>NC_079195.1:28486388-28846388 GCF_029499605.1 Hyla sarda
TTCTAAACTGGGCGGTTCCCGAGACATCGTGTCATCAGAGAGCACTTAGACAGAAAAGAACAACCTAAACTTCAGAAGCTCATAAGTACTGAAAGGATTAAGATTTTTTAATAGAAGTCATTTACAAATCTGTTTAACTTTCTGGAACCAGTTGATATATATATATAAAAAAAAGTTTTTTTCCTGGATAACCCCTTTAATCCTTCCAGGACTTATCAGCTGCTGTATGCTCCACAGGAAGTTCTTTTCTTTTTTAATTTCCTTTCTGGGGTTATCCAGGAAAACCTTTTTTTTTTATACATCAACTGGTTCCAGAAAGTTAAACAGATTTGTAAATCACTTCTATTAAAAAATCTTAATCCTTTCAGTACTTATGAGCTTCTGAAGTTAAGGTTGTTCTTTTCTGTCTAAGTAATATCTGATGACACGTGTCTCGGGAAACACCCAGTTTAGAAGCAAATTCCCACAGCAAACCTCTTCTAAACTGGGCGGTTCCCGAGACACGTGTCATCAGAGAGGATTTAGACAGAAAAGAACAACCTAAACTTCAGAAGCTCATAAGTACTGAAAGGATTAATATTTTTTAATAGAAGTCATTTACAAATCTGTTTAACTTTCTGGAGCCAGTTGATATATATAAAAAAAAGTTTTTTCCTGGATAACCCCTTTAATCCTTCCAGGACTTATCAGCTGCTGTATGCTCCACAGGAAGTTCATTTCTTTTTGAATTTCCTTTCTGTCTGACCACAGTGCTCTCTGCTGCCACCTCTGTCCATGTCAGGAACTGTAGTAATGGTGAGGAGTGGAGGAAAATAACGGACTTGCAACGCAATCCACTTAGACAGCAATTGAAAGTAAGATTCTTCTTTATTACAGTCAAACGACAACGCATTTCGAGGCTACCCTGCCTCTTCGTCAGGTAGACAGGCTTGTATCGGAACTGTAGTAGTATGGGGTGGGCTCACTTTTTCTCTATACAAATAACCCGAGCAGGCCAAACAAACACCCACACCTAGGGTGTCAAAGTATTTTTCAAAAAGTAGCAAGATTTTGGCGCTCAAGGGTAGTGGAAATCGAGGTCAAATAAAATGTGAGGTACAAATTTATTTATTTATTCCACTAAAAATAAATATAATACTATAGTGGGACTATGTAAAGAAATATAGAATAAAATATAAAATCTTAAAGGGGTATTCCATGAAAAAACTTTTTTTTTTATATATCAACTGGCTCCAGAAAGTTAAACAGATTTGTAAATTACTTCTATTAAAAAATCTTAATCCTTTCAATAATTGTCAACTGCTGAAGTTGAGTTGTTGTTTTCTGTCTGGCAACAGTGTGCAGTTCCCGAGACAAGCAGAGATGTCAGCATAGAGGTTTGCTAGGGGGATTTGCTTCTAAACTGGGCGGTTCCCGAGTCACGTGTCATCAGAGAGCACTTAGACAGAAAAAAACAGCTCAACTTCAGCAGCTCATAAGTACTGAAAGGATTAAGATTTTTAATAGAAGTAATTTACAAATCTGTTTAACTTTCTGGATGCAAATGTATTAAAAACTCTTCAAAGTTAGATAATGTAGTCACTGGGCCCCTGTGACTCACCTCCAGTATCTACAGATAAAATACCAATATATAATAAATAAAAAATATATAATATTATACCAATATATAATAAATAATATATATTATATATTGGTACTTAAAGGGGTATTCCAGGAAAAAACATTTTTTTATATATATCAACTGGCTTCAGAAAGTTAAACAGATTTGTAAATTACTTCTATTAAAAAATCTTAATCCTTTCAGTACTTATGAGCTTCTGAAGTTAAAGGGGTAGTCCAGTGGTGAAAAATGTATCCCCTATCCTAAGGATAGGGGATAAGTTTGAGATCGCGGGGGGTCCGACCGCTGGGGCCCCCCGCGATCTCTCTGTACGGGGCCCCGGCTCTCCGCCGAGATAGCGGGTGTCGACCCCCGCACGAGGCGGCGGCCGACACGCCCCCTCAATACATCTCAATGGCAGAGCCGGAGATTGCCGAAGGCAGCGCTTCGGCTCTGCCATAGAGTTGTATTGAGGGGGCGTGTCGGCCGCCGCTTCGTGCGGAGGTCGACACGCCCCCTTCCCGCGGGCTGTCGGGGCTCCGTACAGGAGATCGCGGGGGGCCCCAGGGGTCGGACCCCCCGCGATCTGCAACTTATCCCCTATCCTTAAGATAGGGGATAAGTTGTAAACCACTGAGTCACCACTGGACTACTCCTTTAAGGTTGTTTTATTCTGTCTAAATCCTCTCTTATGACATGAGTCTCGGGAAACACCCAGTTTAGAAGAGGTTTGCTATGGGGATTTGCTTCTAAACTGGGCGTTTCCCGAGACACGTGTCATCAGAGAGGATTTAGACAGAAAAGAACAACCTTAACTTCAGAAGCTCATAAGTACTGAAAGGATTAAGATTTTTTAATAAAAGTAATTTACAAATCTGTTTAACTTTCTGGAGCCAGTTGATATATATAAAAAAGTTTTTCCCTGGAATACCCCTTTAATTAAAGGGGTACTCCAGTGGAAAACTTTTTTTTTTTTTTTTTTATGAACTGTGCCAGAAAGTTAAACAGATTTGTAAATTACTTCTATTAAAAAATCTTAATCCTTTTAGTACTTATTAGCAGCTGTATGCTACAGAGGAAATTCTTTGCTTTTTGAATTTCTTTTTTGTCTTGTCCACAGTGCTCTCTCTGCTGACACCTCTGTCCATATCAGGAACTGTCCAGAGCAGCATAGGTTTGCTATGGGGATTTTCTCCTGCTCTGGACAGTTTCTGATACAGGCATCAGGTGTCAGCAGAGAGCACTGTGGACAGGACAAAAAAGAAATTAAAAAAATAAAGATTTTCCTCTGTAGCAAACAGCTGCTAAAAAGTACTGGAAGGATTAAGATTTTTTAATAGAAGTCATTTACAAATCTGTTTACAAATCTTTCTGGCACCAGTTCATTTAAAAAAACAGTTTTCCACCAGAGTACCCCTTTAAGTTTTATTATTGTATATTTAATCTGTAGATACTGGAAGTGGGTCACAAGGGCTCTGTGACTACATTATCTAGCTTTGAAGAGTTTTTATTAATAAATTAGCATTTAAAGGGGTATTCCGCCCCTAGACATCTTATCCCCTATCCAAAGGATAGGGGATAAGATGTCAGATCGCCGCGGTGCCGCTGCTGGGGACCCCGGGGATCCCCGCTGCGGCACCGCGCTATCATTACAGCACAGAGCAAGTTCGCTCTGCACGTAATGATGGGCGGTACAGGGGCCGGAGCATCGTTACGTCACGGCTCCGCCCCTCGTGATGTCACCACCCGCCCCTTTCAATGCAAGTCTATGGGAGGGGGCGTGGCGGTCGTCACACCCCCTCCCATAGACTTGTATTGAAAGGGGGCGGACCGTGATGTCATGAGGGGCGGCGCCATAACGTCACGCTGCTCCGTCCCCCGTATCGCCCGTCATTACGCACAGAGCGAACTCACTCTGTGCAGTAATGATAGCGGGGTGCCACAGCGGAGATCCCGGGGGTCCCCAACAGCGGGACCGCGGCGATCTGACATCTTATCCCCTATCCTTTGGATAGGGGATAAGATGTCTAGGGGCGGAGTACCCCTTTAAGATTTTATATCTTATTCTATATTTCTTTACATAGTCCCACTATAGTATTATATTTATTTTTAGAGGAATAAATTAATACCTCACATATTTGATCTGGCCTCTATTTCCACTACCCTTGAGCGCCAAAATCTTGCTACTTCATGTCATGAACTATAGATAGGTTAGCTATGGGAAAGCACTGTGGTCAGGCAGAAAGGAAATTCAAAAAGAAAAGAACTTCCTGTGGAGCATACTGCATCCGATAAGTACTGGAAGGATTAAAGGGGTACTCCTCCAGAAAAAAAAAAAAATTATCAACTGGTGCCAGAAAGTTAAACAGATTTGTAAACTACTTAAAAATCTTAATCCTTCCTGTACTTATCAGCTGTTGTATGCTCCACAGGAAGTTATTTTATTTTTGAATTTCCTTTCTGTCTGACCACAGTGCTCTCTGCTGACACCTCTGTCCATGTCAGGAACTGTCCAGAGTAGGAGCAAATCCCCATAGCAAACCTATCCTGCTCCGGACAGTTCCTAAAATGGACAGAGGTGTCAGCAGAGAGCACTGTGGTCAGACAGAAAGGAAATTCAAAAAGAAAAGAACTTCCTGATTCAATAAAACGTATTTAAAAAAAAAAAGAACTTCCTGTGAAGCACACAACAGCTGATAAGTACAGGAAGGATTAAGATTTTTTTAATGGAAGTAATTTACAAATCTGTTTAACTTTCTGGCACCATTTGATTAAAAAAAAATATTAATGTTTTCCCGGGGAGTACCCCTTTAAGATTTTCAAATAGAAGTAATTTATAAATCTGTTTAACTTTCTGGCAGAAGTTGATTTAAAAGAAAATGTTTTCCAGCGGAGTACCCCTTTAATGTACCATACGGCTTCACTGCTTCACTCGTGAATGCAATAATTCCAAGTAGGAAAGTATATTAGAGAATTTCTATATACAGTGCTCCCTCAACTTACAATGGCCTCAACATACTAGAGTTTCAACATACAATGATCTTTTCTGGACCATTGTAAGTTGAAACCAGACTCAACATACAATGTACGGACAGTTTAGATCTGCATAACCTGTCAATGGCTGGACGATCTGACCAATCAGAATGGACATTCACTGGTAAAACACCTGTATTACTGAAGCGTATGCACTGACTGGTGTCTGGTAGCGCCCCCTACAGTACAGGGAGGTATTACATGTTCTGTACACTTTACCTGTATTACTGAAGCGTATGCACTGACTGGTGTCTGGTAGCGCCACCTACAGTACAGGGAGGTATTACATGTTCTGTACACTTTACCTGTATTACTGAAGCGTATGCACTGACTGGTGTCTGGTAGCGCCTCCTACAGTACAGGGGGGTATTACATGTTCTGTACACTTTACCTGTATTACTGAAGCGTATGCACTGACTGACTAGTGTCTGATAGCGCCCCCTACAGTACAGGGAGGTATTACATGTTCTGTACTCTTTACCTGTACCAGAGTTAGCTGCTCCTTTGGACACCAGATGAGGTTGGCTCCATGTTCCTTTTTTAGGACATTGTGTACTGTACAGGACCCTGAAGAAGCTCCCGTCCTCTACATAGACCAGTGTTTCCCAACTAGGGTGCCTCCAGCTGTTGCAAAACTACAACTCCCAGCATGCCCGGACAGCCGAAGGCTGTCCGGGCATGCTGGGAGTTGTAGTTTTGCAACAGCTGGAGGCACCCTAGTTTGGAAACACTGAAATAGACAGTGATTACAGCTCCCAGCAGATCTTTATTACTTTTATATATAAGGATTTGCTTTATCTATATTAGTTATCTACTTATTTTTCTTTAATCCTCACTTTTTCCTATTTTTGGATGACATTTTGGTGCCTTTAGAACCAATTACCAGGTTTCCATAGAGTTCTGGTCTCAACATACAATGGTTTCAACATACAATGGTCATCCTGGAACCAATTAATATTGTAACTTGAGGGAGCACTGTATAAGCATTTCTCTAATATACAATGTAGGTTCATTTCTTCTTAAAAAAAAAAATTTTTAACAAACAAAATGACTAATATAAAAAATATTGCCCTGTTATAAATATTGCTTAGAATATAAATCCTAGGGCAAAAGTTGCACCTCTACCCCTGCAGTGTATCCATCTGGTGTGGGCTCCATCGGACCACAAAAATTGACAAAAATATTTGTCTAGACAATCTTCCCGTCATACCAACAGTGGACTTATGCAACAAACTGAGCTTACAAGGAATTAAAGGGGCACTCCGGTGAAAAACTTTTTTTTTTTTTTTTTTTTTTTTAATTCAACTGGTGCCAGAAAGTTAAACAGATTTGTAAATTACTTATATTAAAAAATCTTAATCCTTCCTGTACTTATTAGCTGCTGAATACTACAGCGGAAATTCTTTTCTTTTTGAAACACAGAGCTCTCTGCTGACATCACGACCACAGTGCTCTCTGCTGACATCATGAGCACAGTGCTCTCTGCTGACATCTCTGTCCATTTTAGGAACTGTCCAGAACAGCATATGTTTGCTATGGGGATTTCCTTTTACTCTGGGCAGTTCCTAAAATGGACAGAGATGTCAGCAGAGAGCACTGTGGTCATGATGTCAGCAGACAGTTCTGTGTTTCAAATGGAAGAGAATTTCCACTGTAGTATTCAGCAGCTAATAAGTACAGGAAGGATTAGGATTTTTTAATAGAAGTAATTTAAAAATCTGTTTAACTTTCTGGCACCAGTTGATTAAAAAAAAAAAAGTTTTTCACCGGAGTACCCCTTTAATATAAGATAACATATACATAGGTGCATCCAAGATCAAAAGTTCGGGGTGCTCCACTAGCAGTTCTGAACCTGTGAGACCCATAAAGAACTGACACTACAATCAGACTGGCAAAATAATATAATGTTACCACATATTGACCCTAATCATTAAAGGGGTACTCCCCTGGAAAAAAAAAAAATTCTAAATCAACTGGTGCCAGAAAGTTTACACAGATTTGTAAATTACTTCTATTTAAAAATCTTAACCCTTCCAGTATTATCAACTGCTGTATGTTCCACAGGAAGTTCTCTTCTTTTTGAGTTTCTTTTCTGTCTGATCACAGTGCTCTCTGCTGACACCTCTGTCCATTTTAGGAACTGTCCGGAGCAGGATAGGTTTGCTATGGGGATTTGCTTCTACTATGGACAGTCCCTAAAATGGACAGAGGTGTCAGCAGAGAGCACTGTGGTCAGACAGAAAGGAAACTCAAAAAGAAAAGAACTTTCTGTGGAGCACATAGCAGCTGATAAGTACTGGAAGGATTAAGATTTTTTTTAAATAGAAGTAATTTACAAAACTGCAGCAGCTGATAAGTACTGGAAGGATTAAGATTTTTAAATAGAAGTCATTTACAAATCTTTGTAACTTTCTGGCACCAGTTGATTAAAAAATTAAATGTTTTCCAGTGGAGTACCCCTTTAAAGGGGTACTCCACTGCCCCTGCGTTTGGAACATTTAGTTCCGAATGCGGGCGCTGTAACATCACGACCACGCCCCCTCAATGCATGTCTATGGGAGGGGGCGTGACAGTCGCCACGCCCCCTCCAATAGACTTGCATTGAGGGGGCGTGGCCATGACGTCAAGACCCCCGCAGCCCGCGCCCAGTGTTCTAAACAAAATATTCTGAATGCTGGGGCACATATTGACCCTAATCATTAAAGGGGTACTCCACTGCCCCAGCGTTTGGGAAATTTTGTTCCGAACGTTGGGTGCGAGCTGCTGGGGTCGTGACATCACGGCCTCGACCCCTCGTGACGTCAAACCACGCCCCCTCAATGCAAGTCTATGGGAGGGGGAAGCCACCATGCTCCCTCCCATAGACTTGTATTGAGGGGGCGTGGCCACGATGTCAAGACCCCCACAGTCCGCACCCAGGGGTAGAATCAGATCCCTTGATAATACCTTAGTGTGTGCGGGACTAAAAACTTTAAAGGGGTACTCCACTGCCCCATCGTTTGGAACATTTTGTTCCGAATGCGGGCGCTGTGATGTCATGGCCACGCCCTCCTCAATGCAAGTCTATGGGAGGGGGCGTGGCAGTCGCCACGCCCCCTCCCATAGACTTGCATTGAGGGAGCGTGGCCATGACATCAAGACCCCCGTAGTGTTCTAAACAAAATGTTCCCAACGCTGGGGCAGTGGAGTACCCCTTTAAGCACAGTTCAAGTATGGTCAACGTAATTCAAGTGTAGTCAACGACAGTCTGGAGTTATAGTCTTGTGAATTCTCGTAATCACCTTTGGACCTTTTTCCACATCTATTAACACAAATACCGCTCCAACTCATCCTATGCGCTTCAACTCAAAACGCGCAATCTCTTCTGTGCAACAACAACCAATAACCTGTCGCAATCACACCCTATAAGTGAATTCTGGAACAGCCAACACACAAATACAGACATAATGATTGCAAACCGGTCATGCAAAATGGCCACCGATCAGGCGCGGCACTTCCGTTCAGACCGCCGCACTGCTCGTGCACTGGACTTCAGGTAGCGGGGGTGAACCCATTTCACAGGACGGATTTGCCGTTTCCTCACTGTGTCAATGACCCAACCTTTTCCTCCAAGAAAGCGAGACCTGTATGTTTGACATTTAGGTTGTCGTAAGGCCAAGACTGCGGTTTAAGGTGTCATCTAGGCGGATGGTCTCCCTCTCTAGTACCTGAGGCGTGGTGTCAGAGGTCACTGCAGCCAGTGAGCGAGTCAGATTGTATCTAAGGTTAATAAGGTCATCCGAGGTGCGGGAACATTTCTGTATGTAACGGGAGCGGTGTCCACGTTCTGTCTCCAGCTGTGACTTTAAAAAGTAGATCTGTGGGAGGAGACAGGAGATCACTGAATCTGTTAATTCTCCCACAACGCCTGTATCCTAATATTCTACATACTCCATGCTGCCTTGTATCTCACCTTTTTTTATAGATACTCCAACCCTCTTCTACTATATAATTTCTTAATATACACTACTCAAAAAAATAAAGGGGACCCTTAAACAACACAATGTAACTCCAAGTCAATGACACTTCTGTGAGATCACACTGTCCACTCAGGAAGAACACTGATTGACAATCAATTTCACATGCTGTTGGGCAAATGGAACAGACAACAAGTTGAAATTATAGACAATTAGCAAGACACCCCCCAATAAAGGAGTGGTTCTGCAGGTGGTGGCCACAGACCACTTTTCAGTTCCTATGCTTCCTGGCTGATGTTTTGGTCACTTTTGAATGCTGGCGGTGCTTTCACTCTAGTGGTAGCATGAGATGAGTCTACAACCCACACAAGTGGCTCAGGTAGTGCAGCTCATCCAGGATGGCACATCAATGCGAGCTGTGGCAAGAAAGTTTGCTGTGTCCGTCAGCGTAGTGTCCAGAGCATGGAGGCGCTACCAGGAGACAGGCCAGTACATCAGGAGATGTGGAGGAAGCCGAAGGAGGGCAACAACCCAGCAGCAGGACCGCTACCTCTGCCTTTGTGCAAGAAGGAGCACTGCCAGAGCCCTGCAAAATGACCTCCAGCAGGCCAAGAATGTGCATGTGTCCACTCAATCGGTTAGAAACAGACTCCATGAGGGTGGTATGAGGGCCTGACGTCCACAGGTGGGGGTTGTGCTTACAGCCCAACACCATGCAGGACATTTGGCATTTGCCAGAGAACACCAAGATTGGCAAATTTGCCACTGGTGCCCTGTGCTCTTCACTGATGAAAGCAGGTTAACACTGAGCACGTGTGACAGATGTGACAGAGTCTGGAGACGCTGTGGAGAACATTCTGCTGCCTGCAATATCCTCCAGCATGACCGGTTTGGCGGTGGGTCAGTAATGGTGTGGGGTGCATTTCTTTGGGGGGGCCGCACAGCCCTCCATGTTCTTGCCAGAGGTAGCCTGACTGCCATTAGGTACCGAGATGAGATCCTCAGACCCTTGTGAGACCATATGCTGGTGCAGTTGGCCCTGGGTTCCTCCTAATGCAAGACAATGCTAGACCTCATGTGGCTGGAGTGTGTCAGCAGTTCCTGCAAGAGGAAGGCATTGATGAAATGGACTGGCCCGCCTGTTCCCCAGACCTGAATCCGATTGAGCACATCTGGGACACCATGTCTCGCTCCATCCACCAACGCCACGTTGCACCACAGACTGTCCAGGAGTTGGCGCCCCCTCATCAGGAGCATGCCCAGGCATTGTAGGGAGGTCATACAGGCACATGGAGGCCACACACACTACTGAGCCTCATTTTGACTTGTTTCAAAGACATTACCTCAAAGTTGGATCAGCCTGTAGTGTGGTTTTCCACTTTGGTTTTGAGTGTGACTCCATATCCAGAACTCCATGGGTTGATAAATTTGATTTCCATTGATAATTTTTGTGTGATTTTGTTGTCAGCACATTAAACTATGTAAAGACGAAAGTATTTCATACGATTAGTTCATTCATTCAGATCTAGGATGTGTTCTAAGTGTTCCCTTTAGTTTTTTGGGCAGTGTATGAATAACCTATTCATAGGGTATGGTCAGACCCCATTGCGGTACCTGCACCACACACTATCATTAATTCCTGTTTCTTTGGAAATCAGCCTTAACAATCTGATGTTGTAAAACACTATAGAAACAATGAGCATACTCTTGTACACTATACAATTGACTATATAATTTCATATTGTATGTGCATAGAACACTATACATCATAAGATCTAGTAGGCCAATAGTGTCACGTACCTGTTGTTGTAGCTCTGTTACACTTAGCTGAGATGTAGAAGAGTCAACGGTATCCTAGAGGTAGTGAGAGAGAAAAAGAGAAATTGCAGTCTACTTAAAGGAGAACTGTAGTGCATTATAACTTTTCCCTCATCCGAATGATAGGAGATAAGATATATATTGCGGGGGGTCCGAAAGCTGGGGACCCCCGCAATCTCCTATACGGGGCCACGGCAGTCTGCAGGAAGTGCTGTGTTGTCCCCTGCAGGAAGCCGAGGCAGGCACGGGATACATGGAGGGGGCGTGTCGGCCGCCGCGTCATGAGGGGACGGCATGCCCCCTTCCAGCATACTGCTGCAGGGACCCCCGTGATCTAAAACTAAACCCCTATCCTTCGGATAGGGGATAAGTTATATTGCACTACAGTTTGCTTTTAACTACTCCTTTGGATACAGCAACATGTTGAGACTAAGGGAGCTAGAATACAACATTGTTCTATATGCCAATGATAATAGGTGTAATAACACCATCATAGAAAGCCATTAAAGGGGTACTCCTCCCCTAGACATCTTTTCCCCTATCCAAAGGAAAGGATCGTGAAGTCACGATCTTCAGGTCCCTGCATCGCTCTTTGCACCAGATGACAGGTGGTGCTGCAGGGGAGATCCCAGCAGCGGGACCACCGCGATCAGACTTCTTATCTCCTATCCTTTGGATAAGATGTCTAGGGGCAGAGTACTCCAGCGCAAAACATCTTATCCCCTATCAAAAGGATAGGGGATAAGATGTTAGATCGTGGGGATCACGCCACTGGGGACCCCCGAGATCACCGGCGCGGCACCCCGGTCATCCGTGCACGGCGCAATCTCCGCTCCATGCCAGATGACTGGCGACTACAGCTGCCACGCCTCCTCCATTCAGGTCTATGAGAGGAGGCATTACGGCATGCTCCCTCCCATAGACATGAATGGAGGGGACGTGGCATGACGTCACGAACACGCTCCATGCTCCTGTGTTCCGGACACCGCTGCTGCCGGCCCGGAGATTGCAGGGGTCCCCAGCAGCGGGATCCCCACATCTAGCATCTTATGTTAGATGTGAAATGTTTTTCACCAGAGTACCCCTTTAATCTTATGTAGTAATCGGACTTATCTTAAAGAAAAACTGTCACATGTTCACTCCCGCACCAACCACAGGTACTGACGGATAGTGCGGGGGACGCTGATTCATATGATCCCTACCTTGCCCAGATCTGTCCGGACATTCGCCCGCAATCTTAGTTTTTCTATTTACGCAAATGTGGCTGTAACTGGCACGGGCAGGTTTTCAGGAGCTTAGTGCCACTGTGATATCAGCGCCTCCCACTTATGAATATTCATCCCCCCTCCCTCAGGCTCTCCCTCTCCGCGCCGCTCCTAACTGGTCATTACTGCGCAGGTACCACTTCCTCCCATTTGCATATATAGAAAAACTAAGAATGCGGGCGAACGGCCGGACGGATCAGGGCAAGGTAGGGATCACATGAATCAGCGTCCCCCGCACTATTCGTCAGTACCTGTGGTTAGTGCGGGACTGAACATGTGACAGTTTTCCTTTAAGACTATCTGACTTGTTACCCTACAAAATACCGACCTCTTGTGTTCTGTCTATTGATTGCTCCAATGCGGAGACATTGAGCTTCCGGAGTTCTCTACGCAGGTTCCTTCGCTCACTTTCCACCTGTGTAAGAACACAAAAATGAATGTAAGAAATCTTTGGCCTAGTTCGTCATCCACAACTTCTGCACGCAGTGGCCTCTTACTTCTTGTAATGTCTCACTCAGACGTAGGGTTTGGTTTTCCAATAAAGATTTGTCATTTTCCAACCTTGCGACAGCTTCCTGTAGGACCTTCAGCCTCCTCTGCAGAGAGTCACCGTTCTTTGTGCCTGTGATTTCTGCAGTTGAGGGATCCTGTTTAGGAGAACAATAAATGCATGTTAAATCCAGATTACGTCTACTACACTCATTGACGTTAAACTTGATCTGGTCAAAGCATATAGAGAAACGTTTTACACGCTGTATAAATTTTACCATTGTGGATCCATAATAGAAATCCAAGGCAAACCCCTGGGTTTCAGCTGTGGATTTTCACTTTGGATGCTATGGTTTTGGATGTGGTTTAAAGGGGTTATCCAGGAATAGAAAAACACTGCTAATTTCTTTAAAAAACAGCTCCACGTCTGTCCCCAGGTTGGGTGTGGTTTTACAACTTTGCTCCATTTACTTCAATGGAACTGAGCTGCAGAACCACACCCAACCTGGAGACAGACAGGGAGCAGTTTTTAATAGAAAGTAGCTCTGTTTTCCTATTCCTGGATAACCCCTTTAGGCTTAGTGGGGCCAATTCTCATCCTGGCTCTCTGAGATGGTTTACACATGAAAACCACATCTGCGATTAACGTTTTTTGTTTTGCATTAAATATGTGTACGTGCCACTCCAAAACTTGTTTGAAAATTTAAAAGGGTACTTTGCCCCTAGATATCCCCCTGGATAGGGGATAAGATGCATAGACCTGCATTGAGGGGGCATGGCCGTGATGTCACGAGCCTCCGGCGCTGCACCCGATGCTCTAAATGAACACAGAGTGCAGGAGTTAAGATGTCTGGGGGCAGAGTACCACTTTAAGCCCTATCGACTCACTACAGTAGCTTTATAAGAAGAAGCTGTCTTAGCAGAGGATATCAGTGGCTGTCCACCATATTTGCTCCACTAAACCAGTTGACCACAGGAATCTACTTGCACGAACCTGTATTCTGCTTAAGAGTTGATACACACCCTACTGGTGAAGGGCTGCAGAGTAGAAGTAGGAAAATCCAACATAACTTTAAAGGAATTATAGGTTTTCTGATGTTTCTGACCATGTTTTTTATTTTAAATAATTTCATTCTAAACATTACGGAAAATGATCATAATATTTTGACTTCTCTAATAATCCTGATCTGCCGGCACAAACTTCCATTCCATGGCAGTTTCCTAAGATGCAAGACACATTCTACCAGCTTGCATTGCATTGGAATCCCCTCCACCTCTTTACACCACCTTGATCCTTCCAATTCTATTTCTCCCATGGCAACAAGTGATTAGGCATGTGTGGAGCAAACTGAGGGTGTTTGCACCATGCATGCTCAGTGTTTATCCGTGCTGATCCGCCACCCAGGCACATGACATCAGTAATGACGCTCTGTACACTGAACGGGTAGGATTGGATTTCTACAAGTCACGAACAGGATGTCAGTAGAAGATGGAAATTCTGTTGACATGGCGTGAATGCCAGGAGATTGGGCCATCGGTACAGTTTTAAAAAGTAAGTATACTACAAAGTGAATTGCTTTTTCTGGTACTGGTCAGTGGGCTATACATAATAGGTCCCAGAAAATGCTTTCATGGGCCCCATTTATCCCTTTCATTACCACAATCTATAGTGAACATGATGTTATCATGTGGTGGGGGTTTTCTCCACGATGATAGGGCCACTGGACTTCTCAGTAACACATTCAGTGCTGGGGATACTCTCTTTCTGGAAAACTTCAGCCTGTATCAACAATGTCACAGAAGATAGTGTTGACAGCAACCAAGAATTTTAAGTTAAAAGTTAATGCTATTCGTCCATAATCCATACAGTGATTTTATGGCCCAACGCTGAGCACTTCTTTGCTCTTCTACTAGATAACTTCTGCACAGAATAGAACTGACAGAAGAAAACAGCTGGACCTACACACATTATTATTACTGACACTAGTAAGGAAAATTGTCACAGATAGTACATTAGCTTAAAGGGGTCGGACAACATGTGTACCCTATTCTGAAGCAATATATCTAAATACTTTGTGCTTACTACCTTGGGGCCTGTGCTCACTTTGGATTTGGCTCTAATTTTTGCAGAATCCATGATGGATCTTTTATGTTCTCATTGAAGGATCTCTCCTGATCCCCTCCACGGATTATGAGGTTTACAACTGACATCTTGGAGAGGCATCTTGGAAAGAATAAATAACTACATGACAGGTCATCTCTGTTGTCTACCCCATCTTACTTTTTTAAGTCTCTTTTCAGATTCAGGAAATTTCTGCTTTATGGTAATCTCTTCAGCCTCCATTCGCCTCAGTGCAATTTCTGCTTTCTTCAACTTCTGTTTAAGATCGACTTCCCTCTTCTTAGCTTCATCTCTCTCTTGAAGAAGTGCTTTCATTTCTATTAACATCTCCTGCATTTTTGTCTCTTCCTTTAAATAGTTGACCTCCAGAAACATAGGTTCCTCATATTGCTCTTCTGGCATCGCTCTAATTCCGGTCATATTTAGGTCTTCTATGGACTTTTGCTCTTTCATCTCTGATTTGACGTGTGTAAATTTTGGTAAATTATCTTCCAGATCTCTCCTTTCTTCTGCATCTGTCTTGTCAGCTATACATTTAGCTTCATCTTCTTGCACATGTAAATGTGAAGCATTACGCTTAGTTTCCACTAAAACCTTGTATTTTGTCTCCAGACCATGTCTAAAAAATGTTATGTCTTCTTCATTGTCTCTGGTTTTCTTCATTACGCCTTGGTCTTCACCCATCATGGCTTGTCTAAGTTCTCCGATCTTCATATTCAAAACATTCTTCTCAATAGCCATCTTGTCTATTTCTTTCTCCTTCTCTTCTGTAGTCTGAACAAGTTCTAGAATTTTGTTGTTTAGGAAAATTTTCTCTTCTTCATGTACCTTGTTTACTTGTTCCTTATCTACCAAATCCAGTCTCAGCTGTTTTATCTGTTCCCTTAGACGTGTCGTCTCCCCTGCCATCCCTTCTGCCTTTTCCTCCTTCTCTGACAGAGCTTTTGAAAGGTCGACTATTTTATTTTGCATGGCCATCTTTTCTTCCACATGTGATCTTTTCTCATATATTTCCTTCTTTTCTTTCTCCTCCAGAGCCTGTCCAACTTGTTCTATCTTTTCTTGTAAGGATTCCATATTTCCCAACACCACTTCTACTTCCCTTTCTTTAACTCCTAAAGCTCGAGTAAGATCTGCCACTTTTTCCCGTAATGTTTCTTTTTCCGATTCATTCTGTATTTCCTTCTCTCCAATCACTTGTTCCTTATAAGTCAGTGCGTTCCTAAGTTCCCAGACTTTATTTCTCAGAGATGCCAGCTCTGTTTTTAGAACATCAGCTTCTCTTTCTTTCACCTTTAACTTTTGTGAAAGGTCTTCTACTCTCTGGCTCACAATTGTTTTCTGTTCTTCAACATTTGCCTTGTGAACTGCTTCTTTTGTTTTCAGGACTAGACTAAGTTCTTCTATCTTGTCACTATAAGAGTTCATCTCCATCTTGCGCCTATCTGTTTCATTCTCCTTCTCAACCAAAGACTGGGACAGGGCCCTTATTCTTTCTGTCATAACTTTCTTCTCTTCATTGTTTTGCATTCTTTCCTCCTCGATCTCTTTCTCCATATTTACCAAGGTTTGCCTAGCTTGTTCTAGCCTGTCTCTTAAGTGTTTACTTTCTAACGTTGTCTCGGCAGCCTCTTGCTTCTTCTCTATTAACACTTCAGACAGTTCTTTTACTATTTGCTTCAAAGATGTCTTCTCTTCTTCACTCACCCTAGTTTCCTCCTGAATGTTATCGTCCTTCTTTAATATGACTTCCCTTAGCTCCTCTATCTTCTTTTTAAGGTTTGTCACCTCAAGTTTTGCAATCTCAGATTCCTGCTCTTTCTCGACTTGCGCCTTCAAAACATCCCTCAACCTTTGCTGTAGAGTCCTCTCTTCATCACCTTTTCTTTTCTCAGATATTCGGTCTTGCTCCTTATCTTCAAGCATATGCGTAAGTTCTTTTATTGTTTCTTTCATACAATTAACCTCCTCTACTTCCCTTTCTTTTTGTGTTAGTGATAAAGAAAGATCTGTCACGTTTTTCCTCAGATTTTTCCTCTCTTCCTCATGTTGCTGTTCTTTATCTTTATATTCTTGTTCCTTTTCATGCAGATGTTTCCTCAGTTCTTCTATTTTCTCTTTAAAAAGCTTCATCTGCATCTCCTTACCATCAATGTCTCTGCTCTTTTCTATTATAGATTGGGTAAGTTCTATACATCTCTGTATTTCAGATTCCTTATCTTCTAGAGTCTGTCTTTCTCTTTTGTCCATTTCTTTTTCTTTCTCTACCAACTGATCTTCAAGTTCTTTTATTTTACTTTTCAACAATTTAATCTCTGTACCTGCAAAATTTGCATCTTGGCCTCTCTCTACTAAACTTTGGGAAAGTACTGTAACTTTTTGACTTAGAACTTTATTTTCCCGTTCACTCCTTGCTATCTCCTCTTTCAGCTCATGTTCTTGACGTATTAAATCCTGTCTAAGTTCTGCCATCTTGTCTCCGAGATATATAGTTTTTAACTCTTTATTATCTACCTCCCTTTCCTTTTCTGTTAAAGCTTGAGAAAGTTCTGATATTCTCTTGCTCTGAGACTTTTTCTCTAGCTCAATGAATCTTTCCTTCTTTTGTATTACTTGCTCCTTTTCCATCACGATTTGCCTAAATTCTCCAATCTTATCTTTCAGAAATTTAATTTCAACTTCCTTCTCTCCTATCTCTATCTTCTTCTCAGAAAGATCACGGGATAGCTGAGATACAGTCTGTCTCATCGAAGACTTCTCTTCTTCATTCCTTAGCTCCTCATTCCTTATTCCATCTTCATTTTTTATGAGCACTTCCTCTAGTTCTTTTATTTTCTCCCTCATGGATTTTATCTTTTGTTCTGAATCCTCTAATTTACGTTCTTTTTCTATAAGACTTTGAGAAAGTTTCGCTATTCTTTCTTTCAAACTGCTTTTCTCTATCAGTGCTTCTTCAAATTGTTGTTCCCTATCTTTCAAAGCTTTACTAAGTAATGTTAGTCTATCAGTTAAAGCTTTATCGTCTTCTTGATCCAGAGACATTTCTCCTATGACAGCCTGAGAAAGTTTCGCCACCCATCTTTTTAGTTCCTTTCTTTCCTCTTCTCCTTCTGCATTTTCAATAGCTTTATCCACCAAATCTTGACTCATTTTGTCCATTCTAACTTTCAAAGATTTCAAGTGCCCTTCTCTCTCCTCATCCTGGACCTCTCGGTCAGCAAGTGCTTGAGACAGTTCTGAAATGTGCTGTTTTAGAGTCAGTATCTCTGTATCACTTTTGATTTTGGCGTATTCTGCCTTGCTTTGTGTCTCTATCAGAAAATGTTGGACTTGTTCCAGTTCTATCTTTAGTGTTTGTATTTTGTCCATATTATCTTGTTCTCCAATGTCTTTTTCTTTTAGGACATGCAACAAATCTTTGACTCTAATATCCAAGTCGGTGTTAATCCTGTTTAACTGCATTCTCTCTCTCTCAGCTTCAGCCTCTTTCTCTAACAAAGTCTGGGAAAGATCTTGTAACTTTTCTCTAAAAGACTTGTTGTCAATTTCCCTTTGTTCCTCAACCAATTGTCTCTCATTCAAGACCTCAGAAAGTTTCCTCTCAAGATCTTGATTCTCTTTCTGAAGTCTCCTCATTTCTTCTAATTCTTTCTTATTGTCTTTTAAGGACAATGAAAGTGTCTCTAGTCTTGTAGTTAGAGTTTCCCGCTCTCTCTCATACTTCTTCTCCAAAACATCAATCTCTAGTTCTTTTTCCTGTAAGGCCTGGGAATACTCAATCACTTTTTCTCTCAGAAGTCCTTCCTCCATTTGTGCTTGCTTCTCCATTGATTCCTTCTGAGACGCTATTTGTTCCATTCTGACTACTACCGCAGATTTGTCATGCTGACACCTTTGCAACTTTTCTTCCAAATTCATAATCTCTCTCTTCTGCTGTTCTTCAGTCAGTCTATGAAACTCATTTTCTTGCTGGCTTGCTCTCAGAGTTTGTTCTAGTTCCACAAAAGCGTCATCTCTTCCTTTCAAAGTTTTGGTGCGAAACTCTAAATCATTACAGATCCTATCTTTTTCTTTCTGAACATTTAACATGGTCTCCTTTAACATTTTTATTTCACGTTCTCTTTCTTTAATCCCTTCAGTCTGAGACTGCAACAAGCTAGATAACTTCTCCTCTTCTTCTATATGCATTTGAATAGTCTCTTTAAATGTTGCTACATTTTCCTCACACTCTCTGTAATTCGCAGCCAGCTGGTCTTTCTGAAGTCTCCTCATTTCTTCTAATTCTTTCTTATTGTCTTTTAAGGACAATGAAAGTGTCTCTAGTCTTGTAGTTAGAGTTGCCCGCTCTCTCTCATACTTCTTCTCCAAAACATCAATCTCTAGTTCTTTTTCCTGTAAGGCCTGAGAATACTCAATCACTTTTTCTCTCAGAAGTCCTTCCTCCATTTGTGCTTGCTTCTCCATTGATTCCTTCTGAGACGCTATTTGTTCCATTCTGACTACTACCAAAGATTTGTCATGCTGACACCTTTGCAACTTTTCTTCCAAATTCATAATCTCTCTCTTCTGCTGTTCTACGGTCAGTCTATGAAACTCATTTTCTTGCTGGCTCGCTCTCAGAGTTTGTTCTAGTTCCACAAAAGCGTCATCTCTTCCTTTCAAAGTTTTGGTGCGAAACTCTAAATCATTACAGATCCTATCTTTTTCTTTCTGAACATTTAACATGGTCTCCTTTAACATTTTTATTTCACGTTCTCTTTCTTTAATCCCTTCAGTCTGAGACTGCAACAAGCTAGATAACTTCTCCTCTTCTTCTATATGCGTTTGAATAGTCTCTTTTAATGTTGCTACATTTTCCTCACACTCTCTGTAATTCGCAGCCAGCTGGTCTTTCTTTATCTCAATCTCCACAATTCTACATCGTAAAGATTCAACCAGAGAGTCTCTCTCTCTTAGCATGATGGTTTGATGGGTTACTTCTTCAAGTGCGCTCTCCCTCTCGGCCTGCTGGTCCTTTAGACTATCTGTCAACGTCTCTAACTCTTCTTTCAGCTCTGCTATATTTTGCAACAATGCATTGACCTTGGTTTCTCGGTCTTCTTGACACTGTCTGAGTTGATCCCTTAGAGCTGACCGTATCTGCTCAGCCTCAGTAGTCATATTAGACAACTGCTCAAAGTAGGACTCCTTCTCTTCTCGAAGGACATTCAACTTTTTATTCAACATATCAATTTCTTGCTCCTTCTCTTCTATAACCAGATGACTGTGGTGTTCTGCGTTCAGTGCAAGCTCTTTCTGTACCTCACACTCTTTAAGACGCCTAGCTAAGATTGTCATTTGCTTCTCGGTCTCCTCGAAACTTTGGATCTGTTGCTGTAACTCAGCGACCACTGACTCTTTATCGTGTTGAAGCTGCGCAATGTTCTCTCTATAAGTCTTTATTTCGCGTTCTCGTTCTTGTATGGTCAACTGAAGTTCAGCTGCTGAGGTTAAAGCAGTCTCCTTCTCTCCATTGCACTCCTGAATGTTCTCTCGGAGTTCTGTAATCTGCCTCTCTATCTCTTCTAGGTTATCTTCTTGAGTTGACAGTGCAGCGAGAGCTCTCTCTTTTTCTTCTTGACATTCTATCAAAGTCTGTTTAATGAACTCCATTTCACGATCCTGTTCGAGTTTCAAAAGGGCCTGGCGTTCTAAGTTTTCCAAAGTTGCTTCTTTCTCGGAGAGACACTTTTTAAAGTTGTCCCTGAGCTCAGAAACTTCTTTTTCCAGTTGCTTCTGTAAGTTGGTTACATTTTCCAGCTCAGTCTGTACTGTCACAGTATTCTGCTTCACTCTTTCCAGTGCCTCTATCCGCTCTTCAGCGACCTGTTTCAGACTCTTTTCTTGCTCCATGCGGTCTCTCAGGGCGTTTAACACTTCCTGAAAGGGATTGAAGTACAGTATCATTAAATGCTCACACAACCATATAACTGCAGCTTACTAAGTATCCATCATTTATATACACATTCAATAGCTGTTGGCCAAATGAATATTCTTTTTGTTCTACTTATAGATGCACAAGCTTGGTTAAGCTGACCATGCACATGTTTTAAATAGGGAGAGATAAATAGGCTGCTGCCAGACTCCTCTGGTAGTGGCCTCTCTCTCTTGAAAAGAATAAGGAACCGTTGTTGAAATTCGACTGTCCAATTCTTCTTTTCTGCCTCCAGCTGTTGCGAACCTACAACTCCCAGCATGCATTGACAGCCTTTGGATGGTGTAGCCTTGCAACAGTTGGATGCACACTTGTTGAGAAACACTGTCTGAATATAAACTGTTGGAGGAAAGTCAGCACATGAGTACAGCACTCGTGTATCTTCGGCTCTTCCATAGAGATGCATGGAGGGGGCTTTTCGACCGTCACACCATGCATGAGGAAAACTGGGGCGCTGTACAGGAGATGGCGGGGGGGAGGGGTCCTGCGATCAGATACTTATCTCCTATCCTGTGGATAAAGGATAAGTTTTCAAAACCAGAGTACCCCTTTAACCATGATATGGCCCAGAGAGCATTATTATTCTGTTCTGTTATTATCAACCTGGGATCGCTTAAAGAGGTAGTCCACTATCTAAAAACGTATCCACAGGAAAGGGGCTTAGTGTCTGAATGCTGAGACCCCCCACGATCTCCTGCCCGGAACCCCGGCTCTCTGCATGAATGCACTGTGTCGACCACGGTACAAAGCTGTGGCCAACACGCCCCCTTCCATGCATCCCTATGGGAGAGCTGGAAATTTACAAACGAATCTCCGTCTCTCCCATAGAGATGCATGGAGGTGACGTTTCAGCCATCGCTTCGAGCAGTGATCAACACGCCTCCATTCATGAGGAGAGCAGGGCACCATTCGTGAGATCGAGGGGGGTCCCAGTGGTCAGACTCTCCTCACGATCAGATACTTATCCCAATCCTGCATATCAGGGATAAGTTTTTGGATACTCATTTAAATGGGCACTGTCATGAAACATGATTTTTAATATTTCATTCCTTATGCCAAATACATAACTTTTGTAATTGGCTTCCACTTAAAAAAAAGTAGGTTTTTTATGCTTAGATTTTTTATGCTTCTCAGAGGATCCATTGGGGGACACAGAGACTATGGGTATATCTTGCTGAGACTAGGAGGCTGACTCTAGGCATACAAAAAGAAGTCGGCCCGTCCTGGAAGGATATACCCGCCTACTGACTCTGAGCTAATCAGTTTAGTCCCAAAGCAGTACATCCTAGCGGAGGAAGGCTTACGAGCCTGCAGCATGGTGCGAATCACCTCGGAAGAAAACCCCCAAGACCTCACAACCGCCACGCCGTCAAATGCAGCGACAGTAAATTGGGGTGGCAGAGAGGATCCTGGAAGAGCAGATCGGGGTGAACCAGAAAATACAGAGGCACGTCGGCGACCAGCCGAATTACGTCGCCATACCACGAGCATCTGGGCCCGTCTGGGGCCACCAGAATGGCGGGAACGCCTTCCGCCTTGAGTTTCCTCAGAACCCTGGGAAGGAGAGGCAGAGGGGGAAAGAGGTAGGGAAGACTGAAGGACGACCATGGAATTATGAGCGCGTCCACCGCCAGAGCCAAAGGGTGATGTGACTTTGCTACAAAGCAGGGAACCTGTCTGTTGTGGAGAGACACGAAGAGATCCACATCCGGGGACCCCCAAAGAGCGCAGATCTGTGCGTACGCCTCCGGATGGAGAGACCACTCCCCTAGATCCGCAGAGGAGCAGCTGAGAAAGTCCGCTTCCCAATTCTCCACGCACGGAATGTGAATTGCGGAGAGAGCAGGCACTCGAGTCTCGGCCCAGAGCAGAATCTTGGAGACCTCCATCGCTGAACGGCTGCATGTACTGCCCTGGCGATTGATGTAAGTCACCGCCGTGGCGTTGTCCGATTGGACTCGAACGGGACGACCCTGAAGGAGGATCTCCCAATGGAGAAGGCAAATAAAAATGGCAAAAATCTCAAGAAGATTAATGGGGAGGCGAGCCTCCTGAAAGGACCAGCGACCCTGGACTGTCAGATCCCGAAACACACCTCCCCAACCTAGGAGACTTTCCTCAGTCATGATGACCTGCCAGTGGAGGAGAAGAAACGACTGCCCCTGGAGAAGGAGGGGAGAGTGGAGCCACCAAGCCGGCAATCCAGAGTGGACGGCAACATGTCCCACCAGGCCAAGATGGCCAGCTGGAGAGGGCGACAGTGGAACTGGGCGAAAGGAACCGCCCCTATAGCCGCCACCATCCAGCCCAGCACCTCCATTCAGAAGCGAATCGGAACAGGAGAGGGGTGCCGTAGTTGACGGACACCCTCCGACAGGGAGCGCTGCTTGTCCTGCGGAAGACGAACACGGGCAGCCGCCGTGTCAAAAAGGAGACCCAGAAAGACAAGGGACTGAGTGGGAGAAAGGCGGGACTTTTCCCGGTTGATCACCCAACCGAAGGCGGACAGAGTCTGCACAGTGAAATGAAAGCTCTCCAAGTTTTGTGACCGGTACGGAGCTTTGATCAAAAGATGGTCCAGGTAAGGGAGAATCGAGATCCTCCAATCCCGAAGAATGGCAATCACTGCCGCCATGACTTTGGTGAAAATCCTGGGAGCCGTCGCCAGGCCAAAGGGAAGAGCCACGAACTAGAAGTGACCCGCCGGAACAGCAAAGCGGAGGAAACACTGATGGATTGAAAAAATGGGAATGTGCAGATAGGCATCCCGGGTATTTACTGAGGAAAGAAACTCCCCTTGATCCATGGACGCGACCGCCGAGCGGAGGGACTCCATGCGAAAGTGGCGAAGCCGGAAGTGGCTGTTGAGTTCCAGAATGGGGCGAGCAGAGCCCCCTTTCTTGGGGACTACAAACAGATTTGAGTAGAACCCAGGAAAATGCTCCCCTGGAGGAACTGGAACAATCACCCCCTGAGCAAGGAGGGTACTCAAAACAACCTGAAAGGCAGCCGCCAAAGAAGGGTAACGAGGAGGACAGGATCAGAAGAACCGATCCCGGGGGAAAGAAGCAAATTCTATCCGGTAACCATTGGAAAATGACGTCCCGAACCCAGGAATTCTGAACCTGCACTAGCCAAATGTTCCGGAAAAGAGACAGATTTCCTCCCACCCGAGAAGAGGATACGGGTGGGGGCGTCCCTTCAGGAAGAGGAAGGCTTACGGTTACCGGACTTGGCTGAGGAACCGCCAGCACGGTTGTCTTGCCTCCAGGAAGGACATGCTTTGAAAGAACGGGCTTTGCGTGCTTGGGAGGGCGCCTGCTTGGAAGAACAAGTCGATTCAAAGGACCGAAAGGGCCGAAAGGAAGCAGTCTTCCAACAGGGGTTGGAACGGCTGGGTTTGTTCTGTGGCAGCAGAGAGCTTTTACCTCCAATAGCTTCGGATATGATCTCATCCAGCCAAAAAGCCGAGAACCTGAGAAGGGCAAGTCAGTGTGAGATTTCTTCGAAGCAGCATCTGCATGCCTTCAGCCACATGGATCAACGAATCTCAACCAAGTTACCTGAGGCAAAGGCCGTACATCATGCGGACTCCAAAGCAGCCGAACAGAGGAAATCCCCGGCCTGAGAGAGTTGACGAGCGAGATCTGCCAAGTCCTCTCGAGGTGCACCAGACAGGATGCCTTGGTGCAGCTGAGAAGCCAAAAGGAGTCGGCCTTGGATACCCAGGCAGAAGCGAAGGTAGGTAACAAGGACAAACCTGCCGCTTCAAAGGCAAACTTTGCCAAGTTCTCTATCTTCTTGTCTGCCAGATCCTTAAAGGGGGGGGGGGCAGATAACGCGCATTACAGGGGGGCATCCTGGGAAGCAAGTACAGAAGGGATGGAGAGCGTGGTAGAGCAGGTGGATTCAGGGGAACCACGGGCAATTTGGTCTTGCAGTCCACACAATAGTAGGTGACTAGGGCTGCGGCCGCCTGTCTGGGAGGAGGTTCGGGTCTGGGGTCGAACATAGGTGCTAGTAAACAGGGAGACAGCAAATAAAATGGAGCAATCTCACCCAGGTCCTGTGTCCCGCAGCTGCAGCTGAGAAGCAGGCTGAGCTGTCCTGAGACCGGAGCTGAAGAGGCAGGCAGCTGAAGACAGATGGTGCGAGCTGCACAGACCCAGGAAGTGACCTCCACACCAGGATGGACCCCATTGGAGGAGAATGGGGAGGAGTACCGCAAATGACCCCCCCCCCCCCCCCAAAGAAGACTACAGGCCAACAGCAGGAGGAGGGCAGGAACCCAGCTAGCGCGTCCGCATACAGTGAGTGGGCGAAGCTAAATTACAGATCAGGCCATGTCCTGAAGTAATTTTTCCCATGGACGTGGGCACTGCTCGCGATGCAAAAGTAAAGTGCGGCTGGCCACGCGATCGTATCCCTGCTGACAGGGACTGCAGTCGCGCGCTGAAGAAAGAAGAGTACAGGCTGCTGCGAGAAGTAAGCAGTGCCAGGGAGTGGGAAGGGGAGGGAAGCTGCCCCGCGATCCCCGACAGTGCTGATAGTGAATCACTATCACAAGCCCCAGAAATAAAGAAAAAGTCCCCCAAATGCCCAGAAAAAGATAGAGGGAATGAGGGGGGGGGGGGGGGGGGGTATTGGGGGGGTTGAGGAATATACTCACCCTGCATACAGCACATACTTACCTAAGATGTCTTCAGCCAGCTATGGTCACCTACATCATATCAGGCTGAGACAGCAGGTCGAGCAGGGAAGATAGGGGGACCTGGACCCAAGGTGCGACCCCAGGCGCTGGCCGTTGGCAGAAAGGGGTTAACGGTGCATACTCTATGCACCGTGCCCTTTAGCCGCATATGGGGAATAGGTAGCGCCATGCTCCTGAACCCCCACCTAAAAACCAGAAAAGAAAAGGAGAGACAAACCTAACTACAGGCCCTAGCTAGAAAATAAAAAAAGAAGACCAGGTCCGGAGAACTCCAGACCTGAGTCTGCCTCCTACTGACACTAAGCTAAAACTGATTAGCTCAGAGTCAGTAGGCGGGGTATATCCTGCCAGTAGGGGCCAACTTCTTTTTGTATGCCTAGTGTCAGCCTCCTAGTGGCAGCAAGATATACCCAAGGTCTCTGTGTCCCCCAATGGAGCTGACCGAGAAAACAATGTTTTATGTTAGTTTTTCTGCTGTATACTTCTGTCCACCAGGGGTCTCCCTTCTTGACCAAAACACATTCCGTCTGGTCAAAGTCTCAGATTTTGGTCTCCTGCTTGTAATGGCAGGAGACCAAACTCAGGAAGTGTTTCTCTGCACTGAGCTTGATTGACAGCTGCAAAGTGTCTTACTGAAAGCTACACAGACTGAAAGCTGCTGCACAGAGCCTGAGGTCTTCTATTCATCACAGCACTGCAATGATGTGAGGGTGGAAGACGTCCCCCAGCAGGCTTCAGTGATGTCATGCCTGCTGGCACTTTCTCCTGCTGGGAAATTGCACTATTCGAGCAAGAAGAATGGTATTATAAAGAGCTTTTTAAAGCTCTGAAATTATTTTTATGGGCAGGAGGGGTGTTAGGAGTAGTTAGCGAACATAGCCTGAATTAGTTTAGAAAAGTTTATTTGGTGACAGGTAGTCTTTAACTAGTATCCTTACCAAGTTCAACTCCAGCTGCACTCTCTGAACTCTTTCGGCCTCATTCTCCTCTTCCAAGTCAGACACCCTCTGAGAAAGAGCGAAACATCTCTTCTGCAAAGCGTCCTGCTCAGCATATAAGAGCGAAAGCTCATCTGTAATACATTCGCAAACATAACCCTAAGTATATGTCACCTCGCCAAACACTAAGTGACGGCATTTCTTACAATGTCTCTTACCCTGGACAGTTTTCTTGGACTGAGTGATCGTTTGGACTTCCAGTTCTAGTTGGCCGCATCTAATGTCCAGCTGAGATGACCGATCCTGAGATGTGAAGACTGAATTCTCCAGAGACTGTTTTATGCTCCTACAAAATAGAAACGAAGAAGATACAATGAGATCTACGAGTCACCAAGGAAAGAAATGCATGGGCGCATGATGCATCTTTGTTCTGCAAAACTACAACTCCCAGCATGCCCGGACAGCCAACGGCTGTCCGGACATGCTGGGAGTTGCAGTTTTGCAACAGCTGGAGGCACCCTGGTTGGGAAACACTGCTTTAGAGTTCCAATATACGCTAAAAAATCTTGTATCCTTGTCTTACTGAAGGTCCTTTAGCTTTTCTGTGAGTTCCAGACGCTCCCTCTCACTGATTTCAAGTTGTATGTTGAGTGTGGACCTCTCCCGACTCAAGGCTTCAGCGTCTTGCAATAACTTGTCCTGCTCTTTCTGCTGGTTTTCGCTTTCCTATATATATAAAAAAAAAAAAAGTCATGATTTGAGCTCATATCAGGGACAGGAAGAAGAGGTAAAGTTTCTGGAGGTTATTGTCATTGACCAAGCACAGATACAATAAAGGACAAGTCCCATGCCGATAAATACAGAAAAACGTATCCGCTATCCGCAGGATAGGGGATAAGTTTTAGATTGCCGGGGGTTCGAGCGCTGTAGCACCCTGCGATCGCCTGTACGAGACTCTTCCACAGAGTGGCACATCATGACACCCACCTGAAGCGGGGCCGCTACGTCACCTCCATATATCTATATGAGAGAGCCGAAGATAGCCGAACAATTATAAAAAGAAAAGAGGTGCGCTCCTGGTGTAATACTGCGGGATGAACAAGAAAGGTGTATGGATAAATTGCACCTTACCGTGTGGTGTTGTACTAAGAGTCCAACACCTGAGATGGCATATAGACTCGGTGACAGGTGGCAGCCTCGGTATCCGATTCCCGTAACTTCTCAGTCCGGTATAGAAAGTGTAAAAGAGCAAAAGGTGAGAGACTATCCGATGGCGCCTTCCTGAATGATTCAAAATTGCCGTGAGTTTAAACAAGGCAATTTTATTAGAAATAGTGCAACATAAAAGTTTCGAATCCGGACCGGATTCTTCGTCAGGCAGAATGATTCACAGAGAAAATGCGCCAAGATTTAAATGTCCAAGTCCCACAATTACCGCCGGGTCATAGGGCGAAAAAATGGGAGGAGAAACATTACCTCACATTACACAATCTATATACAAAATTCCATATACATCCAAACGTTAATAACAATAAGGTAAAAAACAAAGACTTGTGCAACAAAGACTTGTGCAACAAAAAACTATTAAAATGAACAAATTACGCTCCTATATCTTCACTCTGAAGTCGCGGCACTAGCCGCTTTTTGCGGGATCTACTGCCTATAGTTAGACAGTCATTCTCTAGAGCGGACCGATTGAGGAGATGGCGCACAGGGCGGTGGAGTGTATAATCTGTGCGCCATCTCCTCAATCGGTCCGCTCTAGAGAATGACTGTCTAACTATAGGCAGTAGATCCCGCAAAAAGCGGCTAGTGCCGCGACTTCAGAGTGAAGATATAGGAGCGTAATTTGTTCATTTTAATTGTTTTTTGTTGCACAAGTCTTTGTTGCACAAGTCTTTGTTTTTTACCTTATTGTTATTAACGTTTGGATGTATATGGAATTTTGTATATAGATTGTGTAATGTGAGGTAATGTTTCTCCTCCCATTTTTTCGCCCTATGACCCGGCGGTAATTGTGGGACTTGGACATTTAAATCTTGGCGCATTTTCTCTGTGAATCATTCTGCCTGACGAAGAATCCGGTCCGGATTCGAAACTTTTATGTTGCACTATTTCTAATAAAATTGCCTTGTTTAAACTCACGGCAATTTTGAATCATTCAGGAAGGCAGAAGATAGCCGAACGGCTCTCCCATAGAGATATAGGGGCGTGGAATAGGGCGTGGTGTGCCACTCTGTGGGAGAGACGGGGCTCCACACAGACGATTGCGGGGGGGCCACAGCGCTCTGACCCCCCACGACCTAAAACGTAACCTGCGTATGGAGGATACGTTTTTCTGTACTTATCAGCATAGGACTTGTCCTTTAAGATGCTTGCCTAAGGCAGTTTTCCAAAATCTCAGCATGTTGAGACTATGGCTTTTTTTTATTTTAAATTTAACAAAATCTATCATCATTTCCCTCCCATAAAAATCTATGGCTGATTGGGGGGGATTGTGCTAATTTGAGTTTGTTCCTGTCTTTTTTGATGCTGCATTCTCTGTCTCACTTGTATGTTCTTTTTGACAGCGTGAGGCCCTTTGGACCCGTTGCGATATTGTGTTTATGTCTTTATATTTGTTCTTATTATGAAAATTTTCAATAAAAATCACAGTTTAAAAAAAAGTCTATGGCAGAAAAAAAAAAGACACGTGGGTTTCGCATTGGCGTTTTTTCTGGCGTATTTTTCCCCCTCATTTCTTCAAAAGAAATCCTTGAATCACATGATGAAAGAATCACATGACTTATCAAGATAAAATCACAAAGAAAAAACACCAAAGAAGAAAGCGCCATCACTCAAACCTGATATTTTTGAAAGAATGCCATAAAAACTGCATCTTGGGAGTGCAAATTGATAGGGCATTTTTTTGTGGTGTTTTTTTCTGGAAAAAAGTGGAAACGCAGGGTGTACATGTACGCCCTGCAACTGCTCCCCGTCTAAGACGAGAGCTCAAGAGCTGAGTGCACGTCATAGTGGGGTGGTCCGACCCATGGCTAATGCTGGACATCATCGATCACAGTGGTGCCCAGCATTAATCCTTTAGAATTCAGGTAGAAGACAGACATGGTGCACATCTACAATCTTGCACAATGATCTAATTGCTTCTCAGCATAATTTCAAAAACTAACAGGTTGTTAGTATATACGTTTTGATCAAAAAGTACAAGCCCACTCGCCACGTCAAGGTCACCTATTTAGAGTGGGTTCCTAACGTCCCTAGCATAAAATGGCGTAGCACTGGGCAGTGACCACCACCGCCGTGACACCAGTGCCCATAGGGGGAACGACCCACTGGCAGAGCGGCCCCAATGCCACTCAAACCAGTCCATGGGTCGCACCTCCCCGCAGACACGGCGCCACGGCAGCAACAGACGCCACACAGCACCACACCAGTGTGAACAGGATGTTATAGCTCACTTACCATGCTCTCCCAGTCAGACTGGGAGGCTGCTAGGAAAGAAATGGCCCATGTGTATCTAACTACTACTTATATAGGGTTGGGCTGAGGGGGTGGGGAAGAGTGCAGACACATGTTCAAAAAAATTAAAATAAAAAAATAAAAGAGGGGATAGAAAACACAGTGTGAATTTAGGTAGAAGACAGACATGGTGCACATCTACAATCTTGCACAATGATCTAATTGCTTCTCAGCATAATTTCAAAAACTAACAGGTTGTTAGTATATACGTTTTGATCACGTTTCTTACGTTTCTGGAAAAAAGTGGAAAAGCAGGATGTACATGTACGCCCTGCGCCTGCTCCCCATCTAAGACGAGAGCTCAAGAGCTGAGTGCACGTCACAGTGGGGTGGTCCGACCCATGGCTAATGCTGGACATCATCAATCCTTTAAACGCTGCTATTAAAGTTGATCACGGCAACTAAGACGTAAATAAACTAATCTTGGCTGCTCAGCTGAGGTGATCAGGACCACAGATGTGAAATCGAGGTGTCCCAATCAGCTGAGAAGATGGCAGGAGGGCCCTTACCTGCCTCCTCGCCGTCCGATCAGCGCTCCTATGGGGACTAAAATATAGTGAAAAAAGTGCGGAAAAAAAAGTTAATAAATGTGAATGAACCCCTTCCATAATAAAAGTTTGATCACCCCCTTTTCCCAATAAAAAAAATGATATAACCAAAAAATAAACATGTGGTATCGCCACGTGCGTAAATGTCCAAACTATAAAAATATGTTACTTAAAACGCATGGTCAATGGCGTACACGTAAAAAAAAAAAAAATTACCAAAGAAGCGAAGAATTTTGTGGTAAAATGAGGGATGTCCTTTTAAAGTAAAACTGGTGGTGCAAAAAACAATACCCATAAGTTGTAGTTCTTTTCAACAGCTGGAGGCACGCTGGTTGGGAAACACTGCTTTAAAGCGTACCCGTCACATCCAACAAAAAAACATTTTTTTTTTAAATATATCACTCAGTACTTAATCCTGACCATGTAAATCTATTTTTTTATGTGTCTAGCAACTTTATTTATTTTTTTATTACACTTTTAATTTAGCTCACTAGTCTGAATTCCTCTCAAAGGGAGGGGGCGTGGCCTCACTGTGCAGGTCTCCGCCCCCTCTCTCAGTATGCTGTCTGCTCACAGCTTTTTCAGTATGAAATACTGAAAATTTTCTAATGAAAGCAATTGCAAAACCTATGGGTTATACATGCTTTACAACAAAAGTTTTTGTATCTGACAGTGCCCATTTAAAGAGGTACTCCGCCCCTAGACATCTTATCCCCTATCCAAAGGGACTCCCGCAATCCCTGTGTAGCACCCGGCGTCCGCTTAGAATGTAGGGTGTGGGCGGCGGGGTTGTAATGTCACACCACGCCCCCTCAATGAAAGTCTGTGGGAGAGGGCGTGGTGACCTCAATGAAAGTCTATGGGAGGGTGTGTGACGTCACAAGGGGCATGGCAGTGACAACCACGCCGCCCGCTCCAAGCATAGTACCCCTTTAAGGTCCCAAAATTAGAAAGAAGTGCACCCGGTAGTTTAGGCAGTACCAGCTGACTGTCTAATGTGTACAGGGAAGGAGGGAATGATCAAGACTGTTGTATTTGAACTGATCCTTTAGTCTTCAGGAGCATAAGCTGCTGCTATAGGAGTCTGGCAGCGACCTAACCCTCCCTTGCACGACTGAAAACACAGGAATAATCATTTGTATGTGAGGAATAGCTGTCAGACACAGCTCCCTAAGGTTCACTGTTGCCATGTACCCTAAAGAGGTCATCATCTTAAAAAGATACTCCCTCTCTATAAAGCTGATCACACTTTATTTTAGCAGTTCTCTGTGCTAACAGGTCTGAAAACGTATTTCTACACGAGACAACCTGACCAACAATCGATTCATTGCACGTCAGATTTCAATATGTCCAGGAGAGTGGCCGCTACCAGAGAGTTCTAGCAGACGATTGTCTCATCATTGGAATAAACAAATGGTCTAGTTTGTTGTATTGTTGCTATATGTTGTTGTTATGTTGTTGTCTCCGCTCACCTGTTTAAGCTCAGCCTGCAGTCTCTCTCTCTCCCCCCGGGTGTAGGATAGCTCCGTTTCCAGGCTGTCTCTTGCTACTTCACAGTCTTGCAACAGGAGCTGTCTCTTGGCGAGCTCCGCTCTCTGGTGTGACCGCTCCTCCTCACATTGCTGCGTGCGCTGCTCGGCCGCCATCAGCTCCTTCTGTGATTCCTGTAGTATCTCTCTGGTAGTCTCCAGCTCTATTTCCTTCTGCAGAACCAACATGAAGTGTGAGTCTTCCCTGCTGGACGTCCATCAAGGTTACTAACACGTTCCTCGGATCTACAGTAGTGGTCTCCAAAGTGTAGACGTCCAGATGTTGCAAAAACTATAGCTCCTAGCATGCTGGGAGTTGTAGTTTTGCAACATCTGGTGGTCCACAGTTTGGAGACCACTAGACTACAGTAACCTGGTTTATAGTCTTTAAAGGTGTACTCTGGTGAAAAACTATTTTGTTCAAATCAACTGGTGCCAGAAAGTTATACAGATTTGTAAATTAGTCGAAAGAAAAAAAATGGTAGAGAGGCTCTTATCACCCTGGCAACCTTAGACTCGAGCTACCCAAATAGCACCCATGTTTAGCTGCTGAAGAAAGGTCCTATGGGGGACCTGAAACGCGTCCAGCCATAACTACCATTAATCCAAAGTGCCACACACCAAGCTTCACAAGGAAACAGCGTTTTACAGGATCCAGGGCACCTGTCAATCAAACATAGAACAGTATGTGCTATCCATACCTCGAGGACGCCGCTGGCTTTCTTCTATTGCTAGCAGGAGAACCGCTGCAGTACACACAGATCGGGCCCACTGCTGCCGCTGCAAAGTTGAGACGGCCGAGTCTCTAACAGCGCACCCTCTGCTCAGGGAGCCGGGACTCGACTGACGATCAGGACAACTTACAAGAGGTACCAACTATTTCATTTTCATATGTGAGAAGCGCTTCCACTATTCACTATATCTCCGCTGCATATTTCTGAGACGGCCGTGTCTCCAGCAGCGCACCCCCTGCCTAGGAAGCCGGGACCCGTCTGGTGACCAGCACAGCGCACATTCAGATACAAACTTTGCAAAAATTATATAATAAGAGCTGTCCCCACTAGCAACCGAGTTTAACATCGCCGCTGCATATCTATGAGACTGGCCACACCCACTTTGTGACAGACCGCGCCCCTTTTTAGGCTTTTCACAATGCATAAGTTGGGTTAGTTGGATTTTTCTGTCTCCCAGTGTCTGAGACATGTCTCAGACACTGTGCACCAAAATAACTTGGAAAAACCCGACAAAAATAGTGGGGTTTAGCTTAGTAAATGAGGGCAACTGTGTTGTCCATGCGTGTCTGTGTGTCTCTGTGCTGGGTAAAAATACAGGAAGTGTGGGCGGGACAAGCAGGGCTCTGTGCAGGCTCCGGGCTTGTCGATCATCCTGCTGTGTGAGCCGGGAAGGCAGGTCATAGAGCCTCAGTGCACAGAGTAACCAGTTATCAGCTCTGAGGAGTGAGGGAGGAATTTTCCACATGAGATGCGAGGGAAAGCTAGGGAATTCCCCCTCCTCCTCAGTGAACTGCATGCAGTTTGAGCAACATTGAAGAGCCTGGAGCATTATCATAATTTTTTTTTTTTTTTATCTCATGAAAGGTACACTTTAAAGGACCTGAGGGAACTTTGTCTAAGCAGCAATACCAGTCATAACCACATAGACAGCTGACATTGCAAAGAACAGTGCAACATGGGAATCTAAAACACAGAAATCAATCACCACCTTAGCCATATCTGCCATACATTTATGGCAGATGTGCGCAGGCAGAGACAATAAGACATGGGCTCAGGAGCTGGGCCAGCTTCATATAAGGTGGGCATCAGCTATTTTATCCAGCTGCAGCTGCCAGGGATAATGCCGATCCAGGCCACTTAAAGGGGTGCTCCGGTGGAAAACTCTTTTTTTTTTTTTTTTTTTTTTAAATCAACTGGTGCTAGAAAATTAAACCGATTTGTAAATGATTAAATGTATTACAAAATCTTAATCCTTCCAGTACTTATTAGCTGCTGAATACTACAGAGGAAATTATTTTCTTTTTGGAACACAGTTCTCTCTGCTAACATCTCTGTCCATTTTAAGAACTGTCCTGAGTAGGAGAAAATCCCCATAGCAAACATATGCTGCTCTGGACAGTTCCTAAAATGGACAGAGATGACAGCAGAGAGCACTGTGCTTGTGATGTCAGCAGAGAGCTCTGTGTTCCAAAAAGAAAATAATTTTCTCTGTAGTATTCAGCAGGTAATAAGTACTGGAAGGATTAAGATATTTTAATAGAAGTCATTTACAAATCTGTTTAACTTTCTGGCACCAGTTAATTAAAAAAAAAAAAAAAAGTTTTCCACCGGAATACCCCTTTAACCCCTCAGATGCTCATAAGCGACTATGCCATCTGAGGGGTTAGACCCAAGGAGGGGCTGTCATGGCAGCTGCGGCTCCCTCGGGCCTGCTATCTTAATACCGTATTTTTCGCCGTATAAGACGCACTTTTTCTTCCCCAAAACGGGGGGAAAAAGTCGGTGCGTCTTATACGGCGAATACACCCCTATCGTGGCGGTCCCTGCGGCCATCAACGGCCGGGATCCGCGGCTAATACAGGACATCACCGATCGCGGTGATGCCCTGTATTAACCCTTCAGACGCGGCGATCAAAGCTGACCGCCGCGTCTGAAGGGAAAGTGACACTAACCCGGCTGTTCAGTCGGGCTGTTCGGGACGACTTCACCGCGGCGGTCCCGAACAGCCCGACTGAATAGCCGGGTTAGTGCTTACAGGACACCGGGAGGGACCTTACCTGCCTCCTCGGTGTCTTCTCCGTTCAGGGATCCCCTGTATGGCCGGCGCTCTCCTTCCTCGTCATCACGTCGTCGCGTATGTGCGTCGGCGTGCGTAACGACGTGATGGCGGCGACGGAGAGCGAGGATACCTGGCTGGCAGCAGAGACGTTCCGGAGCGACGGGGACAGCGATGGAGCGACATCCAGGGCAGCGGTGAAGGGTCCGGAGCGGCAGGGACACGTGAGTATTACCTCCTATGCAGTGGTCTTCAATCTGCGGACCTCCAGATGTTGCAAAACTACAACTCCCAGCATGCCCGGACAGCCAACGGCTGTCCGGGCATGCTGGGAGTTGTAGTTTTGCAACATCTGGAGGTCCGCAGGTTGAAGACCACTATTGGGTTAAAAATCTTTATTTTTTTAGATTTTGCACCTATAAATTGGGTGCGTCTTATACGCCGGTGCGTCCTATAGGACGAAAAATACGGTACTTCCATTAGGATGTAATAGGATAATGGAAAAGGCACAATATGCTGCAATACAGTGTTTCTACAGCAGTTTGTGATTACAGAAAAAAATGTCTCCCAATGCACGAAGCAAATGCAAATACATCTGCAATATTAGTCGTGTCTACGTCTGTACAATCTATACATTTAGTTTACCTGCTGCAGGAGGCTATTCAATTGCACCTTATCTAAAGACAAAGCTCGATTCAAGTCTCCCATCTTAGCTAGTGCATCTTGAAGATTGTCCACCTCAGCCTTGTGCCGGCTCTGCTCCACCAGCAGCTCTGCCATCTGCTTTTCTGTCTGCAAAAACAACAACCATATAAAAACCACATAAACCATTGTTTCTCAACCAGGGTGCCTCCAGCTGTTGCAAAACTACAACTCCCAGCATGCCCGGACAGCCTTTGGCTGTCCGGGCATGCTGGGAGTTGTAGTTTTTCAACAGCTGGAGGCACCCTGGTTGGAAAACACTGCCTTCGTCTATAGAGAGGTTACCTTGTGGAGAGCGCTCTGTAAGCCGCTCCTTTCATCCCGAGACAAGTCGGCCTCAAGACGAGAGCGCAGCAGATCTTCCCGTAGCAGCAATAGGTCATGGAGTAGATTGGAGCGTTCTGACTCTACAGCATCAAGAGACCGCCGACTAAAGAAGTGCAAAAAAGACAAATAAGGTAAGGGTGGTCTGGAGACTAGAACTATGTGATGAAGTTTTTAAAGGGTACCTCTCATCAAAAAAACTTTTGATATATTATAGATTAATGTATGCAGAATAACTTTACAATTGCATGTTATTAAAAAATATGCTTCTTTCTATTTGATTTTCCACTTTGAAGAAATGACCACTAGGGGTCTCCCTACCAGTCCTGGCAGCAAGCATTTCAGACTCATGCTGGAGTCCTAAACACTACGAGCTGCCAGTCTGCTTTGTTCACAAAGGAGAACACTCAGAGCTGCCAGCCTGCTTTGTTCACAGCATGTTTGGCTGTGAACAAAGCAGGCTGGCAGCTCTGAGTGTTTAGGACTCCAGCATGAGTCAGAAATGCTTGCTGACAGGACTGATTGGGAAAAATACAATAGAAAGAAGCATATTTCTCATTAACATGCTATTGGAAAGTTATTCAACATTCATTAATCTAAAATATATCAAAAGTTTATTTGATGAGAGGAACCCTTTAAGGGAACAACACAAGGAACTAGGTATGACACAACTAATGTTCGATTATGACACAACTCGATTTTCATCATCGGTTAGTTGGTCTGTAAATTAGATGGGCTTCATTGGAATTGTGTAAGAGGGGGGCGCCAAGAAGAGATCTCTGCTGCTGGCTATTACCCAATAAGATGCGGCTGTCAAAACTGACAGCGGCATTTAAAGTGTACCCGTCAGATCCAACAAAAAACATTTTTTTATATATCACTCAGTACCTAATCCTGACCATGTACATCTAATTTTTATGTGTCTAGCAACTTTATATTTTTTTTTATTACACTTTTAATTTTGCTCACTAGTCTGAATTCCTCTCAAAGGCAGGGGGTGTGGCCTCACTGTGCAGGTCTCCGTCCCCTCCCTCAGTATACTGTCTGCTCACATCTCCCCTAACATTAGCAAAACTACAACTCCCAGCATGTCCTCATTGACAGTAGCGGGACACAAGCTGACAGTAGGAGGATATTATCTCCAGCTCTGAGCCCTGCGCTCACAGCTGTCAATCAAGGAAGTGTGTCCATGACATAGGCGATGATGCATGGACACAGCAGGGCTACTGTCCAAGCAGGCAGGGGGGCAGTTCTTTGACTGGCTTTTTCAGTCTGAAATACTGCAAATTTTCTAATGAAAGCAATTGCAAAACCTATTGGTTATACATGCTTTACAACATATCAAAAGATTTGTATCTGACAGTGCCCATTTTAAGAAGTAGTCCAGTCCTGAAAAACGTATCCCCTATCCTAACGTATATCTCTCATACGGGGCCTTGGCTCTCCGGCCAGACAGCGCGTGTCACGACCCCTCAATGCTGCGCTATGGAAGAGCCGGGGATTGCCGAAGGCAGCGCTCCAGCTCTGCCAGAGTTGTATTGAGGATGCGTGTAAGCCGTTGCTTTGTGCGGTGGTCAACATGCCCCCTTCCCGCGGGCAGCCGGGGCACCATACGGGAGAACGATGGGGTCTCTGAGGTCGGACCCCCCCCCCGCTATCTGAAACTTATCCCCTATGCTAGGCCTCTGTAACTTTAATAGAGCTTGCCAGTGGCAGGCTCTACCAACAGAGTGCAGATCTCATAGATCAATGCAGTACTGCATTGATCTCTATCAGCAATCAAACGATTGCTCATACAAGTCCTTTAGGTGAGTTCAACAACATATGGCTCCCATGGCGGATGCTGGATGCCTCTGTAGACTCTGCGAGTCCTGTTACCTCTAACGAGTGATTCATAACATCTTTCTGTTATGAACAAAGGGATTTCCTTATGGGCTGGGTGAGCACTTGGATTCATGTCTTATCTGTATGTTTGGGGGGGGGGGGTGTTGTCGGGCATGTTTTAAGATGTTGTTACATGGACTATAGGTCTTATAGCCGATTTTGATGATGACTGCACTTCTGTTTCCTTGTTCTTATGTATCCCTGCATTTGCCTGGCCAGATGTGTAATACCGCCACTCTGTGGGCTTAGCGGCTGCTGTTGGTGTGTTTGTGTATACACTGCTATGTTCATGTTTCTTAAAAATGCTAAATAAAACCTTTTAAAAAAAACATGTCCTTTAGGTGGACTAAAAAAGTGTATAAAAATAAAGAAAGAAATGTTTTTTTGAAAATATACGGTACATAAACTCATCTTTCTTTTCCCAAATCATTTTTTTTTAACAAATGTAAACATATTTGACATTACCATGTGTGGAAATGTCTGAACTATAAAAATATAATATTATTGATCTTCCATGGTGAATGTCGTAAGTGAAAAAATAATACCATACACCAGAATTGTGGGGTTTTTGGTCAAATTACATCCCATATCCCATAAAAAAAAAAAAATTGAATAAAAAGCAATCAAAAAGTCAGATTTACACCAAATAGGTACTGGAAAAAAAAAATACAGATCATGCTGCATAATTACATTTTTTTAAACTCATTATTCAATAAAATAATCAGCCACCTAATCGATTCATTGGCCAAATAAACTTGTGTAGGAAGAAACTGACAACCACTAAGCAATTGATCCCAGTGATCACCTGATTGTCACAGATATATATATATATATATATATATATATATATATATATATATTTTATTTATCCCCCACACAACCCCTTATACTTACTGACTGTCCCGCAGCTCCTGCTCCACACTGTGAAGTGGAGACTCTTCTACCATTTCATGGGTCATCAGGCTTGACCTCAGGGACTCGGCATCTTCGGAGCGCTCCTGCAGCTCTGACCTCAAAGACTTTACTTCCTGTTTCAACTTTCCAACATGTCCTCTGTAGGATTCCACTTCCTGTGCAGAAAGCTGTACCTTTAACTCCAGGGAACACACTTCATACCGTGACGCCTCCAGTTGCACTGTCAATAAATGTATTTCCTTCTCACATTCTTGAACCTTTGCGGTCAGTGACCCTATCTCTGACGTTGACGATTCTTGATGTGACCTCAGTGCGACTCCTTTTGATATTAAGAATTGTGATCTTGACTGTCTGTTGTCGTCTAATGTATTCTTATGGGAAATCTCCATTGAGTCCACTTCCTCTCCTGATCTTTTTGTACTGGTTTCCCGGGATGTCTCCAACATTGACATCATCTTGCTAGTTTCAAGAGGTAGTGATGTCATCAGCTGAGTTGATTCGAGCATTGGTAACAAAGCCCCTGGAAAAGTTGTCTCTAGTGGTGAGGTCATCACACCGGTCTCTTGTAATGTAAATGACCCTGTCATGTTCGTATCCTGCTCCGCTGTCCCCAAATGTGTCCTCATCATGCTTGCTCCCTGTTGCGCTTCCTCCAGCTGTGTCTTCATGCTTGCGTCTTGTTGCGCTTCTTCCAGCTTCATTCTTATAATGCTGGCTTCCTGTTGCGCTTCCTCTAGCTGCGTCCTCATCATGCTCGCTTCCTGTTGCGTTTCCCCCAGTTGGTTCCTCATCATGCTTGCTTCTTGTTGTGCTTCCCCCAGCTGCGCCCTCATTGTGCTTGCTTCTTGTTGTGCTTCCCCCAGCTGCGCCCTCATTGTGCTTGCTTCTTGTTGTGCTTCCCCCAGCTGCGCCCTCATTGTGTTTGCTTCTTGTTGTGATTCCTGCAGCTCTGTCTTCATGATATCTGCTTCCTGTTGCGCTTCCCCCAGCTGCACCCTCATTGTGCTTGCTTCTTCTTCTGCTGTCTCCAGATACAACCTTATTGTGCTTACTTCTTGCTCTGCTGTCACCAGCTGAAACTTTAACAACTTGGCTTCTTGTTCTGCTGCCACAAACTGAGACCTAAGGGATTTCAGCTCCTCCTCTAGTGTCTTCTCATATGAGGTTTTACTTTCTGCTTCCAATTGTAATGCCTCGATTTGTGATTTCAATGACTCCTCCCTTCGTCCACTTGAATCTCTTTTGGAACGTTCTTCCTTCACTGCTGCGCTTTTCTCCTGTTCTGCCACCTCTATTGATTCTATTCCATGACCCCAGGTGACCAGCAGGTACTTTGGTGGCTCCGTCACTTTTACTGGATCTTGTGGCCTCCATGATATAACAGAGGAACATGAAGTTTGGAGAAGGCAGATACATCTAGTCCATTCAGCCCGCAACTCAGATAAATCCCTAAGAAAAGGAAAACAACAGTACTTAGAAACCAAAACTGTAAATGACCTAAAAAATACGAGACTAAAAGGATCTGTCGTCTCTCCCGTGTGGTGTAGTATAGAGGATCTCTCCTGTGTGGTGTAGTATAGAGGATCTCTCCTGTGTGGTGTAGTATAGAGGATCTGTCCTGTGTGGTGTAGTATAGAGGATCTGTCCTGTGTGGTGTAGTATAGAGGATCTCTCCTGTGTGGTGTAGTATAGAGGATCTGTCCTGTGTGGTGTAGTATAGAGGATCTCTCCTGTGTGGTGTAGTATAGAGGATCTCTCCTATGTTGTGTAGTATAGAGGATCTCTCCTGTGTGGTGTAGTATAGAGGATCTCTCCTGTGTGGTGTGGTATAGAGGATCTCTCCTGTGTGGTGTAGTATGGAGGATCTCTCCCGTGTGGTGTAGTATAGAGGATCTCTCCCGTGTGGTGTAGTATAGAGGATCTGTCCTGTGTGGTGTAGTATAGAGGATCTCTCCCGTGTGGTGTAGTATAGAGGATCTCTCCTGTGTGATGTAGTATAGAGGATCTCTCCTGTGTGGTGTAGTATAGAGGATCTCTCCTGTGTGGTGTAGTATAGAGGATCTGTCCTGTGTGATGCAGTATATGGAGGATCTCTCCTGTGTGGTGTAGTATAGAGGATCTGTCCTGTGTGGTGTAGTATAGAGGATCTCTCCTGTGTGGTGTAGTATAGAGGATCTGTCCTGTGTGATGCAGTATATGGAGGATCTCTCCTGTGTGGTGTAGTATAGAGGATCTGTCCTGTGTGGTGTAGTATAGAGGATCTCACCTGTGTGGTGTAGTATAGAGGATCTCTCCTGTGTGGTGTAGTATAGAGGATCTCTCCTGTGTGGTGTAGTATAGAGGATCTCTCCTGTGTGGTGTAGTATAGAGGATCTCTCCTGTGTGGTGTAGTATAGAGGATCTCTCCTGTGTGGTGTAGTATAGAGGATCTCTCCTGTGTGGTGTAGTATAGAGGATCTCTCCTGTGTGGTGTAGTATAGAGGATCTCTCCTGTGTGGTGTAGTATAGAGGATCTCTCCTGTGTGGTGTAGTATAGAGGATCTCTCCTGTGTGGTGTAGTATAGAGGATCTCTCCTGTGTGGTGTAGTATAGAGGATCTGTCCTGTGTGGTGTAGTATAGAGGATCTCTCCTGTGTGGTGTAGTATAGAGGATCTGTCCTGTGTGGTGTAGTATAGAGGATCTCTCCTGTGTGGTGTAGTATAGAGGATCTCTCCTGTGTGGTGTAATAGAGAGGTTATGTCCCGTGTGGTGTAGTATAGAGGTTCTGTCCCGTGTGGTGTAGTATAGAGGATCTCTCCTGTGTGGTGTAGTATAGAGGATCTCTCCTGTGTGGTGTAGTATAGAGGATCTCTCCTGTGTGGTGTAGTATAGAGGATGTGTCCTCTGTGGTGTAGTATAGAGGATGTGTCCTGTGTGGTGTAGTATAGAGGATGTGTCCTGTGCGGTGTAGTATAGAGGATCTCTCCTGTGTGATGTAGTATAGAGGATCTCTCCTGTGTGATGTAGTATAGAGGATCTCTCCTGTGTGGTGTAGTATAGAGGATCTCTCCTGTGTGGTGTAGTATAGAGGATCTCTCCTGTGTGGTGTAGTATAGAGGATCTCTCCTGTGTGGTGTAGTATAGAGGATCTCTCCTGTGTGGTGTAGTATAGAGGATCTCTCCTGTGCGGTGTAGTATAGAGGATCTCTCCTGTGTGGTGTAGTATAGAGGATCTCTCCTGTGTGGTGTAGTATAGAGGATCTCTCCTGTGTGGTGTAGTATAGAGGATGTGTCCTGTGTGATGTAGTATAGAGGATCTCTCCTGTGTGGTGTGGTGTAGTATAGAGGATCTCTCCTGTGTGGTGTAGTATAGAGGATCTCTCCTGTGAGGTGTAGTATAGATAATCTGTCCTGTGTGGTGTAGTATAGAGGGATCTCTCCTGTGTGGTGTATTATAGAGGATCTCTCCTGTGTGGTGTAGTATAGAGGATCTGTCCTGTGTGGTGTAGTATAGAGGATCTCTCCTGTGTGGTGTAGTATAGAGGATCTGTCCTGTGTGGTGTAGTATAGAGGATCTGTCCTGTGTGGTGTAGTATAGAGGATCTCTCCCGTGTGGTGTAGTATAGAGGATCTCTCCTGTGTGGTGTAGTATAGAGGATCTCTCCTGTGTGGTGTAGTATAGAGGATCTCTCCTGTGTGGTGTAGTATAGAGGATTTCTCCTGTGCAGTGTAGTATAGAGGATCTCTCCTGTGCAGTGTAGTATAGAGGATCTCTCCTGTGCAGTGTAGTATAGAGGATCTCTCCTGTGTGGTGTAGTATAGAGGATCTCTCCTGTGTGGTGTAGTATAGAGGATCTCTCCTGTGTGGTGTAGTATAGAGGATCTCTCCTGTGCAGTGTAGTATAGAGGATCTCTCCTGTGTGGTGTAGTATAGAGGATCTCTCCTGTGTGGTGTAGTATAGAGGATCTCTCCTGTGTGGTGTAGTATAGAGGATCTGTCCTGTGTGGTATAGTATAGAGGATCTCTCCTGTGTGGTGTAGTATAGAGGATCTCTCCTGTGTGGTGTAGTATAGAGGATCTCTCCTGTGTGGTGTAGTATAGAGGATCTCTCCTGTGTGGTGTAGTATAGAGGATCTGTCCTGTGTGGTGTAGTATAGAGGATCTGTCCTGTGTGGTATAGTATAGAGGATCTCTCCTGTGTGGTGTAGTATAGAGGATCTCTCCTGTGTGGTGTAGTATAGAGGATCTCTCCTGTGTGGTGTAGTATAGAGGATCTCTCCTGTGTGGTGTAGTATAGAGGATCTCTCCTGTGTGGTGTAGTATAGAGGATCTGTCCTGTGAGGTGTAGTATAGAGGATCTCTCCTGTGTGGTGTAGTATAGAGGATCTCTCCTGTGCAGTGTAGTATAGAGGATCTCTCCTGTGTGGTGTAGTATAGAGGATCTCTCCTGTGTGGTGTGGTATAGAGGATCTCTCCTGTGTGGTGTAGTATAGAGGATCTCTCCTGTGTAGTGTAGTATAGAGGATCTCTCCTGTGTGGTGTAGTATAGAGGATCTGTCCTGTGTGGTGTAGTATAGAGGATCTCTCCTGTGTGGTGTAGTATAGAGGATCTCTCCTGTGTGGTGTAGTATAGAGGATCTCTCCTGTGTGGTGTAGTATAGAGGATCTCTCCTGTGTGGTGTAGTATAGAGGATTTCTCCTGTGCAGTGTAGTAACTATCATGTTCTAGTACCTTTCTGTTGCCGTCTTTAGTTCCTTAAAATGACGATGAAAAGTCACAACTTCTGTCCACAGCTTCAGCAGGCGGCCGTGCTCTCCCTGTATGTGACCTCTATAAACCTAATGATGTAAGAAACAAGACGCAGACACTAGGTGACCCCTGAGTTATCCGTTTGTATCTGTTATTGTTCAATCAATAAACCAAAAAAAACATTTTCTTTTATTCTGAGCATGCTCAGAAGTAAAAACGGATTGAAAAAATGGACGCAAACGGATGACATTAAAGGCTCATCCGTTTTTCATAGACTTCAGTGTTAAATTTACTGTATGCCTTTTTATCATCCGACTTTTTGACGGGAGAAAAAATACTGCATGCACCGTCTTTTTTCCTGTAAAAAAAAAAAAAACGGAAATGAGTGCAGACGGGTGCAAACGGATGTGAAAGGATTGTAAAAAAAATCCCATTGACATGAATGGGAGTATTTTAAAACCGTTTGTAATCCGTTTCCAAGCAGCAACAACGGAACCTAAACGGGGAAAATAAAACGTCGGTGTGAACGCACCGTTACTCACCTCCCTCTCAGCTCGCCATTCTTTGTCCTTTCTCTCCAGTTCCAGTATGGCGCTGGACCAGTCGGCGGTCAGCTTGTGAATGTCTTCCCCCAGCAGATTATTAGACTCTTGTGTCTGGACCAACTCTTCCCTGAGAAGGGAATTTACTGCCGCCAGACTGGTGCTTCTGCATCAAAAGATCGAGATTATTACTTATAAGAGGACGCAGCTCCCACCATCACACTTAGGCTATGTTCACACGGCGGGATTTCCGAGCGGAAATTCCGCGTCCCATTGATTTCAATGCGATTCTGCAGCACTGTGCAGATGATGGAATTTCCGTGGCAGACATGTCTATTCTTTCTGCGGATTCCGCTTGGAAATGCATTGCTGTGTATGAGACGGCACATTTCCGAGAGGTCCTAGCGCCCGCCGGCACATTCAAATGTGAGGAATGTCCGTCCGTATTTTCCAGGCGGACATTCCGGACATTTTTGGCTCCTCTGCTCACCTTTGCTGTTCTTCTTCCAGCTTTCTGAGGGCTTTCTCCATCTCCAGTTCTCCATGGCTCTGTGGAAGAAACACAATACAGCCGCATTAATAAACAAGCATTAAGGTAAAGTAACACTCTGATAATCCAGCAATCTGCATCCACCCCAATCTGGTAAACCATAGGCAAAAGTGCCTCCAGCTGTTGCAAAACTACAACTCCCAGCATGCTGGGAGTTGTAGTTTTGCAACAGCCAAGGGCACCCTGGATAGGCAACACTGCCTTAAAGGGGTACTCCGCTGCTCAGTGTTTAGAACAAACTGTTCTGAACACTGGCGTCGGCAACTTGTGACGTCATAGCCCCGCCCCCTCAATGCAAGTTTATGGGAGGGGGCGTGACAGTCATCACGCCCCCTCCCATAGACTTGCATTGAGGGCCGGGGTGTGATGGCATGAGGGGGCGGGGCAATGACATCACAAGCTCCCGTCACCTGCTCTAGCGTTCAGAACAGTTTGTTCCAAACGCTGAGCAGCGGAGTACCCCTTTAACCCCTTAACGACGCAGGATGTAAATGTACGTCCTGGTGATGCGGTACTTAATGCACCAGGACGTACATTTACGTCCTAAGCATAACCGCGAACATCGGAGCGATGCCCAGATCATGCGCGGCAGGTCCCGGCTGCTGATCGCAGCCAGGGACCCGCCCGTAGTGGCGGACATCCGCGATCCCGCAGATGTCCGCCATTAACCCCTCAGATGCCGTGATCAATACAGATCACCGCATCTGCAGCATCGCGGTCATTAAAATGGATGATCGGATCACCCGCAGCGCTGTCGCGGCGATCCGATCATCCAGCACGGCAGACGGAGGTCCCCTCACCTGCTTCCGCTGCCTTCCCGGCGTCTTCTGCTCTGATCTGCCTTCCCGCAGACCAGAGCAGAAGATGACCGATAACCCTGATCAGTGCTGTGTCCTATACATAGCACTGAACAGTATTAGCAATCGAATTATTACTATAAATAGTCCCCTATGGGGACTATTAAAGTGTAAAAAGAAAAGTTAAAAAAGTTAAAAAATTAAGTAAAAAATTATTTGAAAAACCCCTCCCGGCTTATGAACACTGTATTCAATGTGTTTGACTGTTTACACGTTCACTTCTTGAAAATATAATTAAAAAAACCCTCCCCAATAAAAACGTAAATTGTCCCATTTTCCCTATTTCCCCCTCAAAAAGTGTTAAAAAAATATTTTTATATACATATTTGGTATCGCCGCGTGCGTAAATATCTGAACTATTAAAATAAAATGTTAATGATACCGTACGGTGAACGGCGTGAACGTTAAAAAAAAAAGTCCAAAACAGCTGCTTTTTTTTATAACATTTTATTCCAAAAAGAATTAATAAAAAGCGTATTAAAAGTTTTATATAAGCAAATATGGTATCAATAAAAATGAGCCCTCATACCGCCGCTTATACGAAAAAAAGAAAAAAAGTTATAGGTCTTCAAAATAGGGGGGTTTTAAACGTTCTAATTTGGTTAAAAAGTGTGTGATTTTTCTTTAAGCGCAACAGTAATAGAAAAGTAGGTTATCATGGGTATCATTTTAATCATATTGACCCAAAGAATAAATAACACATGTCATTTTTACTGTACGGCGTGAAAACGAAACCTTCCAAAATTAGCAAAATTGTGGTTTTCTTTTTAAATTTCCCCACACAAATAGTATTATTTTGGTTGCGTCTTTACTATACATTTAATGGTAAAGTGAGTGATGGCATTACAACGTACAACTGGTCGCGCAAAAAACAAAGCCCTCATACTAGTCTGTGGATGAAAATATAAAAGAGTTATGATTTTTTGAAGGCGAGGAGGAAAAAACAAAAACGTAAAAATAAAATTGCCTGAGTCCTTAGGGCCCAAATGGGCTGTGTCCTTAAGGGGTTAAGACATATACCATTCTGTCAGAGGTATCGCTCATGCTTCATCTGTGAGATGTAGATGTAGCAGAGACAAGTTTGTCATCGCACTGGTTGGAAAACACTGTTCTTAAAGGAATACTGTAGCAGAATATAACTTATCTCCTATCCAAAGTGGTTGGACCCCCGCAATTTCCTGTATAGGGCCACGGCTGTCTCTGCATGACGTGGCGGTCAACACGCCCCTTCCATGTATCCCATAGAGATACATGGGGGGGCGTACCTGCCACAGCTTCCTGCGGACTGCCGCGGCCTGTACAAGAGATTGTGGGGGGTCCCAGCAGTTGGACCCCGGCAATCTATAACTTATAAAGTCAAATAGCCGTAAATGTTGGCACCCCTAAAAAAATGTCTAGAAAATTAAGTATTTCTCACAGAAAAGGATTGCAGTAACACATGTTTTGCTATACACATGTTTATTCCCTTTGTGTGTATTGGAACTAAACCAAAAAAGGAGGAAAAAAAAGCTAATTGGACATATTGTCACCAAACTCCAAAAATGGGCTGGACAAAATTATTGGCACCCTTTCAAAATTGCGGAAAAATAAGATTGTTTCAAGCATGTGATGCTCCTTTAAAGTCACCTGGGGCAAGTAACAGGTGTGGGCAATATAAAAAAACACACAACTGAAAGAAGATAAAAAGTAGAGAAGTTCACTTAGTCTGTGCATTGTGTGTCTGTGTGTGCCACACTAAGCATGGACAACAGAAAGAGGAGAAGAGAACTGTCTGAGGACTTGAGAAGCAAAAATTGTGGAAAAATATCAACAATCTCATGGTTACAAGTCCATCTCCAGAGATCTAGATTTGCCTTTGTCCACAGTGCGCAACATTATCAAGAAGTTTACAACCCATGGCACTGTAGCTAATCTCCCTGGATGTGGACGGAAGAGAAGAATTGATGAAAGGTGTCAACGCAGGATAGTCCAGATGGTGGATAAGCAGCCCCAAACAAGTTCCAAAGATATTCAAGCTGTCCTGCAGGCTCAGGGAGCATCAGTGTCAGCGCGAACTATCTGTCGACATTTAAATGAAATGAAACTCTTTGGCAGGAGACCCAGGAGGACCCCATTGCTGACACAGAGACATAAAAAAGCAAGACTACATTTTGCCAAAATGAACTTGAGTAAGCCAAAATCCTTCTGGGAAAACGTCTTGTGGACAGATGAGACCAAGATAGAGCTTTTTGGTAAAGCACATCATTCTACTGTTTACCGAAAACGGAATGAGGCCTACAATGAGAAGAACCCTGTACCTACAGTTCAATGATGTTTTGGGTTGTTTTGCTGCCTCTGGCACTGGGGGCCTTGAATGTGTACAAGAGATCATGAAATCTGAGGATTACCAACGGATTTTTGGTCGCACTGTACAGCACAGTGTCAGAAAGCTGGGTTTGTGTCCGAGATCTTGGGTCTTCCAGCAGGACAATGACCCCAAACAAAAAGCCCCCAGAAATGGATGGCAACAAAGCGCTGGAGAGTTCTGAAGTGTCAGCAATGAGTCCAGATCTAAATCCCATTGATCACCTGTGGAGAGATCTTAAAATTGCTGTTGGGAAAAGGCGCCTTCCAATAAGAGAGACCTGGAGCAGTTTGCAAAGGAAGAGTGGTCCAACATTCCGGCTGAGAGGTGTAAGAAGCTTATTGATGGTTATAGGAAGCAACTGATTTCAGTTATTTTTTCCAAAGGGTGTGCAACCAAATATTAAGTTAAGGGTGCCAATCATTTTCCTCCCTTTTTTGGTTTAGTTCCAATACACACAAAGGGAATACACATGTGTATAGCAAAACATGTGTTATTGTAATCCTTTTCTGTGAGAAATACTTAATTTTCAGGGGTGCCAACATTTATGGACATGACTGTATTCCACTACAGTACTCCTTTAAGGCAACAGTTTTGAGTGTTCAGACCTTCAACCAATCACTAGAACAAGCCAGGAAAGGAACACACAAGACGAGTTCTCCCCCAGCTCTGTGAGATGTTACTGGAACAAACTTGCATTGTAAGTCTATGGAGTCGCTCAGCCATGTATTTCTCTTCCTACTCGTTCTAGCGATCCAAACACTCAGACCTCCGTGCAATAAAAACTTTTCACATACATCTTGGATATGTCAAAAGTTTTTTCTAAGCGACAGATACACTTTAAGGGTAGGGTCTCAAGTGCCCCATTTTGCTGCTACATACTTTCCTACCCATTAAAGTCAGTGGGTATCAAAATACGCAGCTGATTTCACAACCCAATGACTTTAAGGCTGGGTTCACACTGCAGAATTTCTGGGCAGAATTTCTGCCGGAAATCGAGCCGGCGGCGCTAGGACAGAGCAGACTGCATTGCTGCCTCCATAGATGGCAATGCATTTCTGGGTGGATATTTTGGGATGTCTGCTCAGAAATGCATTGCCATCTATGGGGACTGCAATGTAGTCCGTGCTGTCCTAGTGCCGCCGGTTTGATCTCCAGCAGATATTCTGCCCAGAAATTCCACAGTGTGAACCCAGCCTAATGGGTAGGAAAATACGCAGCAGAATATGCACATATGACCCTACACTAAAGGATTGTCCTGCGAAAAGCAACATATCCCCGATCCACACAATATAGGATAGGTGTCTAATTGCAGTGGGTCTGACTGCTGGGACCCCCCGTGATCTCCTGAACCTGGCTCACTTAGGCTAAGTTTCCACTTGGTTTTTTTCTGGCAGTTTTTGGAAAACTGCCACCACAGTTTTTGAGCCAAAGTCAGAAGTGGATCCATAAGGGAGGAGAAGTATAAGTCCTTCCTTTATTTGCCCTATTCCTTTTGAATACACTTCTGGCTCAAAAACTGCCAGAAAAAAAACCAAATGGAAACTTAGCCTCAGAGGAGCACATGCTGCAGACGGCACACGCTCCATTCATTTTAACCCCTTAAGGACTCAGGGTTTTTCCGTTTTTGCACTTTCGTTTTTTCCTCCTTACCTTTAAAAAATCATAACCCTTTCAATTTTCCACCTAAAAATCCATATTATGGCTTATTTTTTGCGTCGCCAATTCTACTTTGCAGTGACATTAGTCATTTTACCCAAAAATGCACGGCAAAACGGAAAAAAAAATCATTGTGCGACAAAATCGAAAAAAAAAAACGCCATTTTGTAACTTTTGGGGGCTTCCGTTTCTACGCAGTGCATATTTCGGTAAAAATTACACCTTATCATTATTCTGTAGGTCCATACGGTTAAAATGATACCCTACTTATATAGGTTTGATTTTGTCGCACTTCTGGAAAAAATCATAACTACATGCAGGAAAATTTATACGTTTAAAAATGTCATCTTCTGACCCCTATAACTTTTTTATTTTTCCACGTACGGGGCGTTATGAGGACTAATTTTTTGCGCCGTGATCTGAAGTTTTTATTGGTATGATTTTTGTTTTGATCGGACTTTTTCATCACTTTTTATTCATTTTTTAATGTTATAAAAAGTGACCAAAATACGCTTTTTTGGACTTTGGAATTTTTTTGCGCGTACGCCATTGACCGTACGGCTTAATTAATGATATATTTTTATAGTTCGGACATTTACGCACGCGGCGATACCACATATGTTTATTTTTTTTTTTTTTACACTGTTTTATTTTTCTTATGGGAAAAGGGGGGTGATTCAAACTTTTATTAGGGAAGGGGTTAAATGACCTTTATTAACACTTTTTTTTTACTTTTTTTTTGCAGTGTTATAGGTCCCATAGGGACCTATAACACTGCACACACTGATCTCTCATCCTGATCACAGGCGTGCATTAACACGCCTGTGATCAGCATTATCGGCGCTTGACTGCTCCTGCCTGGATCTCAGGCACGGAGCAGTCATTCGTCGATCGGACACCGAGGAGGCAGGTAAGAGCCCTCCCGGTGTCCGATCAGCTGTTCACCGCGGCGGTCCCGAACAGCCCGACTGAGCAGCCGGGATACTTTCAGTTTCACTTTAGAAGCGGCGGTCAGCTTTGACCGCCGCTTCTAAAGGGTTAATACCGCACATCGCCGCGATCGGCGATGTGTGGTATTAGCCGCGGGTCCCGGCCGTTGATTAGCGCCGGGACCCACGCGATATGATGCGGGATCGCAGCGCGATCCCGCTTCATATCGCGGGAGCCGGCGCAGGACGTAAATATACGTCCTGCGTCGTTAAGGGGTTAAGGGTAGCGCCGGAGATGCCTGAGTACAGCACTTGGTCTCTTCAGTGCTCCCATAGGGAATGACAAGCACATGCTACTCTCAAGTAACTGGGGTTCCGTTCAGGAGATCAAGGGGGGCCCAGTGCTCAAACCCCCCCCCCCACGATCAAACACTTATCCCCCCTTATCCCCCCATAAGTTGTTTTTCACCCGACCAACACTTTAATGATTACAATAACCTATTTCTATGTATCGATCCCTTACCAGACTTAGTTCCTGGCTCTGCTGCAGGTCCTGGTAGCGATTTCTGTATTGTACAACCTGAGAATGAAGAAAACAAATATAGAAACAATTATTTTACATTCTATGTAACATCGGGGCAGATCGCCTAATATACTAGAATACTACATCAATAGCAAATCCTTAAAGGGGTACTCCACTGGAAACATTTTTTTTTTTTTAAATCAACTGGTGCCAGAAAGTTAAACAGATTTGTAAACTACTTCTATTAAAAAATCTTCATCCATCCAGTACTTATCAGCTGCTGTATGCTCCAGAAGAAGTTGTGTAGTTCTTTTCAGTCTGACCACAGTGCTCTCTGCTGACACCTCTGTCCATGTCAGGAACTGTCCAGAGCAGGAGAGGTTTGCTGTGGGGATTTGCTTCCTGACATGGACAGAGGTGTCAGCAGAAAGCACTGTGGTCAGACTGAAAATAACTACACAACTTCTTCTGGAGCATACAGCAGCTGATAAGTACTTGTTGGATGGATTAAGATATTTTAATAGAAGTAATTTACAAATATGTTCAACTTTCTGGAGCCAGTTGATGATATGAAAAAAATTATTTTACACCGGAGTACCCCTTTAAAGCTCCTATAATGCAGGGGGCACTTAGTTTTCCTAAATAAGAAAAGTGTATAGAACTAGGTGTAACTATCACACTTCCCATAATGCAAATCACCAGAGCTAAGCGCCCTGCAGATGTTCAAAAAGCAGGGAATGCTGGGAGATTTCAGCTCTGAAGACTGTAGAATAGTGAGCGTCATTAACAGAACAGATCCACGTTTTTCACCTTTGCCTGTAATTTCTCCACCAGGACCGCCTGCCTCTTCTGAGCTTCTAGAGAGTTCTGTAGCTCCCTCTGCAGCTCCAGCCAGTCCCGGCTGAGCTCCGCCCCCTGCGTCATTGCTACGAGGGCGCCACATGCCCGCTTCTAGACCTGGAGAAAGACAAAGCAGAATATATATTTTTATAGACATATCACTGCTGCTGTATACGCCTTACATGGACAGTATACACAGGTCAGGCCATCACACCCACATGAACCTGTAATGCAGGGTTTATCAACCAGGGTGCCTCCAGCTGTTGCAAAAGCACACCTCCCAGCATGCCCCAAGAGCCTAGGGCAGGGGTCTTCAACCTGCGGACCTCCAGATGTTGCAAAACTACAACTCCCAGCATGCCCGGACAGCCAACGGCTGTCCGGGCATGCTGGGAGTTGTAGTTTTTCAACATCTGGAGGTCCGCAGGTTGAAGACGACTGGCCTAGGGCTATCTGGGAATGTTGTAGTTTTGCAACAGCTGGAGGCACCCTGTTCAGGAAACCCTGCTGTAATGTGTTGTGAACGGAGCAGTGAGTGGTGAAACCTTTGGCATGGCTGTCCAGGCATACTGGGAGTTGTAGTTTTGAAACAGCTGGAGGCACCCTGGTTGGGAAACACTGATCCTGCAATGAGATGGATTAAGCACCAAGCCAGGGAGTGAAGTGCTGGGATCCGATCGACAGGTCAAATTATATCTTAAAGGGGTTATCCAGGAAAAAAACTTTTTTTTATATATCAACTGGCTCCAGAAAGTTAAACAGATTTGTAAATTACTCCTAATAAAAAATCTTAATCCTTTCAGTACTTATGAGCTTCTGAAGTTAAGGTTGTTCTTTTCTGTCAAAGTGCTCTCTGATGACACGTGTCTCAGGAACCGCCCAGTTTAAAAGAGGTTTGCTATGGGGATTTGCTTCTAAACTGGGCCATTCCCAAGACACGTGTCATCGCAGAACACTTAGACAGAAAAGAACAACCTTAACTTCAGAAGCTCATAAGTACTGAAAGGATTAATATTTTTAAATAGAAGTAATTTACAAATCTGTTTAATTTTCTGGAGCCAGTTGATATATAAAAAAAAAAAAGTTTTTTCCAGGAATAGCCCTTTAAATGACAGTAACATGCTAAATGGCTGAAATCAGTCGGAATTTGGTGCCCCAAAAAGTTGTGCATGATGCTTTGAGGTATGTATCTAACTGTATCCAAGCTCTTTCACATCATTAGAGTCCCTATACCTTAACCCCTTAACGACAATGGACGTAAATGGACGTCATGGTGTCGTGGTACTTAACGTACCATAACGTACATTTAAGCTCCGCCATGACCACAAGTACTGGATCGGTGCTCGCGTCATGCACAGCAGGTGTCGGCTGCTATCAGCATCCAGGGACCCGCCGGTGATGGCGGACATCCGCGATCGCGCGGATGTCCACCATTAACCCCTCAGATGCCTTGATCAATACAGATCACGGCATCTGCGGCAGTGCGTTACTTTAAATGGATGATCGGATCGCCCGCAGCGCTGCCGCGGGGATCCGATCATCCCTAACGGCGGACGGAGGTCCCCTCACCTGCCTCCGTACGTCTCCTGAGGTCTTCTGCTCTGGTCTGAGATCGAGCAGACCAGAGCAGAAGATGACCGATAATAATGATTAGTGCTATATCCTATGCATAGCACTGAACAGTATTAGCAATCAAATGATTGCTATAGATAGTCCCCTATGGGAAGTGTAAAAGAAAAAATTTAAAAAAAAAGGAAAAAAATTTGAAATATTAAAAATCGTATTGACCCACAGAATAAAGAAAACTTGTCATTTTTACCATAAAGTGTACAGTGTGAAAACAAAACCTTCCAAAAACTTGCTAAATTGCATTTTGCTTTTCAATTTTTCCACATAAGTAATATTTTTTGGGTTGCGCCGTACATTTTATGGTAAAATAAGTGATGTCATTACAAAGTAAAATCGGTGACACAAAAAACAAGCCCTCACATGGGTCTGTGGATGGAAATAAAAGAGTTATGATTTCTAGAAGGCGAGGAGGAAAAAACAAAAATGCTAAAATAAAATTGGTCCTGGCCCTTAAAGGGGTACTCCGGTGAAAACCTTTTTTCTTTTAAATCAACTGGTGCCAGAAAGTTAAACAGATTTGTAAATTACTTCTATTAAAAAATCTTAATCCTTCCTATACTTATTAGCTGCTGAATACTACAGAGGAAATTCTTTTCTTTTTTGAATTCTCTCTGATAAGATCAAGAGCACAGTGCTCTTTGCTGATGTCATTATAATAATAAGTCTTTATTTATTGTTGTCCTTAGCGGGATTTGAACCCAAGGCCCCAGCAATACCACTAACCACTGAGCCACCATGCTGCCCTTAGCATACAACTGCTATGCACGGTTGCTAAAATGGACAGAGATGTCAGCAGAGAGCACTGTGCTCGTGATGTCATCAGTGTTACAAAAAGAAAGGAATTTCCTCTGTAGAAATTCAGCAGCTAATAAGTACTGGAAGGATTAAGATTTTTTTAATAGAAGTAATTTACAAATATGTTTAAAGGGGTATTCCAGGCAAAAACTTTTTTTATATTTATCAACTGGCTCCGGAAAGTTAAACAGATTTGTAAATTACTTCTATTAAAAAATCTTAATCGTTCCAATAGTTATTAGCTTCTGAAGTTTAGTTGCTGTTTTCTGTCTAACTGCTCTCTGATGACTCACGTCCCGGGAGCTGTGCAGTTCCTATGGGGACATTCTCCCATCATGCACAGCTCCCGGGACGTGACATCATCATTGAGCAGTTAGACAGAAAACTTCAGAAGCTAATAACTATTGGAAGGATTAAGATTTTACAAATCTGTTTAACTTTCCGGAGCCAGTTGATATATATAAAAAAAAGTTTTTGCCTGGAATACCCCTTTAACTTTCTGGAACCAGTTGATTTAAAAGAAAAAAGGTTTTCACTGGAGTACCCCTTTAAAGGAGTATTTCTGCGCAACATAACTTATTTCCTATCCAAAGGATAGGGGATAAGTTATAGATCGCGGGGGGGGGGGGGGGGTCCGAGCGATGGCCGCGGCAGTCTGGACTGGGCCGCGACAGTCTGCAGGAAGTGCAGTTTTGTCCCCAGCAGAAAGCCATGACAGACACTCCCCCTCAATGTATCTCTATGGGGTACATGGAGGGGGCTTGTCAGACGCCGCGCCGTGTGGGGACAGAGGCAGAACGCCCCCTTTCCATCATACTGCCGCGGCCCCATCCAGGAGATCCCGTGGGGCCCCATCGCTCGGACCCCCCCCCCCCGATCTATAACTTATCCCTTATCCTTCAGATAGGGGATAAGTTATATTGCACTACAGATGTCCTTTAAGGGGTTAAACCTCCTTAATTGCTGAAGGAAAGGCTGCCATTCAGAGTGACCAGCCCAAAATTTTACATTTGAAAGGGGCTGGTCACTAAGTTTCCTTAATTTCCTAGGTCAGTTTCCCTAATTCAATATGTAGTCATAGCTAGAAAAGCTGGGTGATGGGTTATCATCCAGCATTCTTACCACCCTGAATGGGTAACCATGGTTACTCATACACTGACACATCTCCATCTTGTCAATCACCTACGGCATTCAACCTGTGGCTCTCCAGGTGTTGCAAAACTATATCACCCAGCATGCCCAGGCAGCCGTAGGCTGCCTGGGCATGCTGGGAGATGTAGTTTTGCAGCACCTGGAGAGCCACAGGTTGAAGACCACCGTACTACAGCATCGCACGTCCCCCCCTGTATCCCATACTCCCTCCATTTCTACCCCTTCCCTCTTTCTCACCCCCATTTTGAATCTCCCTCCAGTTTCTCCCGTTTGTTTGTGGAGCAGTCCGGACCCCGTGACCTGTGACGCGCGCGGCAGCTACCCAATCACTTCCTGCGCTAAGGTCATGTGACCGGTTTCCCGTCCGTCTCCGCAGTTAACTGGGACCTGTCAATCAGCGGATGACGCGTCTACCGAGCCCCGCCCACTCTCTCTTTTGCGTCCTACGTTATCGAGTGTTTATTTCTTCTTTTTTTTTTTTTTTTTCTCCTTTTTTGCAATGGTTTATGGGAATTTCCTAGTCTGTCTAACTGACGTCATAGTCTGTGGTGTCACGTGAGGTGCCATCCACCCCCCCCCCCCCCCCCACTCTCTAGTCTATATGGGAGAAATTTACCAAACCCTATCCAGAGGAAAACTTGCTGAGTTGCCCATAGCAACCAATCAGCTCGCTTCTTTCATTTTTTCAGAGGCCTTTTCGAAAATGAAAGAAGCGATCTGATTGGTTGCTATGGGCAACTCAGCAACTTTTCCTCTGGACAGGTTTTCATAAATCTCTCCCTATGTCATTATACTTCTCAGTGATGGCTTGCATGATGTATAGGGCTGTGTTCACACGGGACGTTTAACCCCTTCATGACCCAGCAACATTTGTTTTTTTTTTTCTTTCTATAACCAAAACTTTTTAATTTTTTTACTTACAAACTTGTGTTAGGGCTTATTTTCTGCGTGGCGAGTTGTACTTCCAGTGATACACTTTTTTTTTTTATTTATTATTATTATTATTATTATTATACAATGTATTACAAAGCCAGATATATACAAAGCCTATATATAAGGTAAAATTGAAAAAGATATGGAATTGCACAATTTTGCAGGGCAATCAATTTTTCAATTTTGATTTCAATTTCAATATTGCGTTCAAAATGCGGTAAATCTGACATGCTATCTTTATTCTATGGCTCAGTACGATTCCAACGATACCAAACTTCTTTATGGTTAAAAAAAGATTGAAAACTTGAAAAAGAAAAAAAAAAAAAAAACCTTTGTTTATTACCATGTCCTCACCCTATAACTTTTTTTATTTTTCCACCTATGGAGCTGTGTTAGGGTTTGTTTTTTGCGCCATGAGCTGCAGTTTTCAACTGTATGTTTGTGTGCTTTTTGATCACTTTTTATTACGTTTTATTTGGGATGTAATGTAACCAAAAATCAGCAATTTTGGGGTTTGGAACTTTTTTGCATTTATGCCGTTCATCGTGCAAGATCAGAAACATAATAATTTAATAGTTCGGACAATTACGCACACGGTAACACCAAATATGTGTATTTTTTTTTTCTTGTTTGTACAGTGTTTTATTTGAAAAGGGGGATGATTTGGATTTTTATTAGGGGAGGGATTTAAAAAAATATATTTTTAAAAACATTTTTTTTACCTTTTTTTAACACAATTTCATTATTTTTATTAGATGGCTAACACAGATCAACGTAATGCTATTGCATGACATTGATCCATGAAATCTGAAAAAAATCCACTAGAAATTTTTTTTTTTAAATCAGCTGTTGCCAGAAAGTTAAAGGGGTACTCTGTCCTAGACATCTTATCCCCTATCCAAAGGAGGGGATAAGATGTCTGATCACGAGTGGTCCCGCCGCTGGGGACCCCCGTGATCTCTGCAGCGCCACCATGTCGTCATCACTACAGAGCACGTGGCGCTGTGTGTGATGATGGGGCGATGCAGGGGACAGAGCATCGTGACGTCACGGCACCACCCCCTTGTGATGTCACGTCACGCCCACTTAATACAAGTCTATGGGAGGGGGCGTGGTGATCGTCACGATGCTCCGTCCCCTACATCGCCCCGCCATCACGCACTGAGCCAGTGTGCTCTGTAGTGATGACGGCAGGGTGGCGCTGCAGGGGATGTTCACAGTGGCGGGACCCCCGCATTCAGACATCTTATCCCCTAACCTTTGGATAGGGGATAAGATGTCTGGGGCGGAGTACCCCTTTAAACAGATTTGTAAATTACTTCTATTTAAAAATCCTAATCCTTACAGTACTTATCAGCTGCTGTATGCTCCACAGGAAGTTGTATTTCTTTTTGACTTTCCTTTCTGTCTGACCACAGTGCTCTCTGTTGACTGTAGCTCAGGCTTGGAGCAATCAAACGCCGATCGGCTGCGACGGAGCAAGGTAAGGGGGGCTCCGCTCGCGTCCTATCTGATCGGGACATCGCGATTTTATCGCGATAGTCCCGATCAGCCGACTGAGCTTCCGGGAAGCTTTTACTATCGTTTTCGACGCGGCGATCAAAGTTGAAGGGTTAATAGCGCGCGGAAACTACCAGCTAGGCAAGACGAGGTGAATCCGGCACTGCAATCCACAATAGATCCTGTCCTGGATAGCCAGTCCAGCAAACAAAACCAGTGGAGCTGATCTGAGGGTGCACTCCAAGCCACGCAAAGGATAGCAAACAGTTCAAAGAATAAAGCGGATGCACTCACCCAGAAATTCTTGCCAGATGAAATCTTTATTCAGTTATCCATAAAACGGTGTAGTGTGTAGACGCAGAGGAGAAGCCTCGCAGCCTGTGAGGCTGCTCCTCTGCCTCTACCCGCTACACCGTTTTATGGATAACCGAATAAAGATTTCATCTGGCAAGAATTTCTGGGTGAGTGCATCCGCTTTATTCTATGAACTGTTTAATAGCGTGCGGCACAACGATCTGTGCCGCGCGCTATTAGCCCAGGGTCCCGGCTATCATTATCAGCCAGGAACAACCCATTGTGATGCAGGGTCACGGTGTGGCCCGATTTTAAACACCGGGACTGGGCCCAGGGCTTACAGGTACGCCCTGCGTCCTTAAGAGGTTAATCACAGAGCCAGGGAAGACGCGGAGAACAAGATAAGGCCTCAGGTCTCCCTAGCAACCCATAGCTATAGGACCACTAGACACCGGGGAATAGCGGGATAGTATAGATCACACCTGGGAATAGCGGGATTGTATAGATCACAGTATTTAACCAGTTAAATTGCAGACCTCGGAGCGATCTCCGATGTCCATCATTACCGGCAGATGTCACCTGCTGATAGTAGCGGACATCTCCCAGTTATGACGTGAACCTGACCCGCAGGCCCGCATCATGTCCGCTCACCGACCCATGACGTACATGTATGTCATGGGTCGAGAAGGGGTTAATTAACATGACTATTTTCAATACAGTACATTTTCAACCCCTTGAGGACAAATTCATTTTTCCGTTTTTGTTTTTTCCTCCTCGAATTCTAATAGCCATAACGCTTTCAAGTTTCCACCTACAGACCCATATGAGGCTTATTTTTTTGCGCCAGGATTATCATAGTTTAGGGTTTATTAAGCCATCTGCCCAATCCCTACCTGTTGTCCCACCTCCTGCGACACAGGGGATAGGGAAATACATATTAGTGTGTATCATTTTATCAATATCGTGTTATTTGCTTTATCAACATTATTTGAGTACTTGCTGATGAGCGAGATTTTTGTGCTTTCACGTTTGCTGTGTATTTTGTGTGTAGAAATGAGTGAAGCGCGTTGTCTACCGGCAGACGGCACGCGCTCCATTCATTTCTATGGGAGCGCCGATGGTGCCCGAGTGCTGTACTCAGGTCTTTTTGGTGCTCCTATAGAAATGAATGAAACTTATCCCCCTATCCTATCCCCACAGTGGCATCATTAATTCTGGGGGCACAGCAGCATCATTATTTTTGTTCTGTGCAACACAGTGGCATCATTAATTCTGGGGGCACAGTGGCATCATTAATTCTGGGGGCACAGCGGCATAATTAATTCTAGAGGCACAGTGGCATCATTAATTCTGGAGGCACAGTGGAATCACTAATTCTGGGGGCACAGCAGCATAATTAATTTTGTTGTATACCAAAAAAAAAAAAGAGTTCAAAAAACCATTTACCATGACATATAATGAAGTTTATTTATATCATTTAAAAATACATATGGACTAAAAAAAAAGTATCCGAGATAACACTCCGGGACTGCGACGGAGACATTAATTCAATACAATGATTTTTTAACTACACATCATGGTCACATGGGTTGTCAGATAGTTAGAATATCTACCTGGTCCTAGAAAGCAATTCCTATATACATATTAAAACGTATTTTTCGCCGTATAAGACGCACTTTTTCTTCCCCAAAACTGGGGGGGGGGAAAGTTGGTGCGTCTTATACGGCGAATACCTGCGGCCATCGATTGGCCGGGACCCGCCGCTAATACAGGACATCACCGATCGCAGTGATGCCCTGTATTAACCCTTCAGACACGGCGATCAAAGCTGATCGCGGCGTCCCGAACAGCTTACAGGACACCAGGAGGGACCTTACCTGCCTCCTCGGTGTCTTCTCCGTGCCGGGATCCCCTGCGCTCTCCTTCGACGTCATCAAGTCGTCGCGCACGCCGTCCCATCATCCAATAGGAGCAGCGTGCGTAGCGGCGTGATGACGGCGACGGAGAGCGTGCATCCCTGGGAAGAAGAAGTCCGGAGCGTCGGGGACACCACGGGGACGCGGCGACAGCGATGGAGCGACATTCAGGGCACCGGTGACAGGTCCGGAGCGGTCGGGACACATGAGTACCACCTCCTATACCAGTGGTCTTCAACCTGCGGACCTCCAGATGTTGCAAAACTACAACTCCCAGCATGCCCGGACAGCCAACGGCTGTCCGGGCATGCTGGGAGTTGTAGTTTTGCAACATCTGGACGTCTGCAGGTTGAAGACCACTGTTGGGTTCAGAATCTTAATTTTTTTAGATTTGGCACCTATAAATAAGGTACGTCTTATATGCCGGTGCGTCCTATAGGGCGAAAAAATACGGTAATTGATGTATTACTAACCAATATACTTGTGATAATATTGTCACATGATTAAATTCCCCATTAAATCACAAAGTGCAAGTGCATGTGAGTGCTAAAGTGACTATGTGAAGAAAACTTTCAGTATACATGATTATATATCAATATAATACCACGTCAACAAATTATTATTATTGTGCCAAAAAATTAAAAAACCACAAAAATTAATTTTCACTACACTCCAAAGGTGTAGTAAAAAAAATTAAAAAAAGGAGGAAAGGGTTAATAAAGTAACGTTCCGGGTCTCTCTTGGTCTTTTTATCTTTCTTTAAATTTTTTTCCGTTTTTTTATTTTTTCACCACTATCAGGACTTGAAATGTCAGCCGGATATATTCATTACAAGATGATCACCAGTTAAAAATACTAAAAAATAAAGGAACCAGACATAAAATTAAAAACATGATGGACAAAATGTTCACAGAAAAGATGAAAAGGATAGCTGCTCATTTAAGCCCTTTGGTGTCATTGTGCCTAGTTGCACTATCCAGCGACATTCTTTTTGCACCAGCACCTTTTTTTATAGTTTCCTCCTCTTATGCCTAAATTTACTTTTTCTATGCCTCTTACTTTCAAGCTCGAGGGGTCACAATTATGTGCCACCTTAAAATGTTTAGGCAAGGTCTTTAATGACGTAAATTCTTGGCTATTCTTTGCCGCCAGGATATCTCGTACATACTCCCGTGTACGAATTTTCAGCCGTCTTGATGTTAAACCTATGTAGATTTTAGAACATCCACAGGTAGCATAATATATAACATTTTGGGAGCTGCACGAGATATACTGGCGGATGAGGTACTCTATTTTACCATCTGCTGCAACAAAAGTTTTTGACCTTAAAATGTTGGCGCATGCCACGCAGTCCCCGCAAGGGTAACATCCCACGCGTGGACTACTCTTTCCAAAGGGTTGTGGCACTTGTGCCACATAGTGACTCCTCATCAACTGATCTTTCAGTTTTTTGCCCCTCCTAGCCGTGAACGACACTCTCTCAGGAATTAATTTTGCTACTATTGGGTTAGTCTTAAAGGGGGTACTTCGGTGGTTAATTTTTTTGACTATATGGCATCATCTTTGTAAGTTTAGGTTTTTTGCAATATACATGTTTTATATGTTTTGGCAGCATGTATGTGTTTTTCTTACCTGTTTGTTGGGCAGGAAGTTCTGTAGTTCAGAGGGTTTTCTTTTACCGTTGTCCACAGTTCTGAGTCTGTGGTGGACAAGATGCCACAGCACTTTTTTTTCTCTGTCTGCTTGAGAGGAATAAGCCACGCCCCCTCATCTCATCCAGCTGAGTACACAGCTCCTTACCTCCCCTCCCCCCTGCTCTGTATTCTAAGGACGCAGGTCTGCACAGGAGAAGGACCTCACAGAGAAGATAAGTGTTATCTTAAGGGGAGGATGAGAAGGTGCACGGGCTGGGGATGTATGGACTGCAGAGGAATCAATCTCATACTGGGAATGATCTCTATGGGGGAGATTTATCAAAACCTGTGCAGAGGAAAACTTGCCCAGTTGCCCATAGCAACCAATCAGATCGCTTCTTTCATTTTTCACAGGCCTTCATAAAAATGAAAGCAGCAAGCTGATTGGTTGCTATGGGCAACTGGGCAAGTTTTCCTCTGCACAGGTTTTGATAAATCTCCCCCTATATGTGAAGGGGGAGGGGGGGGGGACTCCTGAATGACACATGCTTGGCGTTGTCCCTGTTCTGTGTGTGTGAGTGCGTGTGTGTGTGTGTATGCAAGTGTTTACAAACCAGTGTGCCTCCAGCTGTTGCAAAACTACAACTCCCAGCATGCCCTGACAGACTTTGGGCATGCTGGGAGTTGTAGATTTGCAACAGCTGGAGGTACACTGGTTGGGAAACACTGGTGTATGCCTTACAGAGATGTGGTGAACTACAACCCCCAGGAGACTACAGAGGCAGCATGCTGGTGTTATACCACAGACTGAAGACTCCTGAATGACACATGCTGGGAGTTGTAGTCCCTTTTGTGTGTGTATGACAGTGTATCCCAACCAAGGCTGATTATATTAGTGTGCTGTGTATAAGGGGGCCGACCCCGGAAAATAGTAGGGTGGGTAAAGGGCGGAACAAACAAACCAAAAAAAAGGAGCCGCCCCAAACCAGCAAGGCATGTGGCATGCTGGGATTTGTAGTTTTCAGCACAGCAAGAAGCAGGAAATAGAAGCAAAGATAGGAAAACAAAGTGGGGGATTAAAAAAAAAAAAACAAAGAACGGAAATAGAGTTGGCTAAACAACAAGAATAGAAATGAAACAAAACAAATAGGGTAAGTCACAAACGGAAAAACACGTTGACCACCGGAGTACCCCTTTAAGGACATCCCAATGTTTTTCTACCACTTATCTCATTGTGTTCCAATGACAATTAAAAGTAGAAATGAATCTAACTGTGTTATCTGACCTCTGTCTCTTTTTCTTTTTGTATTGCAACAAGTTCCCTCTTAATTCTTTTTTAGCTCTTTGGTATCCTTGCTTAATTATTCTATTGCTGTAACCCCTGCTCTCAAATCTTTCTCTAAGATCTTTACTTTGTTTCTCAAACAGAACATCTGATGAACATATCCTTTTAATTCTGATAAATTGCCCTACTGGGATGGCTTTTATTGTGGAAAGTGATGTCGCGAACATAAAATTTTCGTTTTACGAACGCGAACTTCCGCAAAAGTTCGCGAACCGGGTGAACCGCCATTGACTTCAATGGGCAGGTGAATTTTAAAACCCACAGGGGCTCTTTCTGGGCACAATAGGGATTTAAAAGATGTTTCAAGGGGATTAACACCTGGACTGTGGCGTGCTGGAGGGGGATCCATGGCAAAACTCCCATGGAAAATTACATAGTTGATGCAGAGTCTGGTTTTAATCCATAAAGGGCATAAATCACCTAACATTCCTAAATGGTTTGGAATAACATGCTTTAGCCCCCTTTGGGCAGCACATAGAGCCCCCCTTTGGGCATCACATAGTTAGATCCCCCTTTGGGCAGCACATAGTGGGATTTGAACCCAAGGCCCCAGCGCTGCAAGGCAGCAGTGCTAACCTCTGAGCCACCATGCTACCCTTAGCATATATCTAATATTCACGGTTGCTAAAATGGACAGAGATGTCAGCAGAGAGTACCAAAAAAATTAGGCATGTACACATGGATGAAAAATTGGGTATTGTCGCAGCCGCAGCTGTAGCAGCGGCCAGAAAAATTGCAGCTCCATAACAAGTGCAGCAGCAGAGGCCAGAAAAACTAGGCATGTACACATGGATGAAAAATTGGGTATTGTCGCAGCCGCATCTGTAGCAGCGGCCAGAAAAATTGCAGCACCAGAAAAAGTGCAGCTGCAGAGGCCAGAAAAATTAGGCATGTACACCTGGCTGGAAAATTTGGTATTGTCGCAGCTGTAGCAGCGTCCAGAAAAATTGCAGCACCATAACAAGTGCAGCAGCAGAGGCCAGAAAAATCAGGCATGTACACATGGATGAAAAATTGGGTATTGCCGCAGCTGTAGCAGCAGCCAGAAAAATTGCAGCACCATAACAAGTGCAGCAGCAGAGGCCATAAAAATTAGGCATGTACACATGGATGAAAATTAGATATTGTCGTAGCAGCGGCCAGAAAAATTTCTGTTTGTTTCCCAGGCAGAAAGTGCCCTAAAACATTGTGGCTTGAACCCTACTTGGTGGCAGATAAGTCACGCAAGTCATCCGGCATTCAGAGTTCAAATACAGCAGCGTGTGGACCATTTTTAGCCCATGGCAGCTCATCTGATCAGGCCTTGTTCAGTCAAATGTATCGCCCAGTGTCAGTCCCTTCGGGATCCATCCCTCATTCATCTTAATAAAGGTGAGTTAATCCATACTTTTTTGACCAAGGCGACTCCTCTTCTCAGTGACAATACCTCCTGCTGCACTGAAAGTCCTTTCTGACAGGACACTTGAAGCGGGACAGGCCAGAAGTTCGAGCGCAAATTGGGATAGCTCAGGCCACAGGTCAAGCCGGCACACCCAATAGTCAAGGGGTTCATCGCTTCTCAGAGTGTCGATATCTGCGGTTAAGGCCAGGTAGTCTGCTACCTGTCGGTCAAGTCGTTCTCTGATGGTGGACCCCGAAGGGCTGTGGCGATGCGTAGGACTTAAAAAGCTCCACATGTCCTCCATCAACAGCATGTCTGTAAAGCATCCTGTCCTTGCCTGCGTGCTCGTGGGAAGAGGAGGAGGATTACTTTCACCTCTTCCCCTGTTAGATCCCTGTTGTGCTGTGACATGACCCTTATACACTGTGTACAGCATACTTCTTAATTTATTTTGGACCTGCTGAATCCTTTCCACCTTGCTGTAATGCGGTAACATGTCAGGCACTTTATGTTTATACCGGGGGTCTAGTAGCGTGGACACCCAGTACAGGTCGTTCTCCTTCATCCTTTTTATACGAAGGTCCCTCAACAGGCACGACAGCATGAAAGACCCCATTTACACAAGGTTGGATGAAGAAAACAAACGGTATAATGTCACTGATGGTGCCTTCGGTGCGACTGACAAGGTTTGTCACCTACTCAAAAGGACGCATGAGCCTACAGGCATTGCGCATGAGCCTCCAGTAACGTGGCAAAAAAATTCCCAGCTCCGCAGATGATGTCCTAGCACCCCGGTCATACAAATATTAATTGATGGCTTTTTCTTGTTGGAGCAGGCGGTCGAACATTAGGAGTGTTGAATTCCAACATGTCGGGCTGTCGCAAATCAAGCGCCTCACTGGCATGTTGTTTCGCCGCTGGATATCTGACAAGTGCGCCATGGCTGCGTAGGAACGCCTGAAATGACCACACACCTTCCTGGACTGCTTCAGGACATCCTATAAGCCTCGGTACTTGAGCACAAAGCATTGTACAATTAGATTACACACATGTGCCATGCACGGCACATGTGTCAACTTACCCAACCTCAATGCCGCCAACAAATTTGTTCCGTTGTCACAAACCACCTTGCCGATCTCCAGTTGGTGTGGAGTCAGCCACTGGTCCACCTGTGCGTTCAGGGCCGACAGGAGCGCTGGTGCAGTGTGACTCTCCGCTTTGAGGCAAGTCAACCCCAAGATGGCGTGACACTGCCGTATCCGGGATGTGGAATAGCACCTGGGGAGCTGGGGGGGTGCCGGTGATGTGGAGCAAGACGCAGCAGTGGAAGAGGACTCGACCGAGGATGTTATGGAAGAGGATGGAGTAGGAGGAGTAGAGGAGGTGGCAGCAGGCCTGCCTGCAAGTCGTGGCGGTGTCACCAACTCCTCTGCAGAGCCACGCATTCCATGCTTGGCAGCCGTCACCAGGTTTACCCAATGCGCAGTGTAGGTGATATACCTGCCCTGACCATGCTTTGCAGACCAGGTATCAGTGGTCAGATGGACACTTGCCCCTACACTGTGTGCCAGACATGCCATAATTTCCTTTTGCACAATGGAGTAAAGGTTGGGGGATTGCCTTTTGTGCAAAAAAAATTTCATCCGGGTACCTTCCACTGCGGTGTCCCAATGGCTACAAATTTTTTAAAGGCCTCAGACTCCACCAGCTTGTATGGTAAAAGCTGGCGGGCTAGCAGTTCCGACAAGCCAGCTGTCAGACGCCGGGCTAGGGGGTGACTTTGAGACATTGGCTTCTTGTGCTCAAACATCTCCTTGACAGACACCTGACTGTGGGCAGATGAGTAGGAACTGCTCAAGACGAGAGACGGAGAGGCGGATGGTTGAGAGGGGGCAAGGAGGGCAGCAGTGGTTGACCTGGCTAAAGATGCTGGACCAGGAGGAGGATGGCGGCTTTGACTTTGTGTGCTGCTTGTACTGTCGTGTTGATCCCATAGGCGTTTGTGATGTGACATCATGTGCCTTCGCAAAGCAGTTGTGCCTAGGTGGGTGTTGGACTTCCCACGACTCAGTTTCTCAGTTGCAAATTGCCTCACTGTTGTCAGAGGCAGACACACAAAAAATGCCACACTGCTGAGCTCTGCGATGACGGCATTCTGGTGGTGGCAACAGCATGCGTTGATTGGCGTCTCGTCTGGCTGACCCCGGGTGTCTGACTGTGCCACTAGCTCCTTGCGACGACCTCCCCCTGCTTCCAACTCGTCTCCTCCTCCTCTCTGTCTCTCCATCTGAAGTTCCCCACTCTTCTTCTCTTCTAGCGGGCACCCACGTGGCATCCACGGACACATCGTCAACATCAACACCTTCACCGCTATCTGACACCTCAAGAAAGGAAGCAGCAGTGGGTGCAACATCATCATCACACCGTACGTCCATGTGTGTAATGCTGCCTGAGACATATCCCTGTTAACTACATACTCTGGCAATAATGGTTGTGCATCACTCATGTCTTCAAACTGATGTGTAAATAACTCATCTGACGGATCAAGTAAAGCTGCTGTGGTGCTAGTGTTGGTGGTGGCGGCAGGCCGGCAAGTGGTAGCATGAGAGGTGCCCGAAGCTAAGCTAGAGGAGGAGAAGGATGGTGCGTCAAGGTTCCAAGCGGAAGCTGTAGTAGATTGGGTGTCTTGTGATAGCCAGTCAACTAAGTCCTCAGAACTTTGGGAGTTCAGGGTACGTGGCCACTAGGGCCAAAGGGAATCCCAGCACCATGACGGCCCCTGCGGGGGGGCCTTCCTCTGCCTGTCATTTTTTGTTGTTAAATTTGCACAAGTGTCACACCAAATGTGATTTGCACTAGGGTGACACAATTTACCCTGCAGGCAAAAAAAACTGGCAACTGTGACGTGAACTGACAGTGACTGGTTTTATTTAACAGCCAAAAAAGGTATTTTTTTATTTTTTATTTGCACAAGTGTCACACCAAATATGATTTGCAGTAGGGTGACACAATTTGCCCTGCAGGCAAAAAAAAGCTGGCAACTGTGACGTGAACTGATAGTGACTGCTTTTATTTAACAGCCAAAAAAGGTTTTTGTTTTTTTTTATTTGCACAACTGTCACACCAAATGTGATGTGCACTAGGGTGACACAATTTGCCCTAAAGGCAAAAAAAATGGCAACTGTGACGTGAACTGACAGTGACTGCTTTTATTTAACAGCCAAAAAAGGTATTTTTTTTTATTTGCACAACTATCACACCAAATGTGATTTGCGCTAGGGTGACACAATTTGCCCTGCAGGAAAAAAAAACTGGCAACTGTGACGTGAACTGACAGTGACTGCTTTCATTTAACAGCCAAAAAAGTTTTTTTTTTTTTAATTTGCACAACTGTCACACCAAATGCGATTTGCAATAGGGTGACCCAATTTGCCCTGCAGACAAAAAAAAATTGGCAACTGTGATGTGAACTGACAGTGACTGATTTTATTTAACAGCCAAAAAAGGTATTTTTTTTATTTGCACAACTGTCACACCAAATGTGATTTGCACTAGGGTGACACAATTTGCCCTGCAGGCAAAAAAAAGTGGCAACTGAACTGACAGTGACTGCTTTTATTTAACAGCCAAAAAAGGTATTTTTTATTTATTTGCACAACTATCACACCAAATATGATTTGCACTAGTGTGACAATGAGCAAAAAAGCTTGCCAGTCACCCTTTTAAGCAGTGGTCCCCAACCAGGGTGTCCCCAGCTATTGCAAAACATGTGGACTGATATATTTCAGCCCTTTGAATACTGTAGTAGTTAGTTGCTTTAAAGAAAAAAAGCTTGCCAGCGGAGTTACCCTTTTAAGCAGTGGTCCCCAACCAGGGTGCCTCCAGCTGTTGCAAAACACACGAACTGATATCTTTCAGCCCTTTGAATACTGTAGTAGTTAGTTGCTTGAAGGAACTTAAGTTTTATACTGGAGTACCCCTTTTAACCAGCGGTTCCCTCCCAACCAGGGTGCCTCCAGCTGTTGCAAGACACACGGACTGATATCTTTCAGCCCTTTGAATACTGTAGTAGTTAGTTGCTTGAAGGAACTTAAGTTTTATACTGGAGTACCCCTTTTAACCAGCGGTTCCCTCCCAACCAGGGTGCCTCCAGCTGTTGCAAGACACACGGACTGATATCTTTCAGGGCTTTGAATACTGTAGTAGTTAGTTGCTTGAAGGAACTTAAGTTTTATACTGGAGTACCCCTTTCAACCAGCGGTTCCCTCCCAACCAGGGTGCCTCCAGCTGTTGCAAGACACACGGACTGATATTTGAGCCCTAAAAAGGGCTTTTTTGTCTGCTGTCCTTAAAGCAGATGTTACACTAGTGCTTTAGGAGTAAACTGGACCCTAAATACACCACCTAGCAGCAACCTAGCTATCGCTTTCCCTATACAACAGGAGCAGCTTCTCTGTCCCTCCACTTCCTAAGCCTAAGCAGCATGCCGAATGAGGGTAAAATGGCGTCCGTGCAAGAGGTAGGAGGGTCTGGAAGGGAGGGACTGCTGCTGATTGGCTGTAATGTGTCTGCTGACTCTGACTCACAGGGTCAAAGTTTACCGCAATGTTAAGTATAGGGGGCGGATCAAACTTCACTTATGTTCGCCCGGCGAGGCGAACGAGGACATGCTAAATTCACCGGAAACTGTTCGCCGGCGAACAATTCACGACATCTCTAATTGTGTATTTGTTGTGTAATGAGGGTGCATGCAGCAATGTACGCGGAACTGCCATGGGCACGGCCTGCGCCCCGTCGTACGCAAACCTGTTCCTGGGAGCCTGGGAGCGGGAGGTTTTGCAGTGCGGCGGGGCGCAGCTCGTGAGCTATGTGCAGCGCTGGCTCAGATATATAGATGATATTTTGTTTATATGGCAGGGGTCCGTGTTGGATTTGTAATTATTTATGGAAACATGAAATCAGAATGGAGTAAACATCAAATTGACATATAAATACAGCTATAAAGAGATTGATTTCTTGGATATTAAAATATTCAAGGAATCAAGGGGAAATCTAGCCACAGATGTATTCAGGAAAGAAACATCAACCAATACATTGCTGTATGCAACCTCATCACACAACAAATCCACAATAAAAGCCATCCCAGTGGGGCAATTTATCAGAATGAAAAGGATATGTTCATCAGATGTTCCCTTTGAGAAACAAAGTAAAGATCTTAGAGAAAGATTTGAGAGCAGGGGTTACAGCAATAGAATAATTAAGCAAGGATACCAAAGAGCTAAAAAAGAATTAAGAGGGAACTTGTTGCAATACAAAAAGAAAAAGAGACAGTGGTCAGATAACACAGTTAGATTCATTTCTACTTTTAATTGTCATTGGAACACAATGAGACAAGTGGTAGAAAAACATTGGGATGTCCTTAAGACTGACCCAATAGTAGCGAAATTAATTCCTGAGAGAGTGTCGTTCACGGCTAGGAGGGGCAAAAACCTGAAAGATCAGTTGATGAGGAGTCACTATGTGGCACAAGTGCCACAACCCTTTGGAAAGAGTAGTCCACGCGTGGGATGTTACCCTTGCGGGGACTGCGTGGCATGCGCCAACATTTTAAGGTCAAAAACTTTTGTTGCAGCAGATGGTAAAATAGAGTACCTCATCCGCCAGTATATCTCGTGCAGCTCCCAAAATGTTATATATTATGCTACCTGTGGATGTTCTAAAATCTACATTGGTTTAACATCAAGACAGCTGAAAATTCGTAAAGAATAGCCAAGAATTGACGTCATTAAAGACCTTGCCTAAACATTTTAAGGTGGCACATAATTGTGACCCCTCGAGCTTGAAAGTAAGAGGCATAGAAAAAGTAAATTTAGGCATAAGAGGAGGAAACTATAAAAAAAAAAGTGCTGGTGCAAAAAGAATGTCGCTGGATAGTGCAACTAGGCACAGTGACACCAAAGGGCTTAAATGAGCAGCTATCCTTTTCATCTTTTCTGTGAACATTTTGTCCATCATGTTTTTAATTTTATGTCTGGTTTCTTTATTTTTTAGTATTTTTAACTGGTGATCATTTTGTAATGAATATATCCGGCTGACATTTCAAGTCCTGATAGTGGTGAAAAGAAAAAAACGGAAAAAAATTTAAAAGAAAGATAAAAAGACCAAGAGAGACCCGGAACGTTACTTTATTAACCCTTTCCTCCTTTTTTTTAATTTTTTTTTTTTATTGCACTTTTGGAGTGGTATATGTAGTGAAAATGAATTGAGTGATTTTTTTCTTTTTTTCTTTTTTGCCACAATAATAATAATTTGTTGACGTGGTATTATATTGATATATAATCATGCATACTGAAAGTTTTCTTCACATAGTCACTTTAGCACTCACATGCACTTGCACTTTGTGATTTACTGGGGAATTTAATCATGTGACAATATTATCACAAGTATATTGGTTAGTAATACATCAATTAGATGGAGTAATATGAATTAACACTGTATAATATATATTTTTATCACTTACATATATATATATTTTATATTATATAGAGTTGAGGTAACATGTATCAAATTTGAAATACAAAAAATAGTCTGCGCTGTAGATGTAATGTCCTAATAAGATAAATATAGAATAAATCAAGTACTATAAAAATATCGATATAAATATTTAAAATTAATCAAAAGTAATACAGTGATGAGAGCATACCTCATTGGAATTTTAGTATGTGATATATGGTCACTAGTGAATAGGATGGTCTTTAAAAGTGCCGAAGTGCTAGGAATAAAAATAATATATAAATAAATATGTATATATATATATATATACAACTATGTGGTTATACAGCAGCTAGTGATAGTATATATAGCAGCAGGCCTACCTACAAATAGAGTAGGAGATAGTAATGTGGTCAGTATTCATAAAAAATCCATTGGACTTAATTCCACCGTAAAATATGTGCTGTACACCTATTAATGCAGTGTAAATTAGTGTAACGCCGAGCGCTCCGGGTCCTGCGGCTTCCCCGGAGCGCTCGCAGTGTTCTGCTAACAGCAGCGCTCCGGTCTCTGTCTCTGACCGCGAGCGCTGCTGTGTTTGTGCCGGCGGGGACACGATCCGCGTGGCGGGTCGGGCCCGCTCACGGATCGCGCCCCGTTATACTCCCCCTCCTCCTCCGGTGTCTGTCTCGTCCCGGCGCGTGCGGCCCCACTCCCTAGGGAGCTCGCGCACGCGCCGGCTTTCTAAGATCTAAAGGGCCAGCGCACCGCTAATTGGTGCCTAGTCCAATCAGTTCAATCACCTCCCTACACTATATAAACCCACTTCCCCTTCCTGTCCCTGCCGGATCTTGTTGCCTTGTGCCCTGAGAAAGCGTTATAGTGTGTTCCCTAGCCTGTGTACCCAGACCTTCTGCTGTTGCCCCTGACTACGAACCTCGCTGCCTGCCCTGACCTTCTGCTACGTCTGACCTCGCCTCTGTCTAGTTCTTGTGTACCGCACCTGTCTCAGCTGCCAGTGAGGTCGAGTCGCTACTGGGGAATACGACCTGGTAGTTACCGCCGCAGCAAGTCCATTCCGCTTTGCGGCAGGCTCTGGTGAACCAGTAACTGCTTAGAACCGATTCCCCAGTATGACCCGCGTCATCGCCTCTCTGGCACAGAGGATCCACCTCCAGTGTCCTCACCAGCCGCTAGTCCGGACCCTGACAGTAGATCCGGCCATGGATCCCGCTGAGATGCCGAGTGTTGCTGATCTGACTACCGTTGCCCAGCAGTCCCAGCAGATCGCCCAACAAGGACAACAGCTGACGCAGTTGACCGCCATGCTCCAGCAGCTTCTGCCTGCCCAGCGTCAACCATCTTCTCCGCCAGCTCCAGCTTCTCCTCCACTCCAAGTTACTGCAACTACCCCTAGAGTCCGCTTGTCTCTTCCAGAGAAATTTGATGGGGACTCTAAGATGTGCCAGGGATTCCTGTCCCAATGTTCCCTGCACCTTGAATTGATGTCGGACCAGTTCCCCACAGAACGGTCGAAGGTGGCTTTCGTGGTCAGTTTGTTATCTGGAAAGGCCTTGTCCCGGGCCACACCGCTGTGGGACCGCAATGATCCTGCCACTGCTTCAGTCCAGTCCTTCTTTTCCGAAGTACGCAGCGTCTTTGAGGAGCCAGCCCGGGTTTCCTCTGCCGAGATGGCTCTTCTGAATCTCCTCCAAGGGAGCTATTCAGTGGGCGAATATGTTATCCAGTTTTGCACCCTCGCCTCTGAGCTAGCTTGGAACAATGAGGCCCTCTGCGCGACCTTCAAGAAAGGTTTATCCAGCCACATCAAAGATGTTCTGGCCGCACGAGAAATTCCTGCTACCTTGCCTGAACTCTTCCAGTTGGCCACCCACATAGATATGCGTTTCACGGAGAGACGCTTGGAGCTCCGCCAAGAAAAGGATCTTGTTCACACCCGACGGTTTCCTCGCTTGGGACCTCTCTTCCAGAGTCCTCTGCAACCTACCCCTGTGCCTCCCGCCGAGGAGGCTATGCAAGTGGACCGGTCTCGCCTGACCCAAGAAGAGAGGACTTGCCGCAGAAATGGAAATCTGTGCTTGTACTGTGCCAGTACTGAACATTTCCTTATAGACTGTCCTATTCATCCTCCGCGTCAGTGGAAACGCATGCACCTAGTTAACGTGGGAGAGGCGTTACTAGGTGTGAATTCCTCCTCTCCACGCCTGACTATTCCAGTGCGGATTTCTCCATCCGCTAACTCCTCCTTCTCTGCGGTGGCCTTCCTGGACTCTGGTTCAGCAGGAAGCTTTATTGAAGCCTCATTCATCAACAGATTTAATATTCCAGTTACCCGTCTCTTCCAACCCTTCTTCATCTCATCTGTAAACGGAGAGAATCTGGACTGCACCGTGCGTTACCGCACAAAACCCTTACTCATGACTGTTGGTGTACTCCACCAAGAAAAATTTTTATTCTTTGTTTTGCCAAATTGTACCTCGGACATTCTGCTTGGCTTGCCCTGGCTCCAGCGACATACTCCTACCCTCGACTGGACCACTGGGGACATTAAGTCCTGGGGCGCTTCCTGCCACAAACATTGCCTTAAATCTGTACCAATCAGCCAAGTCTCCGTCGCTTCTCCACTGCCTGGTCTTCCCAAGGCCTACCAGGACTTTGCTGACGTCTTTAGTAAAAAACAAGCGGAAGTCATGCCCCCACATAGACCCTACGACTGTCCTATTGATTTGCTCCCTGGTACCACACCACCCTGTGGCAGAATTTATCCTCTCTCCGCTCCAGAGACCAAGGCCATGTCTGAATACATCCAGGAAAATCTTGAGAGAGGTTTCATTAGGAAGTCTTCTTAGCCTGCCGGAGCGGGGTTCTTCTTCGTGGCTAAGAAGGATGGCTCACTACGCCCCTGCATAGACTATTGTGGCCTCAATAAAATTACAGTAAAGAACCGTTACCCTCTGCCTCTCATCTCTGAGCTCTTCGACAGACTGCGCGAAGCAAAAGTGTTTACAAAGCTTGACCTCAGGAGCGCCTATAACCTCATTAGAATTCGTGAAAGGGATGAGTGGAAAACCGCTTTTAACACCAGAGATGGCCACTTGGAATATCTCGTCATGCCATTTGGACTTTGCAATGCCCCTGCAGTTTTTCAAGATTTTGTCAACGAAATCTTTCGGGACTTACTGTATACCTGCGTAGTGGTCTATCTTGATGACATACTAATCTTCTCCTCCAACCTAGAGGAACAACGCCTCCATGTTTCTCAAGTGCTCCAGCGCCTCCGTGTTAACCATCTCTACACCAAAATTGAAAAATGCCTCTTTGAACAAGGACAAAGTCTTCAAATGGACCCCGACAAGCTCTCCACGGTCTTGGATTGGCCACGCCCCTCGAGTTTTGTCTAAAACTTTTTCTCCTCCTGAAAGGAACTACGCTATTGGTGACCGTGAATTGCTGGCCATTAAGTTGGCACAAGAGGAGTGGAGACATCTCCTGGAAGGATCCCTTCACCCTATAACCATCTACACTGACCACAAAAATCTGTCCTACCTACAGTCCACCCAGCGCTTAAATCCTCGCCAGGCCAGGTGGTCGTTGTTTTTTGCCCACTTCAATTTCCAGATCCATTTTCGTCCTGCAGACAAGAATGTCAGGAAGGTTGCCCTATCACGTTCCACTGATGCCACGGAATCTGAAGCCTCTCCCCAACACATCATCCCTCCTGAGTGTCTGATCTCTGCTGCTCCTGCTTCTCTGGTGCCAGTTCCTCCAGGAAAAACTTAAGTCCCTCCACGTCTTCTCCTCCGGACTCTCAAATGGGGCCATTCCTCCCACTTGGTGGGTCACGCGGGAATCAAGAAATCCATTCAGTTGATTGCCAGACACTATTGGTGGCCTGCCTTTGAAAAAGATGTGACTGAGTTCGTACGGTCCTGTACTGTCTGTGCACGTGACAAGACTCCTCGCCAGAGGCCTGCGGGTCTTCTCCTTCCTGTGCCGGTGCCCGAACAGCCTTGGTCATACATAGCGATGGACTTCGTCACTGACCTTCCTGTATCCCATGGCAACACTGTCATTTGGGTGGTCGTTGATCGATTCTCCAAAATGGCTTATTTTGTCCCTCTTCCTGGTCTCCCTTCTGCGCCACAGTTGGCGAAGCAATTATTTTTGCACATTTTTCGTCTCCACGGACTGCCTACGCATATCGTCTCTGATAGAGGCGTTCAATTAGTCTCAAAATTCTGGAGAGCACTCTGCACCCAATTGAAGATTAAATAGAACTTTTCCTCCGCCTACCACCCACAGTCCAATGGACAAGTGGAGAGAGTGAACCAGATCCTTGGTGACTACCTGCGACATTTTGTCTCCTGCCAAGGCGATTGGGTCGACCTGTTACCCTGGGCTGAATTCTCGTACAATTTCAAAAACTCTGAGTCATCTGCCAAGTCTCCATTCTTTGTGGTGTACGGCCATCCCCCGCTTCCCCCCCCCCCCCCCTCCCCATTCCCACTTCATCTGGAGTTCCTGCCGTAGATGAATTGACCCGGGACTTTTCTTTGATTTGGAAAGAGACTCAAAAGTCGCTCTCACTGGCCTCTTCTCGAATGAAGAAACATGCTGATAAGAAGAGAACTCCTCCTGTCTTTGCCCCTGGTGACCAAGTGTTGCTCTCTGCCAAATATATTCGGTTTCGTGTCCCTAGCTACAAGCTGGGTCCACGTTACCTCGGTCCATTTAGAGTCAAAAGTCAAATCAACTCTGTCTCCTACAAGCTCCATCTTCCTCCTTCTCTTCGCATTCCTAACTCCTTTCATGTTTCCCTTCTCAAACCTCCCATTCTTAACCGCTTTTCCCCCAAGGTCACCGTTCCTGCTCCTGTGTCTGGCTCCTCTGACGTCTTCTCGGTAAAAGAAATCCTCGCCTCCAAGGCTGTCAGAGGTAAAAAAAAAATTTATTGTTGACTGGGAGAATTGTGGCCCCGAAGAGAGGTCTTTGGAGCCCGAGGACAATATCCTCAACAAGGAGCTCATCCATAGGTTCCTGGGCTCCAAAAAGAGGTGGAGACCTAAGTGGGGGCGTACTGTAACGGTCAGAGACAGAGACCGGAGCGCTGCTGTGTTCGTTCCGGCGGGGACGCGTTCCGCGTGGCGGGTCAGGCCCGCTCGCGGATCGCGCCCCGTTCTACTCACCCTCCTCCTCCGGTGTCTATCTCGTCCCGGCGCACGCGGACCCGCTCCCTAGGGCGCGCACGTGCCGGCTTTCTAATATTTAAAGGGCCAGCGCACCGCTAATTGGTGCCTGGTCCAATCAGTTCAATCACCTCCCTACACTATATAAACCCACTTCCCCTTACTGTCCCTGCTGGATCTTGTTGCCTTGTGCCCTGAGAAAGCGCTATAGTGTGTTCCCTAGTCTGTGTACCCAGACCTTCTGCTGTTGCCCCTGACTACGAACCTCGCTGCCTGCCCTGACCTTCTGCTACGTCTGACCTCGCCTCTGTCTAGTCCTTGTGTACCGCGCCTGTCTCAGCTGCCAGAGAGGTCGGGTCGCTACTGGGGAACACGACCTGGTAGTTACCGCCGCAGCAAGTCCATCCCACTTTGCGGCGGGCTCTGGTGAACACCAGTAACTGCTTAGAACCGATTCCCCAGTACGACCCGCCTCATCGCCTCTCTGGCACAGAGGATCCACCTCCAGTGTCCTCACCAGCCGCTAGTCCGGACCCTGACAATTAGTACTAGATTAGTACGCTTCCTTGTGTTTCTTCGAGTATCACACTCTGACAAGTGTACAATAGATGTGGTACCTGTTTCCTTTTTGATGCGAATATGCTCCGTCCGGTACCTTAGCAGTTCTGCGGTTCCAGTGCGGTACTCATGCGTTTTTTTTCTGCAGTCGAGTATTCTCCTCCGTTTCGAGAGGGTCCTATTAGATAGATATGCATCGAGAGTACGCCCCGGCCGGTGGCGTCTCAACCTGCTGCAAACAACTGGAAGTGGCCTGGTGGAATTGGCAATTGTTTAGTGACGTCACTAAACGGTGGCTTGTTGGGTCCAAACTTCCTAGCGACGCGTTTCGAAAACTTAGAATCGGTCTCCTTCGTCAAGGCTGGTAAGTAACAGGTCCCTCTAGGTGTTATATAGCTTCCGGTTGTTTGGTCCAATAGGTTTAACCCCTTCTTTCCCTGTAATTCCACTGGTTTGCTTTTTTCCATGTTGTCTACTGTAGCGGTGAATTTGAATAATGTATGTATTATCATTCCTATTTATATTTCCCTAGGTGAATCCTCTCAATATTACTTTCTAGATATTGTTTGATCATTTTTATTATCATTTTTGCATTTTTGCTATTATTTTAGTGTATATATAGCGCAATGTCCATCTAAAATTGATATTGATGTTTAATTTTGAAGGAAGCTGAGCAATTCGAATTCCGCATTCAAGCCATATGGAGTTAAATAATTGAGGTTGAATATCCACCTCGATTCTGCTCGTGAGAGTTGGTAAATGTTATCCCCCCCTCTCCAGTGTCGCGGGATAAGCTCAATTCCATAGAAGGTGGAACCTGAGCAGGATTGTCCATGCGTTTCCTTATAATATAATGACAACAGGTGTCCTTCAAATCCGCGCTGGATGTTATAAATATGTTCGGACATTCTTATCTTAAATTTTCTTTTTATGCGGCCAATATATGTTTTCCCGCATGGACAGCATATACCATATATTAGTCCTTTCAGTTCACAATGTATATGCTGTTTTTTTTTTTAATTCATTATTATCCGCGCGGTTTTTAATTGACATAGTTGGTGTACAGTTCTTCATTGTTCTACACGGTTTACATATTTTGCATGGAAAAAAACCTGTTTTCTCTTTTAAAAAATTCCCTCCTTCAGTGGTACCATTTATTGGAGTTTTTACTGATATACTATTTTTGTTTTGTATTTGTTTAATTGTTGGGGCTATGAGATTGCCCACGTTTTGCGCTTTTTTTTATATATAAAGGTTGGAATCTTATGTATACGTTCTCCAATCACGTTGTCACTCCCCAGCATACTCCAGTGTTTTTTGACAATTTTACGAAAAATTGCACTCTGCTGAGTATATTGGGTGATGATAGGGATTTTGATTTTATCAAATGGTTCTGTCAAAGATTTTCTCTGGGTGTCAGTATTTTGTTCTTTATTGGTTAGGGTATTCCTTTCTGTTTCTCTTACTATAGCTAGCTCCCTGTCAAGTGGTTTTTCATCATATCCCTTGCTGATAAACTTTCTTTTTAGTTGTATAGCTTCCTCCTCATAGTTTCCAAAGTTAGTGCAATTTCTGCGTAATCTTAAAAATTGCGCAGCCAAATGGGGAGATGACAGCTGTCCATCCTGATATAGCTATTACTATCTGTGGGTTTATTATATGTGCTTGTGACATTTTGATTCTCCTTAATGGAAATATTCAGATCTAGAAAATGTACTATGAAGCAGCTATATGATGCTGTAAATGTTTAAAAAAAATATTATTTATTAATATTAGTTAAAAACATTTGTAATGCAGATTCCCCCCCTTTCCATATAAAAACCACATCATCAATAAATCTGTGCCAGAGGACCAGATTCGCACCCAGAGAGCCCCCTGGGAATATAGCTGACTCCTCCCAGAGGGCAACATACAAGTTAGAATAACTTGGGGCGCATATGGTCCCCATCGCCGTACCCCACTGCTGATTAAAAAACTGCTGCTCATAGATAAAATAATTGTGTTGTAAAATGAAATTTATACATTTTCCTATAAAATTTATTTGATCCTCCGGCATATTCCCCTCTTTCTTTAAAAAGTATTCTGATGCTTCACGTCCTTTTTGGTGTTCAATAATTGTATAAAGTGAAGTAATATCCAGTGTGCCTATGATAAAATCCTCCTCCCATTTTATTGTTTGTAAGATTTCCAAAATGTGTGAGGTATCCTTTAAATATGCTGGGATTTTTTCCACACATGGACGTAGATGGGTGTCTATATATTTAGACAGATTCGAGGTAAGGCAATTGATGCCCAAAATAATAGGTCGTCCTGGTGGGTTTTCTATACTTTTATGTACCTTGGGGATCTGATAAAACACTGGAGTTGTTGGATTTTTTATTGAGATATACTCTGCTTCCTGTTTTGTTAAGATACCTGTTTGTATGCCTTCCTCTATTAACAGGTTTAATTCTATTTTATATTTAGTAGTGGGGTCTCCTTTAAGTTTTTTGTACGTTTGTATATCTCCCAATAAACGTGAACATTCCTCATCATACATAGTTCTGTTTAAAATGACAATACTGCCACCTTTATCAGCCGGTCGGATCACTAAATCATGATTAGATTGTAACGATTTAATTGCATTTTGTTCCTTTTTGCTTAAATAAATGGTACCACTGAAGGAGGGAATTTTTTAAAAGAGAAAACAGGTTTTTTTTCATGCAAAATATGTAAACGGTGTAGAACAATGAAGAACTGTACACCAAGTATGTCAATTAAAAACCGTGCGGATAATAATGAATTTAAAATAAAACAGCATATACATTGTGAACTGAAAGGACTAATATATCTTATATGCTGTCCATGCGGGAAAACATATATTGGCCGCACAAAAAGAAAATTAAAGATAAGAATGTCCGAACATATTTATAACATCCAGCGTGGATTTGAAGGACACCTGTTGTCATTACATTATAAGGAAATACATGGACAATCCTGCTCAGGTTCCACCTTCTATGGAATTGAGCTTATCCCCCGACACTGGAGAGGGGGGGATTACATTTCCCAACTCTCACGAGCAGAATCGAGGTGGATATTCAACCTCAATTCTTTAACTCCATATGGCTTGTGTTAGGATTCGACAGGCTGGAGGTGGATCCTCTGTGTCAGAGAGGGATTGGCGTGGACCGTGTCAGTGGACCGGTTCTAAGTTGCTACTGGTTTTCACCAGAGCCCACCGCAAAGCGGGATGGTCTTGCAGCGGCGGTAGCAACCAGGTCGTATCCATCGGCAACGGCTCAATCTCTCTGACTGCTGAGATAGGCGCGGTTCAAGGGATGAGACAAGAGCAAGGTCGGACGTAGCAGAAGGTCGGGGCAGGCGGCAAGGTTCATAGTCAATGGATATAGCAAGAGGTCAGGAACACAGTAATGGCAAACACAATAAACGCTTTCTCCAGGCACAAAGGCAACAAGATCCGGCAGGGAAGTGAAGGGGAAGTGAGGTTAAATAGACAGGGAGCAGATGGAGGCTAATTGGACTGATTGGGCCAGGCACCAATCATTGGTGCACTGGCCCTTTAAATCTTAGAGAGCTGGCGCGCGCGCGCCCTAAGGAGGAGAAAATTTAAGATAAGAATGTCCGAACATATTTATAACATCCAGCATGGATTTGAAGGACACCTGTTGTCATTACATTATAAGGAAATGCATGGACAATCCTGCTCAGGTTCCACCTTCTATGGAATTGAGCTTATCCCTCGACACTGGAGAGGGGGGGGGATTACATTTCCCAACTCTCACGAACAGAATCGAGGTGGATATTCAACCTCAATTCTTTAATTCCATATGGCTTGAATGCGGAATTCGAATTGTTCGGCTTCCTTCAAAATTAAACATCAATATCAATTTTAGATGGACATTGCGCTATATACAGTAAAATAATAGCAAAAATGCAAAAATGATAATAAAAATGATCAAACAATATCTAGAAAGTAATATTGAGAGGATTCACCTAGGGAAATATAAATAGGAATGATAATACATACATTATTCAAATTCACCGCTACAGTAGACAACATGGAAAAAAGCAAACCAGTGGAATTACAGGGAAAGAAGGGGTTAAACCTATTGGACCAGACAACCGGAAGCTATATAACACCTAGAGGGACCTGTTACTTACCAGCCTTGACGAAGGAGACCGATTCTAAGTTTTCGAAACGCGTCGCTAGGAAGTTTGGACCCAACAAGCCACCATTTAGTGACGTCACTAAACAATTGCCAATTCCACCAGGCCACTTCCAGTTGTTTGCAGCAGGTTGAGACGCCACCGGCCGGGGCGTACTCTCGATGCATATCTATCTAATAGGACCCTCTCGAAACGGAGGAGAATACTCGACTGCAGAAAAAAACCGCATGAGTACCGCACCGGAACAGCAGAACTGCTAAGGTACCGGACGGAGCATATTCGCATCAAAAAGGAAACAGGTACCACATCTATTGTACACTTGTCAGAGTGCGATACTCGAAGAAACACAAGGAAGCGTACTAATCTAGTACTAATTGTCAGGGTCCGGACTAGCGGCTGGTGAGGACACTGGAGGTGGATCCTCTGTGCCAGAGAGGCGATGAGGCGGGTCGTACTGGGGAATCGGTTCTAAGCAGTTACTGGTGTTCACCAGAGCCCGCCGCAAAGCGGGATGGACTTGCTGCGGCGGTAACTACCAGGTCGTGTTCCCCAGTAGCGACCCGACCTCTCTGGCAGCTGAGACAGGCGCGGTACACAAGGACTAGACAGAGGCGAGGTCAGACGTAGCAGAAGGTCAGGGCAGGCAGCGAGGTTCGTAGTCAGGGGCAACAGCAGAAGGTCTGGGTACACAGACTAGGGAACACACTATAGCGCTTTCTCAGGGCACAAGGCAACAAGATCCAGCAGGGACAGTAAGGGGAAGTGGGTTTATATAGTGTAGGGAGGTGATTGAACTGATTGGACCAGGCACCAATTAGCGGTGCGCTGGCCCTTTAAATATTAGAAAGCCGGCACGTGCGCACCCTAGGGAGCGGGTCCGCGTGCGCCGGGACGAGATAGACACCGGAGGAGGAGGGTGAGTAGAACGGGGCGCGATCCGCGAGCGGGCCTGACCCACCACGCGGAACGCGTCCCCGCCGGAACGAACACAGCAGCGCTCCGGTCTCTGTCTCTGACCGCGAGCGCTGCTGTGTTCAGAACGCTGCGAGCGCTCCGGGGAAGCCGCGGGAACCGGAGCGCTCGGCGTTACAGTACGCCCCCACTTAGGTCTCCCCCTCTTTTTGGAGCCCAGGAACCTATGGATGAGCTCCTTGTTGAGGATATTGTCTTCGGGCTCCAAAGACCTCTCTTCGGGGCCACAATTCTCCCAGTCAACAATAAAAATTTTTTTTACCTCTGACAACCTTGGAGGCGAGGATTTCTTTTACCGAGAAGACGTCAGAGGAGCCAGACACAGGAGCAGGAACGGTGACCTTGGGGGAAAAGCGGTTAAGAATGGGAGGTTTGAGAAGGGAAACATGAAAGGAGTTAGGAATGCGAAGAGAAGGAGGAAGATGGAGCTTGTAGGAGACAGAGTTGATTTGACTTTTGACTCTAAATGGACCGAGGTAACGTGGACCCAGCTTGTAGCTATGGACACGAAACCGAATATATTTGGCAGAGAGCAACACTTGGTCACCAGGGGCAAAGACAGGAGGAGTTCTCTTCTTATCAGCATGTTTCTTCATTCGAGAAGAGGCCAGTGAGAGCGACTTTTGAGTCTCTTTCCAAATCAAAGAAAAGTCCCAGGTCAATTCATCTACGGCAGGAACTCCAGATGAAGTGGGAATGGGGAGGGGGGGGGGGAAGCGGGGGATGGCCGTACACCACAAAGAATGGAGACTTGGCAGATGACTCAGAGTTTTTGAAATTGTACGAGAATTCAGCCCAGGGTAACAGGTCGACCCAATCGCCTTGGCAGGAGACAAAATGTCGCAGGTAGTCACCAAGGATCTGGTTCACTCTCTCCACTTGTCCATTGGACTGTGGGTGGTAGGCGGAGGAAAAGTTCTATTTAATCTTCAATTGGGTGCAGAGTGCTCTCCAGAATTTTGAGACTTATTGAACGCCTCTATCAGAGACGATATGCGTAGGCAGTCCGTGGAGACGAAAAATGTGCAAAAATAATTGCTTCGCCAACTGTGGCGCAGAAGGGAGACCAGGAAGAGGGACAAAATAAGCCAGTTTGGAGAATCGATCAACGACCACCCAAATGACAGTGTTGCCATGGGATACAGGAAGGTCAGTGATGAAGTCCATCGCTATGTATGACCAAGGCTGTTCGGGCACCGGCACAGGAAGGAGAAGACCCGCAGGCCTCTGGCGAGGAGTCTTGTCACGTGCACAGACAGTACAGGACCGTACGAACTCAGTCACATCTTTTTCAAAGGCAGGCCACCAATAGTGTCTGGCAATCAACTGAATGGATTTCTTGATTCCCGCGTGACCCACCAAGTGGGAGGAATGGCCCCATTTGAGAGTCCGGAGGAGAAGACGTGGAGGGACTTAAGTTTTTCCTGGAGGAACTGGCACCAGAGAAGCAGGAGCAGCAGAGATCAGACACTCAGGAGGGATGATGTGTTGGGGAGAGGCTTCAGATTCCGTGGCATCAGTGGAACGTGATAGGGCAACCTTCCTGACATTCTTGTCTGCAGGACGAAAATGGATCTGGAAATTGAAGTGGGCAAAAAACAACGACCACCTGGCCTGGCGAGGATTTAAGCGCTGGGTGGACTGTAGGTAGGACAGATTTTTGTGGTCAGTGTAGATGGTTATAGGGTGAAGGGATCCTTCCAGGAGATGTCTCCACTCCTCTCGTGCCAACTTAATGGCCAGCAATTCACGGTCACCAATAGCGTAGTTCCTTTCAGGAGGAGAAAAAGTTTTAGACAAAACTCGAGGGGCGTGGTCAATCCAAGACCGTGGAGAGCTTGTCGGGGTCCATTTGAAGACTTTGTCCTTGTTCAAAGAGGCATTTTTCAATTTTGGTGTAGAGATGGTTAACACGGAGGCGCTGGAGCACTTGAGAAACATGGAGGCGTTGTTCCTCTAGGTTGGAGGAGAAGATTAGTATGTCATCAAGATAGACCACTACGCAGGTATACAGTAAGTCCCGAAAGATTTCGTTGACAAAATCTTGAAAAACTGCAGGGGCATTGCAAAGTCCAAATGGCATGACGAGATATTCCAAGTGGCCATCTCTGGTGTTAAAAGCGGTTTTCCACTCATCCCTTTCACGAATTCTAATGAGGTTATAGGCGCTCCTGAGGTCAAGCTTTGTAAACACTTTTGCTCCGCGCAGTCTGTCGAAGAGCTCAGAGATGAGAGGCAGAGGGTAACGGTTCTTTACTGTAATTTTATTGAGGCCACAATAGTCTATGCAGGGGCGTAGTGAGCCATCCTTCTTAGCCACGAAGAAGAACCCCGCTCCGGCAGGCTAAGAAGACTTCCTAATGAAACCTCTCTCAAGATTTTCCTGGATGTATTCAGACATGGCCTTGGTCTCTGGAGCGGAGAGAGGATAAATTCTGCCACAGGGTGGTGTGGTACCAGGGAGCAAATCAATAGGACAGTCGTAGGGTCTATGTGGGGGCATGACTTCCGCTTGTTTTTTACTAAAGACGTCAGCAAAGTCCTGGTAGGCCTTGGGAAGACCAGGCAGTGGAGAAGCGACGGAGACTTGGCTGATTGGTACAGATTTAAGGCAATGTTTGTGGCAGGAAGCGCCCCAGGACTTAATGTCCCCAGTGGTCCAGTCGAGGGTAGGAGTATGTCGCTGGAGCCAGGGCAAGCCAAGCAGAATGTCCGAGGTACAATTTGGCAAAACAAAGAATAAAAATTTTTCTTGGTGGAGTACACCAACAGTCATGAGTAAGGGTTTTGTGCGGTAACGCACGGTGCAGTCCAGATTCTCTCCGTTTACAGATGAGATGAAGAAGGGTTGGAAGAGACGGGTAACTGGAATATTAAATCTGTTGATGAATGAGGCTTCAATAAAGCTTCCTGCTGAACCAGAGTCCAGGAAGGCCACCGCAGAGAAGGAGGAGTTAGCGGATGGAGAAATCCGCACTGGAATAGTCAGGCGTGGAGAGGAGGAATTCACACCTAGTAACGCCTCTCCCACGTTAACTAGGTGCATGCGTTTCCACTGACGCGGAGGATGAATAGGACAGTCTATAAGGAAATGTTCAGTACTGGCACAGTACAAGCACAGATTTCCATTTCTGCGGCAAGTCCTCTCTTCTTGGGTCAGGCGAGACCGGTCCACTTGCATAGCCTCCTCGGCGGGAGGCACAGGGGTAGGTTGCAGAGGACTCTGGAAGAGAGGTCCCAAGCGAGGAAACCGTCGGGTGTGAACAAGATCCTTTTCTTGGCGGAGCTCCAAGCGTCTCTCCGTGAAACGCATATCTATGTGGGTGGCCAACTGGAAGAGTTCAGGCAAGGTAGCAGGAATTTCTCGTGCGGCCAGAACATCTTTGATGTGGCTGGATAAACCTTTCTTGAAGGTCGCGCAGAGGGCCTCATTGTTCCAAGCTAGCTCAGAGGCGAGGGTGCAAAACTGGATAGCATATTCGCCCACTGAAGAGCTCCCTTGGACGAGATTCAGAAGAGCCATCTCGGCAGAGGAAACCCGGGCTGGCTCCTCAAAGACGCTGCGTACTTCAGAAAAGAAGGACTGGACTGAAGCAGTGGCAGGATCATTGCGGTCCCACAGCGGTGTGGCCCGGGACAAGGCCTTTCCAGATAACAAACTGACCACGAAAGCCACCTTCGACCGTTCTGTGGGGAACTGGTCCGACATCAATTCAAGGTGCAGGGAACATTGGGACAGGAATCCCCGGCACATCTTAGAGTCCCCATCAAATTTCTCTGGAAGAGACAAGCGGACTCTAGGGGTAGTTGCAGTAACTTGGAGTGGAGGAGAAGCTGGAGCTGGCGGAGAAGATGGTTGACGCTGGGCAGGCAGAAGCTGCTGGAGCATGGCGGTCAACTGCGTCAGCTGTTGTCCTTGTTGGGCGATCTGCTGGGACTGCTGGGCAACGGTAGTCAGATCAGCAACACTCGGCATCTCAGCGGGATCCATGGCCGGATCTACTGTCAGGGTCCGGACTAGCGGCTGGTGAGGACACTGGAGGTGGATCCTCTGTGCCAGAGAGGCGATGACGCGGGTCATACTGGGGAATCGGTTCTAAGCAGTTACTGGTTCACCAGGGCCGGCCGCAAAGCGGAATGGACTTGCTGCGGCGGTAACTACCAGGTCGTATTCCCCAGTAGCGACTCGACCTTACTGGCAGCTGAGACAGGTGCGGTACACAAGGACTAGACAGAGGCGAGGTCAGACGTAGCAGAAGGTCAGGGCAGGCAGCGAGGTTCGTAGTCAGGGGCAACAGCAGAAGGTCTGGGTACACAGGCTAGGGAACACACTATAATGCTTTCTCAGGGCACAAGGCAACAAGATCCGGCAAGGACAGGAAGGGGAAGTGGGTTTATATAGTGTAGGGAGGTGATTGAACTGATTGGACTAGGCACCAATTAGCGGTGCGCTGGCCCTTTAGATCTTAGAAAGCCGGCGCGTGCGCGAGCTCCCTAGGGAGTGGGGCCGCACGCGTCGGGACGAGACAGACACCGGAGGAGGAGGGGGAGTATAACGGGGCGCGATCCATGAGCGGGCCCGACCCGCCACGCGGATTGTGTCCCCGCCGGCACAAACACAGCAGCGCTCGCGGTCAGAGACAGAGACTGGAGCGCTGCTGTTAGCAGAACACTGCGAGCGCTCCGGGGAAGCCGCAGGACCCGGAGCGCTCGGCGTTACACTAATTTACACTGCATTAATAGGTGTACAGCACATATTTTACGGTGGAATTAAGTCCAATGGATTTTTTATGAATACTGACCACATTACTATCTCCTACTCTATTTGTAGGTAGGCCTGCTGCTATATATACTATCACTAGCTGCTGTATAACCACATAGTTGTATATATATATATATACATATTTATTTATATATTATTTTTATTCCTAGCACTTCGGCACTTTTAAAGACCATCCTATTCACTAGTGACCATATATCACATACTAAAATTCCAATGAGGTATGCTCTCATCACTGTATTACTTTTGATTAATTTTAAATATTTATATCGATATTTTTATAGTACTTGATTTATTCTATATTTATCTTATTAGGACATTACATCTACAGCGCAGACTATTTTTTGTATTTCAAATTTGATACATGTTACCTCAACTCTATATAATATAAAATATATATATATGTAAGTGATAAAAATATATATTATACAGTGTTAATTCATATTACTCCATCTAATTGATGTATTACTAACCAATATACTTGTGATAATATTGTCACATGATTAAATTCCCCAGTAAATCACAAAGTGCAAGTGCATGTGAGTGCTAAAGTGACTATGTGAAGAAAACTTTCAGTATGCATGATTATATATCAATATAATACCACGTCAACAAATTATTATTATTGTGGCAAAAAAGAAAAAAAGAAAAAAATCACTCAATTCATTTTCACTACATATACCACTCCAAAAGTGCAATAAAAAAAAAAAATTTAAAAAAAAGGAGGAAAGGGTTAATAAAGTAACGTTCCGGGTCTCTCTTGGTCTTTTTATCTTTCTTTTAAATTTTTTTCCGTTTTTTTCTTTTCACCACTATCAGGACTTGAAATGTCAGCCGGATATATTCATTACAAAATGATCACCAGTTAAAAATACTAAAAAATAAAGGAACCAGACATAAAATTAAAAACATGATGGACAAAATGTTCACAGAAAAGATGAAAAGGATAGCTGCTCATTTAAGCCCTTTGGTGTCACTGTGCCTAGTTGCACTATCCAGCGACATTCTTTTTGCACCAGCACTTTTTTTTTTATAGTTTCCTCCTCTTATGCCTAAATTTACTTTTTCTATGCCTCTTACTTTCAAGCTCGAGGGGTCACAATTATGTGCCACCTTAAAATGTTTAGGCAAGGTCTTTAATGACGTCAATTTTTGGCTATTCTTTACGAATTTTCAGCTGTCTTGATGTTAAACCAATGTAGATTTTAGAACATCCACAGGTAGCATAATATATAACATTTTGGGAGCTGCACGAGATATACTGGCGGATGAGGTACTCTATTTTACCATCTGCTGCAACAAAAGTTTTTGACCTTAAAATGTTGGCGCATGCCACGCAGTCCCCGCAAGGGTAACATCCCACGCGTGGACTACTCTTTCCAAAGGGTTGTGGCACTTGTGCCACATAGTGACTCCTCATCAACTGATCTTTCAGGTTTTTGCCCCTCCTAGCCGTGAACGACACTCTCTCAGGAATTAATTTCGCTACTATTGGGTCAGTCTTAAGGACATCCCAATGTTTTTCTACCACTTGTCTCATTGTGTTCCAATGACAATTAAAAGTAGAAATGAATCTAACTGTGTTATCTGACCACTGTCTCTTTTTCTTTTTGTATTGCAACAAGTTCCCTCTTAATTCTTTTTTAGCTCTTTGGTATCCTTGCTTAATTATTCTATTGCTGTAACCCCTGCTCTCAAATCTTTCTCTAAGATCTTTACTTTGTTTCTCAAAGGGAACATCTGATGAACATATCCTTTTCATTCTGATAAATTGCCCCACTGGGATGGCTTTTATTGTGGATTTGTTGTGTGATGAGGTTGCATACAGCAATGTATTGGTTGATGTTTCTTTCCTGAATACATCTGTGGCTAGATTTCCCCTTGATTCCTTGAATATTTTAATATCCAAGAAATCAATCTCTTTATAGCTGTATTTATATGTCAATTTGATGTTTACTCCATTCTGATTTCAGGTTTCCATAAATAATTACAAATCCAACACGGACCCCTGCCATATAAACAAAATATCATCTATATATCTGAGCCAGCGCTGCACATAGCTCACGAGCTGCGCCCCGCCGCACTGCAAAACTTCCCGCTCCCAGGCTCCCAGGAACAGGTTTGCGTACGACGGGGCGCAGGCCGTGCCCATGGCAGTTCCGCGTACATTGCTGCATGCACCCTCATTACACAACAAATACACAATTAGAGATGTCGTGAATTGTTCGCCGGCGAACAGTTTCCGGTGAATTTAGCATGTCCTCGTTCGCCTCGCCGGGCGAACATAAGTGAAGTTTGATCCGCCCCCTATACTTAACATTGCGGTAAACTTTGACCCTGTGAGTCAGAGTCAGCAGACACATTACAGCCAATCAGCAGCAGTCCCTCCCTTCCAGACCCTCCTACCTCTTGCACGGACGCCATTTTACCCTCATTCGGCATGCTGCAGGCTTAGGAAGTGGAGGGACAGAGAAGCTGCTCCTGTTGTATAGGGAAAGAGATAGCTAGGTTGCTGCTAGGTGGTGTATTCAGGGTCCAGTTTACTCCTAAAGCACTAGTGTAACATCTGCTTTAAGGACAGCACACAAAAAAGCCCTTTTTAGGGCTCAAATATCAGTCCGTGTGTCTTGCAACAGCTGGAGGCACCCTGGTTGGGAGGGAACCGCTGGTTGAAAGGGGTACTCTAGTATAAAACTTAAGTTCCTTCAAGCAACTAACTACTACAGTATTCAAAGGGCTGAAAGATATCAGTCCGTGTGTCTTGCAACAGCTGGAGGCACCCTGGTTGGGAGGGAACCGCTGGTTGAAAGGGGTACTCTAGTATAAAACTTAAGTTTCTTCAAGCAACTAACTACTACAGTATTCAAAGGGCTGAAAGATATCAGTTTGTGTGTTTTGCAACAGCTGGAGGCACCCTGGTTGGGGACCACTGCTTAAAAGGGTAACTCCGCTGGCAAGCTTTTTTTCTTTAAAGCAACTAACTACTACAGTATTCAAAGGGCTGAAATATATCAGTCCACATGTTTTGCAATAGCTGGGGACACCCTGGTTGGGGACCACTGCTTAAAAGGGGGACTGGCAAGCTTTTTTGCTCGTTGTCACACTAGTGCAAATCATATTTGGTGTGATAGTTGTGCAAATAAATAAAAAATACCTTTTTTGGCTGTTAAATAAAAGCAGTCACTGTCAGTTCAGTTGGCACTTTTTTTTGCCTGCAGGGCAAATTGTGTCACCCTAGTGCAAATCACATTTGGTGTGACAGTTGTGCAAATAAAAAAAAATAACTTTTTGGGCTGTTAAATAAAATCAGTCACTGTCAGTTCACATCACAGTTGCCAGTTTTTTTTTGTCTGCAGGGCAAATTGTGTCACCCTATTGCAAATGGCATTTGGTGTGACAGTTGTGCAAATTAAAAAAAAAAAAACTTTTTTGGCTGTTAAATGAAAGCAGTCACTGTCAGTTCACATCACAGTTGCCAGTTTTTTTTTTTCCTGCAGGGCAAATTGTGTCACCCTAGTGCAAATCACATTTGGTGTGATAGTTGTGCAAATAAAAAAAAAATACCTTTTTTGGTTGTTAAATAAAAGCAGTCACTGTCAGTTCACGTCACAGTTGCCATTTTTTTTTTGCCTGCAGGGCAAATTGTGTCACCCTAGTGCAAATCACATTTGATGTGACAGTTGTGCAAATTAAAAAAAAAATACCTTTTTTGGCTGTTAAATAAAAGCAGTCACTATCAGTTCACGTCACAGTTGCCAGTTTTTTTGCCTGCAGGGCAAATTGTGTCACCCTAGTGCAAATCACATTTGGTGTGACAGTTATGCAAATAAAAATAAAATACCTTTTTTGGCTGTTAAATAAAACCAGTCACTGTTAGTTCACGTCACAGTTGCCAGTTTTTTTTTGCCTGCAGGGCAAATTGTGTCACCCTAGTGCAAATCACATTTGGTGTGACACTTGTGCAAATTTAACAAAAAAAATGACAGGCAGAGGAAGGCCCCCCCGCAGGGGCCATCATGGTGCTGGGATTCCCTTTGGCCCTAGTGGCCAGTGTTCAGAGGCCACGTACCCTGAACTCCCAAAGTTCTGAGGACTTAGTTGACTGGCTATCACAAGACACCCAATCTACTACAGCTTCCGCTTGGAACCTTGACGCACCATCCTTCTCCTCCTCTAGCTTAGCTTCGGGCACCTCTCATGCTACCACTTGCCCGCCTGCCGCCACCACCAACACTAGCACCACAGCAGCTTTACTTGATCCGTCAGATGAGTTATTTACACATCAGTTTGAAGACATGAGTGATGCGCAACCATTATTGCCAGAGTATGTAGTTAACAGGGATATGTCTCAGGCAGCATTACACACATGGACGTACGGTGTGATGATGATGTTGTACCCACTGCTGCTTCCTTTCTTGAGGTGTCAGATAGCGGTGAAGGTGTTGATGTTGACGATGTGTCCGTGGATGCCACGTGGGTGCCCGCTAGAAGAGAAGAAGAGTGGGGAAGTTCAGATGGGGAGACAGAGAGGAGGAGGAGACGAGTTGGAAGCAGGGGGAGGTCGTCGCAAGGAGCTAGTGGCACAGTCAAACACCCGGGGTCAGCCAGACGGGACGCCAATCAACGCATGCTGTTGCCACCACCAGAATGCCGTCATTGCAGAGCTCAGCAGTGTGGCATTTTTTGTGTGTCTGCCTCTGACAACAGTGAGGCAATTTGATATCTGTGCCAGAAGAAACTGAGTCGGGGGAAGTCCAACACCCACCTAGGCACAACTGCTTTGCGAAGGCACATGATGTCACATCACAAACGCCTATGGGATCAACACGACAGTACAAGCAGCACACAAAGTCAAAGCCGCCATCCTCCTCCTGGTCCAGCATCTTCAGCCAGGTCAACCACTGCTGCCCTCCTTGCCCCCTCTCAACCATCCGCCTCTCCGTCTCTCGTCTTGAGCAGTTCCTGCTCATCTGCCCACAGTCAGGTGTCTGTCAAGAGATGTTTGAGCACAAGAAGCCAATGTCTCAAAGTCACCCCCTAGCCCGGCGTCTGACAGCTGGCTTGTTGGAACTGCTAGCCCACCAGCTTTTACCATACAAGCTGGTGGAGTCTGAGGCCTTTAAAAAATTTTTAGCCATTGGGACACCGCAGTGGAAGATACCCGGATGAAATTTTTTTGCACAAAAGGCAATCCCCCAACCTTTACTGCATTGTGCAAAAGGAAATTATGGCATGTCTGGCACACAGTGTAGGGGCAAGGGTCCATCTGACCACTGATACCTGGTCTGCAAAGCATGGTCAGGGCAGGTATATCACCTACACTGCGCATTGGGTAAACCTGGTGACAGCTGCCAAGCATGGAATGCGTGGCTCTGCAGAGGAGTTGGTGACACCACCACGACTTGCAGGCAGGCCTGCTGCCACCTCCTCTACTCCTCCTACTCCATCCTCTTTCATAACATCCTCGGTCGAGTCCTCTTCCACTGCTGCGTCTTGCTCCACATCACCGGCACCCCCCCAGCTCCCCAGGTGCTATTCCACATCCCGGATACGGCAGTGTCACGCCATCTTGGGGTTGACTTGCCTCAAAGCGGAGAGTCACACTGCACCAGCGCTCCTGTCGGCCCTGAACGCACAGGTGGACCAGTGGCTGACTCCACACCAACTGGAGATCGGCAAGGTGGTTTGTGACAACGGAACAAATTTGTTGGCGGCATTGAGGTTGGGCAAGTTGACAGATGTGCCGTGCATGGCACATGTGTGTAATCTGATTGTACAATGCTTTGTGCTCAAGTACCCAGGCTTATAGGATGTCCTGAAGGTGTGTGGTCATTTCAGGCGTTCCTACACGGCCATGGCGCACTTTTCAGATATCCAGCGGAGAAACATCATGAGGCGCTTGATTTGCGACAGCCCGACACGTTGGAATTCAACACTCCTAATGTTCGACCGCCTGCTCCAACAAGAAAAAGCCATCAATGAATATTTGTATGACCGGGGTGCTAGGACATCATCTGCGGAGCTGGGAATTTTTTTGCCACGTTACTGGAGGCTCATGCGCAATGCCTGTAGGCTCATGCGTCCTTTTGAGGAGGTGACAAACCTTGTCAGTCGCACCGAAGGCACCATCAGCGACATTATACCGTTTGTTTTCTTCATCCAACCTTGTGTAAATGGGGTCTTTCATGCTGTCGTGCCTGTTGAGGGACCCTCATATAAAAAGGATGAAGGAGAACGACCTGTACTGGGTGTCCACGCTACTAGACCCCCGGTATAAACATAAAGTGCCTGACATGTTACCGCATTACAGCAAGGCGGAAAGGATTCAGCAGGTCCAAAATAAATTAAGAAGTATGCTGTACACAGCGTATAAGGGTCATGTCACAGCACAACAGGGATTTAACAGGGGAAGAGGTGAAAGTAATCCTCCTCTTCCCACGAGCATGCAGGCAAGGACAGGATGCTTTACAGACATGCTGTTGATGGAGGACATGTGGAGCTTTTTAAGTCCTACGCATCGCCACAGCCCTTCGGGGTCCACCCTCAGAGAACGACTTGACCGACAGGTAGCAGACTACCTGGCCTTAACCGCAGATATCGACACTCTGAGGAGCGATGAACCCCTTGACTATTGGGTGTGCCGGCTTGACCTGTGGCCTGAGCTATCCCAATTTGCGCTCGAACTTCTGGCCTGACTTTCAGTGCAGCAGGAGGTATTGTCACTGAGAAGAGGAGTCGCCTTGGTCAAAAAAGTCTGGATTAACTCACCTTTATTAAGATGAATGAGGGATGGATTCCGAAGGGACTGACACTGGGCGATACATTTGACTGAACAAGGCCTGATCAGATGAGCTGCCATGGGCTAAAAATGGTCCACACGCTGCTGTATTTGAACTCTGAATGCCGGATGACTTGCGTGACTTATCTGCCACCAAGTAGGGTTCAAGCCACAATGTTTTAGGGCACTTTCTGCATGGCGAAACAAACAGAAATTTTTCTGGCCGCTGCTACGACAATATCTAATTTTCATCCATGTGTAAATGCCTAATTTTTATGGCCTCTGCTGCTGCACTTGTTATGGTGCTGCAATTTTTCTGGCCGCTGCTACAGCTGCGGCTGCGACAATACCCAATTTTTCATCCATTTGTACATGCCTAATTTTTTTGGTACTCTCTGCTGACATCTCTGTCCATTTTAGCAACCGTGAATATTAGATATATGCTAAGGGTAGCATGGTGGCTCAGAGGTTAGCACTGCTTCCTTGCAGCGCTGGGTCCTTGGGTTCAAATCTCACTATGTGCTGCCTAATATGGGGGACTCTATGTGCTGCCCAAAGGGGGATCTAACTATGTGATGCCTAAAGGGGGGCTCTATGTGCTGCCTAAAGGGGGCTAAAGCATGTTATTCCAAACCATTTAGTAATGTTAGGTGATTTATGCCCTTTATGGATTAAAACCAGACTCTGCATCAACTATGTAATTTTCCATGGGAGTTTTGCCATGGATCCCCCTCCAGCACGCCACAGTCCCCTTGAAACATCTTTTAAATCACTATTGTGCCCAGAAAGAGTCCCTGTGGGTTTTAAAATTTGCCTGCCCATTGAAGTCAATGGCGGTTCACCCGGTCCGCGAACTTTTGCGGAAGTTCGCCTTCGCGAAACGAAAATTTTATGTTCGCGACATCACTTTCCACAATAAAAGCCATCCCAGTGGGGCAATTTATCAGAATGAAAAAGATATGTTCATCAGATGTTCTGTTTTAGAAACAAAGTAAAGATCTTAGAGAAAGATTTGAGAGCAGGGGTTACAGCAATAGAATGATTAAGCAAGGATACCAAAGAGCTAAAAAAGAATTAAGAGGGAACTTGTTGCAATACAAAAAGAAAAAGAGACAGAGGTCAGATAACACAGTTAGATTCATTTCTACTTTTAATTGTCATTGGAACACAATGAGACAAGTGGTAGAAAAACATTGGGATGTCCTTAAAGGGGTACTCCGATGGTCAACGTGTTTTTCCGTTTGTGACTTACCCTATTTGTTTTGTTTCATTTCTATTCTTGTTGTTTAGCCAACTCTATTTCTGTTCTTTGTTGTCTTTTTATCCCCCACTTTTCCTATCTTTGCTTCTATTTCCTGCTTCTTGCTGTGCTGAAAACTACAAATCCCAGCATGCCACATGCCTTGCTGGTTTGGGGAGGCTCCTTTTTTTTTTGTTTGTTTGTTCCACCCTTTACCCACCCCACTATTTTCCGGGGTCGGCCCCCTTATACACAGCACACTAATATAATCAGCCTTGGTTGGGATACACTGTCATACACACACAAAAGGGACTACAACTCCCAGCATGTGTCATTCAGGAGTCTTCAGTCTGTGGTATAACACCAGCATGCTGCCTCTGTAGTCTCCTGGGGGTTGTAGTTCACCACATCTCTGTAAGGCATACACCAGTGTTTCCCAACCAGGGTGCCTCCAGCTGTTGCAAAACTACAACTGCCAGCATGCCCTCTCAGCCTTTGAGCATGCTAGGAGTTGTAGTTTTGCAACAGCTGGTGGCACACTGGTTGGGAAACACTGGTGTAACATGATGTGTATGCTGAATAGGCTAGAACAGTGTTTCCCAACCAGTGTACCTCCAGCTGTTGCAAATCTACAACTCCCAGCATGCCCAAAGTCTGTCAGGGCATGCTGGGAGTTGTAGTTTTGCAACAGCTGGAGGCACACTGGTTTGTAAACACTTGCATACACACACACACACACGCACTCACACACACAGAACAGGGACAACGCCAAGCATGTGTCATTCAGGAGTCCCCCCCCCCCTCCCCCTTCACATATAGGGGGAGATTTATCAAAACCTGTGCAGAGGAAAACTTGCCCAGTTGCCCATAGCAACCAATCAGCTTGCTGCTTTCATTTTTATGAAGGCCTGTGAAAAATGAAAGAAGCAATCTGATTGGTTGCTATGGGCAACTGGGCAAGTTTTCCTCTGCACAGGTTTTGATAAATCTCCCCCATAGAGATCATTCCCAGTATGAGATTGATTCCCCTGCAGTCCATACATCCCCAGCCCGTGCACCTTCTCATCCTCCCCTTCAGATAACACTTATCTTCTCTGTGAGGTCCTTCTCCTGTGCAGACCTGTGTCCTTAGAATACAGAGCGGGGGGAGGGGAGGAGCTGTGTACTCAGCTGGATGAGATGAGGGGGCGTGGCTTATTCCTCTCATGCAGACAGAGAAAAAAAAGCTGTGACATCTTGTCCACCACAGACTCAGAACTGTGGACAACAGTAAAAGAAAACCCTCTGAACTACAGAACTTCCTGCCCAACAAACAGGTAAGAAAAACACATACATGCTGCCAAAACATATTGTATATTGCAAAAAAACTAAACTTACAAAGAAGATGCCATATAGTCAAAAAAATTAACCACCGAAGTACCCCCTTTAAGACTGACCCAATAGTAGCAAAATTAATTCCTGAGAGAGTGTCGTTCACGGCTAGGAGGGGCAAAAACCTGAAAGATCAGTTGATGAGGATTCACCTAGGGAAATATAAATAGGAATGAAAATACATACATTATTCAAATTCACCGCTACAGTAGACAACAGGGAATAAAGCAAACCAGTAGAATTACAGGGAAAGAAGGGGTTAAAGCTATTGGACCAGACAACCGGAAGCTATATAACACCTAGAGGGACCTGTTACTTACCAGCCTTGACAAAGGAGACCGATTCTAAGTCTTCGAAATGCGTCGCTAGGAAGTTTGGACCCAACAAGCCACCATTTAGTGACGTCACTAAACAATTGCCAATTCCACCAGGCCACTTCCAGTTGTTTGCAGCAGGTTGAGACGCCACCGGCCGGGGCGTACTCTCGATGCATATCTATCTAATAGGACCCTCTCGAAACGGAGGAGAATACTCGACTGCAGAAAAAACCCGCATGAGTACCGCACCGGAACCGCAGAACTGCTAAGGTACCGGACGGAGCATATTCGCATCAAAAAGGAAACAGGTACCACATCTATTGTACACTTGTCAGAGTGTGATACTCGAAGAAACACAACGAAGAGTACTAATCTAGTACTAATTTACACTGCATTAATAGGTGTACAGCACATATTTTACGGTGGAATTAAGTCCAATGGATTTTTTATGAATACTGACCGCATCACCATCTCCTACTCTATTTGTGGGTAGGCCTGCTGCTATATATACTTTCACTAGCTGCTGTATAACCACATAGTTGTATATATACATATTTATCTATATATTATTTTTATTCCTAGCACTTCGGCACTTTTAAAGACCATCCTATTCACTAGTGACCATATAACACATACTAAAATTCCATTGAGGTATGCTCTCATCACTGTATTACTTTTGATTAATTTTAAATATTTATATAGATATTTTTTATAGTACTTGATTTATTCTATATTTATCTTATTAGGACATTAAATCTACAGCGCAGACTATTTTTTGTATTTTAATCTTATTTATTTATTGGTACATAAACCCCTTAAGGACAATGGACGTACTCCTACGCCCCCGTTTCCGAGTCCTTAAGGACCGAGGACGTAGGAGTACGTCCTGTCCATTCCCGGCCCCCCGCCGCTAGCCGGAGGGGAGTCGGTGCCCGATGCCTGCTGAAATCGTTCAGCAGGCATCGCGGCATATCGCCCAGGGGGGTCATTATGCCCCCCCATGTTGGCGATGGCCGCAGATCGCTGGACAATTCAGTCCAGCGATCTGCGGCGATTCCGGGTCAATCGGGTCTCCAGTGACGGCCCCGAACAGCCAGAGCCTGCAGGGGTGAGGTGGCACTGGTGCCACCTCACGATCGCCCTGATTCGTCGGCCGGATTCCCGGCCGACCAATCAGGGCGCCTGCTGCGGGTGTCACTCCCGCACCCGCTCCGCCCCTCTTCCGGAGGACGTGAGCGGGTGCGGAAAGACGACCCCCGGTGCTGGGGACCCCGATCCCCGGCGTTAATGTTGGGATCGGGGCCCCAGGAGCGACGACGGCGGCGGCGGCGGCGGGACTGACCTGCAGCGTCGATCAGCAGCAGCAGGAGATGAGTGACAGCCTCCTGCTGTTGCTTAGCAACAGCTCCCAGCATGCAAAAAGGGCATGCTGGGAGCTGTAGTTATGCAACAGGAGGAGGCAGACCACCACAACTCCCAGCATTCCCTTATGGGCATGCTGGGACTTATGGTTTTGCAACAGCTGGAGGCACATTCTTTCTATGGAAAAGTGTACCTTCAGCTGTTGTGTAACTACAACTCCCAGCTTGCACAAACAGCTAAAGTGCATGCTGGGAGTTGTAGTGGTGCATCTGCTGGTTGCATAACTACAACTCCCAGCATGCCCGTTGGCTGTCGGTGACTGCTGAGAGTTGTAGTTTTGCAACAGCTGAAGGCACACTGAGTTGAGTAGCAAACCAGTGTGTCTCCAGCTGTTGCATAACTACAATCCCCAGCATCCCCAGCCAAAGTAGTATGCCTCCCGCTGTTGCATAACTACAACACCCAGCATGCCCTTCCGCTGTCCGTACATGCTCGGGGTTGTAGCTTTTGCAACAGCTGAAGGCACACTGGTTGCAAAACACTGAGTTTGTTGCCAAACTCTGTGTTTCACAACCAGTGTGCCTCCAGCTGTTGCAAAACTACAACTCCCAGCATGCACTGATAGACCGTACATGCTGGGAGTTGTAGTTTTGCAACAGCTGGATGTTCCCCCCCCAATGTGAATGTACAGGGTACACTCACATGGGCGGGTGATTACAGTAAGTATCCGGCTGCAAGTTTGAGCTGCGGCAAATTTTCTGCTGCAGCTCAAACTGCCAGCGAGAAACTACTGTGAACCCCCCGCCCATGCGACTGTACCCTAAAAACACTACACTAACACAAAATAAAATAAAAAGTAAAAAACACTACATATACACATACCCCTACACAGCCCCCCTCCCCAATAAAAATGAAAAACGTCTGGTACGCCACTGTTTCCAAAACGGAGCCTCCAGCTGTTGCAAAACTACAACTCCCAGCATGCACTTATAGACCCTACATGCTGGGAGTTGTACTTTTGCAACAGCTGGATGTTTCTCCCCCCTCCAATGTGAACGTACAGGGTACACTCACATGGGCGGAGGATTACAGTAAGTATCCGGCTGCAAGTTTGAGCTGCGGCAAATTTTCTGCCGCAGCTCAAACTGCCAGCGAGAAACTACTGTGAACCCCCCGCCCTTGTGACTGTACCCTAAAAACACTACACTACACTAACGCAAAATAAAATAAAAAGTAAAAAACACTACATATACACATTCCCCTACACAGCCCCCCTCCCCAATAAAATTGAAAAATGTCTGGTACACCACTGTTGTTACGCCTAGCGCTCCGGGTCCCCGCTCCTCCCCGGAGCGCGTACGGCGTCTCTCTCTCCGCAGCGCCCCGGTCGGTCCCGCTGACCGGGAGCGCTGCACTGTCATGGCCGTCGGGGATGCGATTCGCACAGCGGGACGCGCCCGCTCGCGAATCGCATCCCAGGTCACTTACCCGTTCCCGTCCCCTGCTGTCATGTGCTGGCGCGCGCGGCTCCGCTCTCTAGGGCGCGCGCGCGCCAGCTCCCTGAGACTTAAAGGGCCAGTGCACCAATGATTGGTGCCTGGCCCAATTAGCTTAATTGGCTTCCACCTGCTCCCTGGCTATATCTGATCTCCTCCCTTGCACTCCCTGGCCGGATCTTGTTGCCTTGTGCCAGTGAAAGCGTTTTGTGTGTCCAAAGCCTGTGTACCAGAACTTCTGCTATTCACCCTGACTACGAACCTTGCCGCCTGCCCCCGACCTTCTGCTACGTCCGACCTTGCTTCTGTCTACTCCCTTGTACCGCGCCTATCTTCAGCAGTCAGAGAGGTTGAGCCGTTGCTAGTGGATACAACCTGGTCACTACCGCCGCAGCAAGACCATCCCGCTTTGCGGCGGGCTCTGGTGAAAACCAGTAGTGACTTAGAACCGGTCCACTAGCACGGTCCTCGCCAATCCCTCTCTGGCACAGAGGATCCACCTCCTGCCAGCCGGCATCGTGACAACTGTTTCCAAAATGGAGCCTCCAGCTGTTGCAAAACAACTACTCCCAGTATTACCAGACAGCCACTGACTGTCCAGGCATGCTGGGACTTTTACAACAGCTGGAGGCACCCTGTTTGGGAATCACTGGCGTAGAATACCCCTATGTCCACCCCTATGCAAGTCCCTAATTTAGGCCTCAAATGCGCATGGCGCTCTCATTTTGGAGCCCTGTCGTATTTCAAGGCAACAGTTTAGGGCCACATATGGGGTATCGCCGTACTCGGGAGAAATTGGGCTTCAAATTTTGGGGGGTATTTTCTGCTATTACCCTTTTTAAAAATGTAAATATTTTGGGAAACCAAGCATTTTAGGTAAAAAAAAAATTTTTTTTTTACATATGCAAAAGTCGTGAAACACCTGTAGGGTATTAAGGTTCACTTTAACCCTTTTTACGTTCCCCGAGGGGTCTAGTTTCCAAAATGGTATGCCATGTGTTTTTTTTTTTTGCGGTTCTGGCACCATAGGGGCTTCCTAAATGCGGCATGCCCCCAGAGCAAAATTTGCTTTCAAAAATCCAAATGTGACTCCTTCTCTTCTGAGACCTGTAGTGCGCCAGCAGAGCACTTTTCACCCCCATATGGGGTGTTTTCTGAATCGGGAGAAATTGGACTTCAAATTTTGGGGGGTATTTTCTGCTATTATCCTTTTTAAAAATGTAAAATTTTTGGGAAACCAAGCATTTTAGGTAAAACATTTTTTTTTTTTTTACATATGCAAAAGTCGTGAATCACCTGTAGGGTATTAAGGTTCACTTTACCCCTTGTTACGTTCCCCGAGGGGTCTAGTTTCCAAAATGGTATGCCATGTGTTTTTTTTTGTGGTTCTGGCACCATAGGGGCTTCCTAAATGCGGCATGCCCCCAGAGCAAAATTTGCTTTCAAAAAGCCAAATGTGACTCCTTCTCTTCTGAGACCTGTAGTGCGCCAGCAGAGCACTTTTGACCCCCATATGGGGTGTTTTCTGAATCGGGAGAAATTGGGCTTCAAATTTTGGGGGGTATTTTCTGCTATTATCCTTTTTAAAAATGTAAAATTTTTGGGAAACCAAGCATTTTAGGTAAAACATTTTTTTTTTTTTTTTTACATATGCAAAAGTTGTGAATCACCTGTGGGGTATTAAGGTTCACTTAACCCCTTGTTACATTCCCTGAGGGGTCTAGTTTCCAAAATAGTATGCCATGTGGGTTTTTTTTTTTTTGCTGTCCTGGCACCATAGGGGCTTCCTAAATGCGGCATGCCCCCAGAGCAAAATTTGCCTTCAAAAAGCCAAATGTGACTCCTTCTCTTCTGAGACCTGTAGTGCGCCAACAGAGCACTTTTCACCCCCATATGGGGTGTTTTCTGAATCGGGAGAAATTGGGCTTCAAATTTTGGGGGTATTTTCTGCTATTATCCTTTTTAAAAATGTAAAATTTTTGGGAAACCAAGCATTTTAGGTAAAACATTTTTTTTTTTTTTACATATGCAAAAGTCGTGAATCACCTGTAGGGTATTAAGGTTCACTTTACCCCTTGTTACGTTCCCCGAGGGGTCTAGTTTCCAAAATGGTATGCCATGTGGTTTTTTTTTTGCTGTCCTGGCACCATAGGGGCTTCCTAAAGGTGACATGCCCCCCAAAAACCATTTGTCGCTCCTTCCCTTCTGAGCCCTCTACTGCGCCCGCCGAACAATTAACATAGACATATGAGGTATGTGCTTACTCAAGAGAAATTGGGTTTCAAATACAAGTAAAAATTTTCTCCTTTCTACCAATTGCAAAAATTCAAAAATTGGGTCTACAAGAACATGCGAGTGTAAAAAATGAAGATTGTGAATTTTCTCCTTCACTTTTCTGCTATTCCTGTGAAACACCTAAAGGGTTAATACACTTATTGAATGTCATTTTGAATACTTTGGGGGGTGTAGTTTTTATAATGGGGTCATTTATGGGATATTTCTAATATGAAGACCCTTCAAATCCACTTCAAACCTGAACTGGTCCATGAAAAATAGCGAGTTTGAAAATTTTGTGAAAAATTTCCAAATTGCTGCTGATCTTTGAAGCCCTCTGGTGTCTTCCAAAAGTAAAAACTCAACAATTTTATGATGCAAATATAAAGTAGACATATTGTATATGTGAACCCAAAAATGTTTTATTTTGAATATCCATTTTCCTTACAAGCAGAGAGCTTCAAAGTTAGAAAAATGCAAAATTTTCATTTTTTTCATCAAATTTTGGGATTTTTCACCAAGAAAGGTGCAAGTTACCAAAAATTTTTAAAGTAGAATATGTCACGAAAAAACATTCTCAGAATCAGAATGATAACTAAAAGCATTCCAGAGTTATTAATGTTTAAAGTGACAGTGGTCAGAATTGCAAAAAACGCTCCGGTCCTTAAGGTGTAAAATGGCCTGGTCCTTAAGGGGTTAAACAGGGATCGGTACCTTTAGTCTAGCAGCAGTAGATATTATTGTCTCACATATATATATGCACGGTAGCGCGGGTGTTACTATATATTTTCATGTATCAAATTTGCACATTATTATTGCTTTTTTTAGCACCAGGGTATTATTGCAATAAAACAGAGGAAGGGATATGATGTTTTGAATATATGAAATAAAAATGTATGTAAATTGCCATGCAGAGATGGGAACAGGGTTAGGAATAGGTCTTATAGAATGCAAATAGAAATTCTCACTAATATTAAGGAAATTGTATGGGAATCCGTGCTGCGTTCCAGTGCGCAGGCGCAGCGGCGCTTCTTTGACCACCCCGCCCTACCCGGGGTCCGATCACGTGATACGCACGCTACGAGCGTGTGCGTTGCGTTTGGATTGCCGGAAGTGGGTGAGCGGCGGATGTTGCCGCTGCGCCTGCGCCGAGGTGGAACGCATCACATGATGCTAGAGGACACGGGACTAACTTGTACGCCCTGGCTCTCTGGTACATTCCCTGGTGTATTCACACGGGAATGCATTTGCAACGTATTTGATGCCGCAGATGTGCTGCCGAGCGAGCTCCCTGCTGCAGCTGCCGTAGCTCTGTGTGTCTGCTCGTGACTGTCGGAGGGAAATCCGCAGTCAAAAGTGGACACACACAGAGCTAAAGCAGCAGCAGGGAGCTCACTCTGCCGTAACACTGTGTGCGCCGGCAGCGCATCCGCGGCATCACATACAATGCAAATGTCCTAACGTGTGAATACACCCTTAAGGTTACATAAGACATTGCAGGGGGTTCTATTCATAGTACAACAAAGACCGTTCTTCTAAGGCTGGGTTCACTTATGTCTGGCATAGGTGAACTCAGCCTACATCTCGACGCAACTGATGCCAATGTGTATCAGTTGTCATCAGGTGTATGGCATCCGACATCTATTGTTTCTAGCATCGGACAGGGGAAAGCAGCGGGCTGCATTCCCCTGTCCTATCCTGTCCGGGCGTGTCCAACCATCCGTTGTCAAAATTGGGGCTCTGAATGATTGTGAACTGTCCCATTCAAATTAATGGAATCAGTTGTATCATCAGTTTCCCTCCAGTGCTCACCGGAGGAAACCTATGTCGGACTCCAGACATATGTGAACCCAGCCTTACATGTCCCCCTTAGCTCAGTCCCGTTATAAAAAGTCAACGGCTAGACATCTCCTCGAAGCAGCTAAAACGTTCATCCCAAGACGCTGAAGATCTTCTGATCCCCCTACCCTGGAGGACTGGTTTTCAGAGGTCACACATGTGCCTGCTGTCCGTGACCCCTGCGTATGTGGACCGCTACGGTGCTGTGTAACTCCCTTGGTTGCAATTCCGCTCTTTTCAGACTTATCGACTAACTTGCAGCGCAAGTGTGATAAAAGTGTCGCCCCCTCACTTTTTATTGGGCTTTTTTTTACTGTTCGCCTCGGGCCACCTGTGTCCTGATACCTTCAGCTTTCTGGCAAGGTTCTCTCAGGATTCCTTCTCTTCTTTTCGCCCTTCTTTCTTCCTCCCTTTCTTTACTCTTCTTCTCTTGTTTTCTCCTTGGCTGTGCCCTACTATTGCCCATATGACCTCTGTTCAAATTGTTGCTTCATTTGGTTAATTGACCTTGTTTCGTTCTAATTGTGCAGTTATATTCTATTTTGGGCTGGCTCTTTCTTTTCCCCTTTTATTGTTTTATTTCTTATTGTGGCATCTTGTTGCATTTTGGCTGTTTATATGATTTTGTAAGAGCAATTTCCTATTTATTATTTCACCTGTTTAGGATGCATGTTTGAGCCCCACCAGATCTTGGTTTATCTCTGATTGTCATAAACTGTTGAACATTCTTTGCTGTTTATTCTTTAATGAACTTTTCATGAATTTGGAAAAAAAAAATCGAAACAGAAAAACAGGAAGTCATTTCGGAATAGTTAGCATATTTATCACTTTACATTACAAAAAGAGCAAAAGAGGAAGCCGCCTTATGTTCTGGCTGTCCTCCATGTGAGGTTTCTGTCCTCAAATGGCAAATTTAGGAGCTAAATGGGGAAACACATTTACTGAATAATAAATCCAGATGCTGAAAGGTGGGAGCTCCAATCTTCTGTCTATTGTACCTGATCCTCCAATCTTCTCTCTAATGTACCTGATCCTCCAATCTTCTATCTATGGTACCTGATCCTCCAATCTTCTATCTATGGTGCCTGGAGCTCCAATCTTCTATCTATGGTGCCTGGAGCTCCAATCTTCTAACTATGGTGTCTGGAGCTCCAATCTTCTGTCTATTGTACCTGATCCTCCAATCTTCTATCTATGGTGCCTGGAGCTCCAATCTTCTGTCTATGGTGCCTGGAGCTTCAATCTTCTGTCTATGGTGCCTGGAGCTCCAATCTTCTAACTATGGTGTCTGGAGCTCCAATCTTCTGTCTATTGTACCTGATCCTCCAATCTTCTATCTATGGTGCCTGGAGATCCAATCTTCTGTCTATGGTGCCTGGAGCTCCAATCTTCAATCTATGGTGCCTGGAGCTCCAATCCTGAATCTATGGTGCCTGGAGCTTCAATCTTCTATCTTTGGTGCCTGGAGCTCCAATCTTCAATCGATGGTTCCTGGAGCTCCAATCTTCAATCTATGGTGCCTGGAGCTCCAATCTTCTATATGTGGTGCCTGGAGCTCCAATCTTCAATCGATGGTTACTGGAGCTCCAATCTTCAATCTATGGTTCCTGGAGCTCCAATCTTCTATCTATGGTGCCTGGAGCTTCAATTTTCTATATATGGTGCCTGGAGCTGCAATCTTCTCTCTATGGTGTCTGATCCTCCAGTCTTCTATCCATGGTGCCTAGAGCTCCAATCTTCAATCTATGGTGCCTAGAGCTCCAATCTTCTATCTATGGTACCTGATCCTCCAATCTTCTATCTATGGTGCCTGTAGCTCCAATCTTCTATCTATGGTGCCTGGAGCTCCAATCTTCTATCTATGGTACCTGATCCTCCAATCTTCTGTCTATGGTGCCTGGAGCTCCAATCTTCTAACTATGGTGTCTGGAGCTCCAATCTTCTGTCTATTGTACCTGATCCTCCAATCTTCTATCTATGGTGCCTGGAGATCCAATCTTCTGTCTATGGTGCCTGGAGCTCCAATCTTCAATCTATGGTGCCTGGAGCTCCAATCCTGAATCTATGGTGCCTGGAGCTTCAATCTTCTATCTTTGGTGCCTGGAGCTCCAATCTTCTATCTATCCTGCCTGGAGCTCCAATCCTGAATCTATGGTGCCTGGAGCTCCAATCTTCAATCGATGGTTTCTGGAGCTCCAATCTTCAATCTATGGTGCCTGGAGCTCCAATCTTCTATATGTGGTGCCTGGAGTTCCAATCTTCAATCGATGGTTCCTGGAGCTCCAATCTTCAATCTATGGTGCCTGGAGCTCCAATCTTCTATCTATGGTGCCTGGAGCTTCAATCTTCTATATATGGTGCCTGGAGCTGCAATCTTCTCTCTATGGTGTCTGATCCTCCAATCTTCTATCTATGGTGCCTAGAGCTCCAATCTTCAATCTATGGTGCCTAGAGCTCCAATCTTCTATCTATGGTGCCTGGAGCTTCAATCTTCTATCTATGGTGTCTGGAGCTACAATCCTAAATCTATGGTGCCTGGAGCTCCAATCTTCCATCTATGGTGCCTGAAGCTCCAATCTTCTATCTATGGTGCCTGGAGCTCCAATTTTCTATCCATGGTGCCTGGAACTCCAATCTTCTATCCATGGTGCCTGGAACTCCAATCTTCTATCTATGGTGCCTGGAGCTCCAATCTTCTATCCATGGTGCCTGGAACTCCAATCTTGTATCCATGGTGCCTGGAACTCCAATCTTCTATCTATGGTACCTGGAGCTCCAATCTTCTATCTATGGTGTCTGGAGCTCCAATCCTAAATCTATGGTGCCTGGAGATCCAATCTTCCATCTATGGTGCCTGGAACTCCAATCTTCTATCTATGGTGCCTGGAGCTCCAATCTTCTATTCATGGTGCCTGGAACTCCAATCTTCTATCTATGGTACCTGGAGCTCCAATCTTCTATCTATGATGCCTGGAGCTCCAATCTTCTGTCTATGGTACCTAGAGCTCCAATTTTCTATGGTGACATCCATGGTCGGCAAGTTATGAACTTGTGGCTCTCAGCAGTTGTAAAATGACTTCCTGCAATGTATAAGCTGTAGTGCCACCTTGTGTGTATTGGTACTGTAATCACAGCAAGAAAATGCTCCTAGTGTAATAAAACTAACCTTTTATTCAATCTCATTAAAATATCCCTGATAAGAAAGAATACAAGTATCTTAGAAGGTGGAATAGACATCTATGGAGATAGTACGTGAAGATCAAAACACACCCCCTCCCATAGACATGAATGGAGAGGGCGTGATGTCACAAGGGGGCGTGGCCGTGACATCATGATAACGGCCTCCAGCTCCTAGCATTCTGAACATAATGTTTAGAACGCTGGAGCCCTGGAGTACCCCTTTAACACCTTTTATCCCATGTGATATACCTCTGACCTCAGCCCGTCCTATGGAGGGGTCCTTGTATTGTATTACATGGACTTGATAAAGAGAGCAGAAGCTCTCGAGACGCGTCGTCATTTTATACCAATAAAACAACTTATTTATTTTCCCTTATGGTGTCCACGGTTGCTCCCTGGCACTGGTACGGTTTGCACCCAATTAGACCCCTTTTCTCTCTTCTCCGGGATATGAGAATGGGATATGAGGACAGGATATTAGGACAGGATATGAGGTCAGGATATGAGGACGGGATATGAGGATAGGACACAGGGATGGGATATGAGGATGAGATATGAGGACGAGATACGAGGATGGATATGAGGACGAGATACGAGGATGAGGATGGGATATGAGGATGGGATATGAGGTCGGGATATGAGGTCGGGATATGAGGATGGGATATGAGGACGGGATATGAGGATAGGACACAAGGATGGGATATGAGGATGAGATATGAGGACGAGATACGAGGATGGATATGAGGACGAGATACGAGGATGGATATGAGGATGGGATATGAGGATGGGATATAAGGTCGGGATATGAGGTCGGGATATGAGGCTGGGATATGAGGTCGGCATATGAGGTCGGGATATGAGGTCAGGATATGAGGATGGGATATGAGGATGGGATATGAGGACGAGATACGAGGATGGATATGAGGACGGGATATGAGGATGGGATATGAGGATGGGATATGAGGATGGGATATGAGGTCGGGATATGAGGTCGGATATGAGGATGGGATATGAGGTCGGGATATGAGGTCAGGATATGAGGATGGGGTATGAGGATGGGATATGAGGACGAGATACGAGGATGGATATGAGAACGGGATATGAGGATGGGATATGAGGATGGGATATGAGGATGGGATATGAGGACGGGATATGAGGATGGGATATGAGGTCGGGATATGAGGTCAGGATATGAGGATGGGATATGAGGATGAGATACGAGGATGGATATGAGGACAGAATATGAAGATGGAATATGAGGTCGGGATATGAGGTCGGGATATGAGGATGGGATATGAGGACAGGATAGGAGGTCAGGATATGAGTTCGGGATATGAGGATGGGAAATGAGAATGGGATATAAGATTGGGATATTAGGACAAGATATGAGGTCGGGATATTAGGACGAGAGCATCATTGTTGCTTTTTCTTTTACAGAAAGTTTAGGTAGGAAGACTGGGCAACGCCGAGCACTCTACTAGTATCTGAGAAGAGACTATGATAAGTAAAGTGAAGGACTAAGTAGGGTATAAATGGAGATCCGTAAAAAGACACTACACTACATTATTATCAGTATAGATGCATTAGTATTATCAGTGAATTATACAAGCAATCACATATTCAAGTGAATTACTAAAAAGTAACCTTAAGGCCCATGCACACTGCAGATGAACAGACGTTCAATGAATTGGTGCTAGGAACGCACACACATGCGCCATCCCCATTTATGACAATGCATTTTGGGCAAAATTCCACCAGGGTTCTGATTCCGGAATTTCTTCTGCAGAAATTCTGCAGTGTGAAAAGGTAAACGAAAATCCCATTGATTGCAATGTTACCTTCATGTAGCTGAATTTCCGAGCGGAAGGGACCCTAAAACTGAATTACCAATAATTCACTAATAAAAAAAACAATTTTTTTTCAAATATAAAAATCTGTCAACAAATACTACCAAATTAGTTAGTGGAGGGATAGTGTACAGATAGATATAAACCAGCCAAGAAAATGCTAACACCAAAATAAGATAAAACAAAATAATCTTTATTAACATAAATAAAGTATAAAAGAACAATAAACATTAAAACAAAAATAGCACCAGCACACGTCGTGGACAGTATACACGGACTAGGTCCCAAAACACTGGATCCTAAGGCAATGTTCCCATGACCGAATTTCTGAGCGGGATCCTGCGACGAAATTTGGCACAAAATTTGCCACTGTTTTTGGGATTCTGCTGTACTACGCACATCTCCAATTCCGATCCCTGCAGAAAGAATGAACATGTTCATTCTTTCTGTAGAATCTGTTCAGAAATGTATTTCCGTCTATGGAGATGGTGCTTTTCCGAGCGGTCCTAGCGCCAGCATTTCCGCTATTAGTGTATTGTCAGCCTGGGTTTTTTCCAATGGACATTGCGCAAAATTTGCTCTGTGTGAACAAAGCCTTAGGGTCCAATGCTTTGGGACCTAGTCTGTGTATACTGTCCACTATGTCTGCTGGTGCCATTTAAAGGGGTACTCCGCTGCTCAGCATTAGGAACAAACTGTTCCGAATGCTGGAGCATGTGACGTCATAGCCACGCCCCCTCATGACATCACGCCCCGCCCCCTCAATGCAAGTCTATGGGAGGGGGCATGACAGCCATCACGCCCCCTCCCATAAACTTGCATTGAGGTGGCTGGGCTTCACATCATGAGGGGGCAGGGCTATGATGTCACGAGCTCCCGACGCCAGCTCCAGCGCTCCAGCGTACAGTTTGTTCCAAATGCTGAGCAGCGGAGTACCCCTTTAAATATAAGAATCACTCAAAATAAAAATCCACATAACCGACCTTTTAGTAAATCCAAAAATCTAAACTTCCAGAAACATTAAAATAATTTGTATCACTAAGTATAGTAGAGTCAGGCAGGTTTTTCCTAGAAAGTTTGGGATAGTGAGCGACGGTATAAAAGCTAAAGATGCCATCAGTCTGTGGCCCTTTAGAACTATGCAGATGTTTATGGTGTAGCAGTGCTTCCCCTTTTGAGGGCCACATTGCAGTTCCTTGTGAGGCTGGGTGGCCAGGGGTCAATGTGGAGGTAAAGAACTGTGAAGAGGACCCAGTGCTACAACTGTGCTGCTGCCCCTTTATCCTTCACACATCTTTATTGTCATCAATAAGTGGTCTTTAAATGGTTTAACCCCCTTCAGTCACCAGAACAAATGGTATGGTCGTGCAGCATAATTCTATCCAACTTTCAGGAATGAAAAAGCACCATGGTTCCTTCCTTCTGCTGATAGGTAGGCGGCAGACCCCCCCCCCCCCAATGATCACACATTAGATAGCAAAAAAGTTGCAGCCAACTTTTAAAGGGGTATTCTGCGGAACGCAGGATGTACCGAAGCGTTCAGAGGCAACGCCGGCCGTTTCACACATCAGCTCGTGCTTCTTCTGGCCTCAGGCCAGAAGAAGCACGCGCTGACGTGTGAAATGGCCGGCGTTGCCTCTGAACGCTTCGTTACATCTCGTGAGGCCTTCCGGTGATCCCAGACAAGCGGTGAGTGCATGCTATTGTTTTCTTGGTTTTGTCAGGGCCGGTTCTGCCTATAGGTAAGATAGGCAGCCGCCTAGAGCGCCCTCTTGATGGGGGCACCGCTCTGCACTCTGCAAGAAAGTTAGTGGCCCACTAGAATCCGAAGCTCCCGCTCACCCCAAGCACCCACCCAGCCAGTACCACCGTGTCATCCAAGTAGTAAGGTAAATACATGAGGAGGAGGTTTGTTACAGTGTGTCACCCCAGTAGTAAGGAGATTACATGAGGAGGAGGTTTGTTACAGTGTGTCACTCCAGTAGTAAGGATATTTCATGAGAAGGAGGTTTGTTTGGTGTGTCACCCCAGTAGTAAGGAGATTACATGGGAAGGAGGTTTGCTACAGTGTGTCACCCCAGTAAAAGTTATTACATGATGAGGGGGTTTGTTACAGAGTGTCACCCCAAGGTGGGGCGTGTCAAAGGGCAGAGCCTATGGGCAGGGTCAAGGGGTGGCAAAATTAGCTTTCAACTAGGGTGGCAAAAATCCTTGCACCAGCCCTGGGTTTTGTGGTACATTGATCCTTCAGCTAGATTACGTGCACCCCGCAGGTGTCATCAATATACTGCTGGACCCCGGATCGTGACAGCTTGTGTGCATTATGATTGGTGTATCACCATGAACACCGCTATCAATAGATGTGCCTTCCCCTCATTTTTTCCTCTCACCCTTTAAGTAGTTTAATCTCCTCAGACGTCTAAACTGTTTTGGATGGAGCTTCTCATCCTGCTATGTTCAGTGGTTTTAGTGACTTCTTCGCTGAAGGCGCTTTCCATGAGCTGCCGCAAAGACTGTTTCATCTTGGTCTTGAAGTCTTTGCCCATGAAGACGTAGAGCACTGGGTTGATGCAACTGTTGCAGAACGCCAAAGCCACAGAGATGTCATTCAGATTTTTCGTAATTGGGTTCTGAACGTACAATAGTACCATGCCGATGATGTGGTAGGGCGCCCAGGTAAAGCAAAAGGCTAAGATGATGCACCATACCACCTTGGTCGTTTTTCTGCCCACCTTGAGGAACCTGCTATTTTGTACTTTAAGAGCCAGACGAATGTAACAAGCAGCAATGATCAAGAGAGGGAACAAGAACCCGAATAACATACGTGAAACTGTGACGGTAACTTCAGCATTAGAGATGTGCGTGTGCAGACCAAAGTCAGGGAGTTCAAGACCAATGGTTGAGGAAACATCAGATTCATTGTGACTGAAGAAGCCATTGTAAACAAAGTCAATGGAATCCACAGCATCTTCATAAATGGCGTCATCATGGCCACCGAACTGGTGCTCGCAGCTGGTGATGTTGTGATCTGTGGACAAGTGTCTGTAGAGAAAGGCGGGCATTGACATAATGAATGATAATATCCAAATAACCAGGCAGATGAACCAAGCCATGCGTAGGCTGCGGTGATTCTGGGCCCACACGGGCAGGACTACCTGAACACAACGATCAATGCTGATGGCCACCAAGGTGAAGATGCTGGCGAACATGTTCAGGATGACTATGGCCGGGATAATCTTGCAGAGCGCAGCACCATATAACCATTCATTGTAATATAACTGGATGGCGGAGAATGGAAGAGACAAACAGCACATGATGTCAGCCACAGCAAGGTTCCAGAACCAAATGGTGTTCACCGTCCTCTTCATCTTCACACCAGTGACCCAAAGCACCATAATATTGCCGGGGACTCCCAGCAAAAAGGTGAACGTATAAGCCAGCGTTGTGAACGCAGTCATTTGGCTATGAGGGTGTGGAAAGCCTGGATTCTCATCACTTCCATTGAACATCCTGGTTACCTGCAAAAAAATATAGAGGTTTAGTAGATATCTATTTAGATACATTTGATGCTTGCACTTTGGGCGTAGCTCAGAGTTTCTGGGATTTAGTCACTGTCACAACAAGAGCTTAAAGGGTACTCCGCAGCTCAGCACTTGGAACAAACTGTGGCTGCCACGCCCCCTCCCATAGACTTGCATTGAGGGGGCGGGGCGTGACGTCATGAGGGGGCGGGGCTATGACGTCACGAGCTCCCAATGCCGGCTCCAGCGTTCGAAACAGTTTGTTCCAATTGCTGAGCAGCGGAGTACCCCTTTAACCCCTTAAGGACTCGGCGAAACGGGAAAAAAAATTCATTGTGTGATAAAATTGAAGAAAAAATTTCATTTTGTAACTTTTGGGGGCTTCCGTTTCTGCGCAGTGCATTTTTCAGTAAAAATGACACCTTATCTTTATTCTGTAGGACCATACGGTTAAAATGATACCCTACTTATATAGGTTTGATTTTGTCGCACTTCTGAAAAAAATCATAACTATATGCAGGAAAATGTATACGTTTAACCCCTTAAGGACCGGGGTTTTTTCCGTTTTTGCATTTTCGTTTTTTGCTCCTTGCCTTTAAAAAATCATAACTCTTTCAAATTTACACCTAAAAATCCATATGATGGCTTATTTTTTGCGCCACCAATTCTACTTTGTGATGACGTCAGTCATTTTGCCCAAAAATCTATGGTGAAGCGGGAAAAAAAATCATTGTGCGACAAAATTGAAAAAAAAAACGCTGTTTTGTAACTTTTGGGGGCTTCCGTTTCTACGTAGTAAATTTTTTGGTAAAAATGACACCTGATATGTATTCTGTAGGTCCATACGATTAAAATGATACCCTACTTATATAGGTTTGATTTTGTCGGACTTCTTGAAAAAATCATAACTACATGCAGGAAAATTAATACGTTTAAAATTGTCATCTTCTGACCCCTATAACTTTTTAATTTTTCCGTGTATGGGGCGGTATGAGGGCTCATTTTTTGCGCCGTGATCTGAAGTTTTTAACGGTACCATTTTTGCATTGATAGGACTTATTGATCTTTTTATTCATTTTTAAATTATATAAAAAGTGACCAAAAATGCACTATTTTGGACTTTGGAATTTTTTTGCGCGCACGCCATTGACCGAGCAGTTTAATTAATGATATATTTTTATAATTCGGACATTTCCGCACGCGGTGATACCATATATGTTTATTTTTATTTTTATTTACACTTTGTTTTTTTTTTTTTATTGGAAAAGGGGGGTGATTCAAACTTTTAATAGGGGAGGAGTTAAATGATCTTTATTCACTTTTTTTTTTCACTTTTTTTTTGCAGTGTTATAGGTCCCATAGGGACCTATAACACTGCACACACTGATCTTCATCATTGATCAATGGTTTCTCATAAGAAACCAGTGATCAACGATTCTGCCGCATGACTGCTCATGCCTGGATCTCAGGCACTGAGCAGTCATTCGGCGATCGGACAGTGAGGAGGCAGGAAGGGGCCCTCCCGCTGTCCTGTCAGCTGTTCGGGATGCCGCGATTAGCCGCGGCTATCCCGAACAGCCCGACTGAGCTAGTCGGGAACTTTCACTTTCACTTTTAGCGCGGCTAAAGGGTTAATAGCGCGCGGCGCCGCGATCGGCGCTGCGCACTATTAGAGGCGGGTCCCGGCTTCACTATGACGCCGGGCCCGCCGGGATATGACGCGGGGTTACTGTGTAACCCCGCGTTATATCAGAAGAGCAGGACCAAGGACGTACCGGTACGTCCTTGGTCCTTAAGGGGTTAAAATTGTCATCTTCTGACCCCTATAATTTTTCTATTTTTCCGTGTACGGGCCAGTATGAGGGCTAATTTTTTGTGCCGTGTTCTGAAGTTTTTATCTGTACCATTTTTGCATTGATCGGACTTTTTGATCGCTTTTCATAAATTTTTTATGATATAAGTGACCAAAAATACACTATTTTGGACTTTGGAATTTTTTTGCGCGTACGCCATTGACCGTGCGGTTTAATTAACAATATATTTTTATAGTTTGGACATTTATGCACGCGGCGATACCACATATGTTTATTTTAATGGGAAAAGGGGGGTGATTCAAACTTTTATTAGGGAAGGGGTTAAATGACCTTTATTAACTTTTTTTTCCACTTTTCTTTTGCAGTGTTATAGCTCCCATATAGTCCTCCTTGCACTACTCACTGCAGCAGCACTGCCATGTCCTCTCCCTGCCCCTGCACTGTTGTCTTTTCCCCCTACTCACTCTTCTCTCGGCCCACAATAAATCTTCTCTTCCCCACCTGCCCTGTCCCCTCTCCTGCTTCCACACTGACTATTCTCAGCATCTGCCTGCCAGACAGTTTAATCTTACTTTACCACGACGTTGGTCCCATAGCAGGATGTTTAAAGCGTACCTGTCATAGTGCAAAAAAAAGAAAAAAAGTGATATGTTACTCAGGACCCAATCCTGATCATGTGCATATCATTTTTATGTGTCTCGGACCTATATATCCAGAGATATAAGCATTTATCTGCTGGTGAGTTACTTTTTCATTGTGCAGGCTGGAGGGGGCGTGTCAGTCTGTCTCCCTCACAGGAGCAAGCCTGTGCAGTCAGCCAATCAGTACTCTCTATTCTGTAACCCTTTCCTCTCTGGTTTTATGCTGTGTCATGTGTCAGAGGAAGATGCTTGGAGCTTGCCTTCAGTAATCAGAAGACATTATGGTGAATTCATAACAGGATAAAATGTATAAATGTAAGACTAGATCTTTATAAAATGAGTGCAAGGATTTTTTAGATAAAAGTACAGCATTGTTATGAATACATGTTCAATCTGTTTTATCTTCTCCTAGTAAAGCTGGATGCTAATCAGCATAGCTGTCACTATGTGCGTCATTCATCTTTCACAGACTCCTGAATGTCTGATCAACTTCTTTGTCATTCAGGAGTCCGAGAAAGCTTTGACTATTTCAGTATGCTGGGAGTTGTAGTTTAGTAACAACTGAAGCTGCAATGTTTGTAAATAACTGTGTTAGAGCAGTGTGGCCTCCAGCTGTTGTAAAACTACAGCTCCCAGCATGTCCACACATCCTTTATCTGTAGTTTTGCATACACAATAGAAATCTTCTATACTGGATACCGGTATGCTTTACGGCCGGTATCCAGTATGCTGCAAAATCTAGACTAGTCTGTCTGGCCGCGGACCTTGCAAAGAAGACATCTTCAACGCTACCTACAGCGCTACACACAGCGTTGCCGGACACAGGAGACACAGACTGTTACTACCGGAGACCTGACACCTCCGTGCCACATCACTGAAACAGCTCCGCTGGCGATACCAGCAATACCAGCGGCCGTAAGGGTGGTGAGTGGTGCTGTGCACCGGACCCTGTTATTTTCCCTATTCTCCTCATTTCACCAAGTGAATCACTTTGTTCCTATAAGAGACTGAGCAGTGAAAGCACACTGATAATTCATCATTATTGATTTTAACATTGAATATGTGATACTGAACTATAGATGCAAGTTTCTTCTTTTTATTCAATTTTACTATCCACGCTGTGTTCTGTGTCCCATGCAAGGGCCCTGCAGGGACACTATTTTAATTAATACCTGGATCATTTTCTATTCTTTTCTATTCTCTTTATTTCTTCTTTTTTCCCTACATATACCTTGAGGACTGGTCTCTAGTTGATTTATCAACTAATTTATTTTCTGTAGTGTATAGACCTTTGGGTGAAGGTAACACCAGTTCACCTCAGGTATATTTACCCACTGAGTGAGCTACACTCTCTTTTCATAAAAGACCCCTAGTGGTGGCTATTTTTAGCTTGAATTTCAGGTGAAAGTTAAAAAAAATTTTAACAGGTGTATATTGTGAAATGTCATATTATAATGAGTCCTGCAATATATGAAACGTTTTTAACAATGACAGTGCCTCTTTAAATCTCTGTAGCCCGAGAGTAACAAAATCAGGAGACAAACAGTAGGGGATCAAAAGTTTGGGCACCCCAGGTAAAAATTTGTATTAATGTGCATAAAGAAGCCAAGGAAAGATGGAAAAATCTCCAAAAGGCAACAAATTACAGATTAGACATTCTTATAATATGTCAACAAAAGTTAGATTTTATTTCCATCATTTACACTTTCAAAATAACAGAAAACAAAAAAATGGCGTCTGCAAAAGTTTGGGCACCCTGCAGAGTTAATATCTTGTACTGCCCCCTTTGGCAAGTATCACAGCTTGTAAACGCTTTTTGTAGCCAGCCAAGAGTCTTTCAATTCTTGTTTGAGGTATCTTTTCCCATTCTTCCTTACAAAAGTCTTCCAGTTCTTTGAGATTTCTGGGCTGTCTGTCACGCACTGTTTTTTTAAGTTCTATCCATAGATTTTCAATTATGTTGAGGTCAGGAGATTGTGAAGGCCATGACAAAACCTTCAGTTTACGCCTCTTGATGTAATCCCCCGTGGATTTCGAGGTGTGTTTAGGATCATTATCCATTTGTAGAAGCCATCCTCTCTTTAACTTCAGCTTTTTCACAGATGGCATCAAGTTAGCATCCAAAATTTGCTGAAATGTTATTGAATCCATTTTTCCTTCTACTCGTGAGATGTTCCCTGTGCCACTGGCTGCAATACAACCCCAAAGCATGTTTGATCCACCCCCATGCTTAACAGTTGCACAGAGGTTCTTTTCATTAAATTCTGTTCCCCTTCTTCTCCAAACGTACCTTTGCTCATTTCGGCCAAAAAATTTTATTTTAACCTCATCGGTCCACAGAACTTGCTTCCAAAATGCATCAGGCTTGTCTATATGTTCATTTGCAAAGTTCAAACGCTGATTTTTGTGGTGAGGACGTAGAAGAGGTTTTCTTCTGATGACTCTTCCATGAAGACCATATTTGTACAAGTATCTCTTTATAGTGAAATAGTGTACCACAACTCCAGTGTCTGCCAGATCTTTCTGGAGGGATTGTGCAGTCAAACGTGGGTTTTGAATTTCTCACAATCCTGCGAGCTGTTCTGTCTGATATTTTCGACATCTGAAAACATTTTGCTATCTTCTTATAGACTTCTCCAGCTTTGTGAGCGTCAACTATTTTCAGTTTCAGATTTCTAGACAACTGCTTAGAAGAACCCATGGTGCTGATTGTTGGGGCAAGGACAGATGAGTCTGGGCATTTAAAACCTTTGAGATGGACATCACCTGGTCTTCCCAGATGATGATTGAGAACAATTCATGACACTGGCAGGTCTCAGCTTTGCAAAGGGGGCAGTGCATGCAATAAATTCTGCAAGGTGCCCAAACTTTTGCAGACGCCATTTTTTTGTTTTCTATTATTTTGAAAGTGTAAATGATGGAAATAAAATCTAACTTTTGTTGACATATTATAAGAATGTCTAATCTGTAATTTGATGCCTTTTGGAGATTTTTCCATCTTTCCTTGGCTTCTTTATGCACATTAATACAAATTGTTACCTGGGGTGCCCAAACTTTTGATCCCCACTGTACCATATACTTGTATGGGACTTCCGATACTTCTCCTGATTGTGTTACTACTGGGGCATGGAGATTGTTCAGGAGTTTAAAAACATCCTGCCGCCAGACCAACGTCATGGTAAAGTATGAATTAACTGTCCCGACTCCCCTGTTTTCCTCTTGGGCTGTGGAGATTGTCGGTATCGGGACATTGGGGTGGTGTCATCCTGTTCCCCGGGACCGTGCATTATCCAAGTATGTACTAATTACTATAGGGCTGTTTTTCTTCTTTTTTGTAGCTCTTTATTGTATATATATATATTTATCATATGTTACTACTTTTAATGAACCGGGTACAGTGTGACACCTTGGTGTTTTTGTTTTCTCTCCCCCATTGAGTGTGTTATGCCTCCAATGTGTTTTTATATATGTGATTTAATAAACTTTGGATTTTGTATATTTCTATAAAGTGACTCCATTTTTTCTTGTTGTGCTATTATGTATGGGAGTTCATACTAGCTGTAGTGATTTGGGTTTACTTCTGCACCTTATATGCGTTACTATTAGTAATTGTATTACATAATATATATATATATATATATATATTATTTTATTTTTTTTCAGTCAATATATTTTGATGCCTTATAGTAACCCTATCCTTTTTGTGTTTTTTGTATTCATATATTTTTAGATGACATATAAGAAAGCTGTGCACCAAGTGTAATCAAATTATCTCCAGCCATTCTGAAGTTATGTTGGAACATATATATATATATATATATATATATATATATACACACATATATATACACACTGTAGAACAGGACCCTTCAGGTGTCACAGTTCAGTAGTCCTCGGTTTATTGTAATAATTCACATACAGCATTAAGTTCCATTTGCGGCATGGGGTATAAAAGGAACTTAAAGGGGTACTTTGCTGCTCAACGTTTGGAACAAACTGTTCCGGACTCTGGAGCCGACGCAGGGAGCTCGTGACGTCATAACCCCGCCCCCTCATGATGTCACACCCCGCCCCCTCAATGAAAGTCTATAGGAGGGGGCGTGGCCGCCATCACGCACCCTCCCATAGACTTGCATTGAGGGGGCGGGGTGTGACGTCATGAAGGGGGGCGGGGCTAAGATCCCAGTGCCAGCTCCAGCGTTCGGAAGAGATTGTTCCAAATGCTGAGCAGCGGAGTACCCCTTTAAATGTCCTACACATCATGTTCTTTACATAACATCAACGTTTGATCTTCTCACCCAAAACCTGGCATATTCAGTCCCAAAGTCCATCCATTTGGTGCAGCGTATCAGTGTCCAACATAGTACAGACAAGCTGATCTACTTCAGAGCAACGCCTCTCTGCTGCTAACTGGTAACGCCTCTCTGCTGCACACCTGATCAGGTTCAGGACTCCAACACAAACACACCACTGAACTGGAGTATAGGAGTGTCTTTATCTCCAGAACCTTCAGTCACTCCCAAAAACCCAGACCCACACTCCAGACTTCTGTCGCTGAGACCAGAAGCCTGTGATACATACTTCCCATCCACCATGTTAGCAGCTCCTTGCTTACAACACTGAGCATAATCTACCTGCAGAATCCATTCTTCACTTCCACCACTAGAGTACATGACAAACACCGGTGACTTACAATGGGATCTGCCTGGTTCTGTCATGGCATATGTCATTGGATTGATAGAACAGGGCACCATGTTGCACTATTCTTACCATCATAATATATGTCAGAAACAGTGCTGAGCACGAATATTCGTAATGCTAATTTTTATCACGAATATCGGCACTTCACGGATTCACAAATATTTAGAATATGGTGCTATGTATTCGTAATGACGAAAACTATTTTTTTTTCCATGCAAACTTTCGCATGGAACAGAAAGTCAACGAATATAGCGAATATGCAAATTTCGCGAACACAGGACGAATAATTGGCAATATATTCACAAAATATTGCGAATTCGAATATGGCCCCTGCCGCTCATCACTAGACAGAAAGCCTAGTTTTTTTTTGCGCCAACCTACACGTACAAAAGTGCCAGATGCCAGAGCTCAAAGCTTAAAGGGGTTATCCAGGAAAAAGCTTTTTTTTTTTAATATATATATCAACTGGCTCCAGAAAGTTAAACAGATTTGTAAATTACTTCTATTAAAAAATCTTAATCCTTTCAGTATTTATGAGCTTCTGAAGTTGAGTTGTTCTTTTCTGTGTAAGTGCTCTCTGATGACACCTGTCTCGGGAACTGCCCAGAGTAGAAGCAAATCCCCATAGCAAACCTCTTCTACTGTGTGCAGTTACCGAGACAGACAGATGTCAGCAGAGAGCACTGTTGCCAGACAGAAAAGAACAACTCAACTTCAGCAGCTGATAATTATTAAAAGGATTAAGATTTTTTAAGAGAAGTAATTTACAAATCTGATTAACTTTCTGGAGCCAGTTGATATATATATATATATATATATATATATATATATATATATATATTTTATATATATATAAAAAGTTTTTTTCCTGGAATACCCCAACCAATCTCTGCAGCTCACTGGTTTCTATAATTGAGCAAAATTTATCAAGTCCCGTGCACCTTTTTGGTAAATTTTGAGCAACTGTGTAAACAATACATCAAGCAAACAGGTATAATCTTTACTACCTTACACCAACATTGATAAATGTCCCCCATTCTCTTTATTTTGTGGGGCAATCCAATAAAACGATACCCATGGTTACATGCTTTTCTATAATTTTACCACTAATTAAGTTTTTTATTTTTCCGTATACGGGGCTGTATCAGTAGTTTTTATCAGTACCATATATGTTTTGATTTTAATTTGATAGACTTTTTATTAATTTTTTTTCTGATATATGAAAATATGAAGAAAAAAAAATTGAAATTCTGGTGTTTTTTTTTTTTATGTTTATGCTGTGCACCGTGGGGGATCATAAACATTGGGTTTTAATAGGGCTTTCTTTATTTATTTATTTATTTTAGCTTTTTTGAAAAATGGGAAAAGGGGGAGTAATTTTTATAAGGGGAGGTTTTTTTTTTGTAATTTAAAAAAGGTTTTCAAACCAACTGGTGCCAGAAAATTATACCAATTAGTAAATTACTTCTATTTAAAAATCTTAATCCTTCCAGTACTTATCAGTTGCTGTTTGCTCCAGAGGAAGTTGTGTAGTTCTTTTCTATCTGACCATAGTGCTCTCTGCTGACACCTCGGTCCGTGTCAGGAACTGTCCAGAGCAGGAGAGGTTTGCTATGGGGATTTGCTCCTACTCTGGACAGCAGAGAGCACTGTCAGACAGAAAAGAACTACACGACTTCCTCTGGAGCATAGAGCAGCTGATAAGTACTGGAAGGGTTAAAATTTTAAATGCCATATCATTATTGATCATGGCACTTAAGGGGTTAATGACTGATATCGGCAGAAAATGCCAATGTCCTTCATTATTTGTGAGGTTAATGTCAGTATCCCTTGTCGTCTAGGGCAGAAAAGGGGTTTTGGTAAGTCCATATGTAGCAGAATTTTTCGACATGAATCTTGCCTTAAAGGGGTACTCTGATGCTCATTTGTTCAGAATGTTTTGATCAGAATGCTCGGAGCTGGAGGCAGTGGTTGTGACGTCACACTACGCCCCCTACATTCATGTCTATGGGGGCGTGTGACCGTATTAGCTAAACATGGTGTGAATGCACCCTAAAATCTGCCAGATTTTTTCTTTCAACTTTTACTTTCAAGTGTCAAGGAGGTGGAGTAAAGCTACTTCCAGTGCTTCTTTGACTGACAGACCGGTACATCAATCAAGGTGGGGCTGGCAGGTTAAGGTGGACAGGGAAGTGTGCCATAGTGTGGCACTTGAGCAGCTCAGCTCCGCCTCCTTGACACTTTGTTGAGAAATAAAAAATTGCCATTTTGTTAAGTTTAGCAGCCACCATCAGCTCTAGGAAAGGTACAGATCGCTTTTATACCCTAACAGCTCTAAGGCTAAGTTTCTTCTTGTTTTTTTGTCCTGCGTTTTTTGGGTTGAAAAAAACGCCTGAAAAAACGCCAGTGCAATGTCCTGCGTCTGTCGTTTTTTCTGTCGTTTTTTCATTTGTGTGGAAATTGCACCTTGGCAATTTTTTTTGGTACCCAAAATTTGTTGGGTACCAAAAAAAAAAATAAAAAAAAAATAAAAAAAAAATAAAAAGGATGCAGTAGTGATGGAAAAATTTTTATTTAACAAAATGTATATATTTTATAACTAAATTTTAGTAAATTCTTAATAAAGTGTGTGTGTTTCACTTTTTTTCTCTATTTTTTTAAATTTTTTAGGTAGTACTACTACTCCCAGCATGGAACAGACTGTTCCATGGTGGGAGTAGGAGTACCTGTACTAATAGACATATCGCATCGGGTGTCACAACTGTCTTCTATAATATAGCAGAGATGCGGAGCGGCTCTATACAGCGCTCACATCTCTGCTCTGTACTCCGGCCAGTGATGTGAATAGAAATTCATATTTTCCGCCCAGAGTGGTGATTGGCTGGATGGTTGCAGCCAATCACAGCTCTGAGGGAAATATGAATGAGTGAGTGGCTGGCCGGAGTATAGTGCAGAGATGCGAGCGCTGTATACAGCCGCTCTGCATCTCTGCTATAGACAGGACGATCGCATCGGATGTCAGTAGTGACATTAGCTGTGATCTGTTCTTACCTGCAGGTACTACTACTCCCAACATGGAGCACACTCTGCTCCATGCTGGGAGCTGTAGTACCTGCATTAATAGACAGATTGCAGCGAGTGTAACTTCTGACACCCGCTGCGATCTGTCTATTAATGTGGTACTACAGCTCCCAGCATGGAGCAGAGTGTGCTCCATGTTGGGAGTAGTAGTACCTGCAGTTAAGGAAAGATCACAGCGGGTATCACTCCTGACTGTCCCCTACACTGACGTATATATACACCTATTCATATTTATCATAGAGAGCTGTGATTGGCTGGAACCATCTGGCCAATCACATCTCTCTGCGGGAAATATGAATATGTGTATGTATATGTGAGTGCAGGGGACCATAGAAGAGTGGACGGCCGCCTTTATACATTATACAGGAGGATCGCAACGGGCGATCTGTCAATTAGTACAGGTACTACTACTCCCATCATGGAACTGTGTGTTCCATAGAACAGCCAATCACAGCTCTGAGGGAAATATGAATGAGTGAGTGGCCGGAGTATAGTGCAGCAATGCGAGCGCTGTATACAGCCGCTCTGCATCTCTGCTATAGACAGGACAATCTACTTTTTTAAGTCCCCGCCCGCCCACATAAATTTATCCCTGTTTAAAAATTAATAAAAATGTTGTTGTAAAAAAAGATACATTTCGTTAGATATTATTTTTTCCTTCACTACTGTATCTTTTTATAATTTATTTTTAATGGTACCCTACAAAATTTTATAAAAAAAAAAAAAAAAAAGATATCTCCATCACTTTTTTGGATCGCCAAAGTCCAAAAAAGAATAAAAACCGCCTGCAAAAATACCAAAGGTAAAACCCACAAATCGTTTTTCTTGGCATTTTCTCACTCCCATAGACTTCTATGGGAGAAAAACACCACGATTTTGACTAAAAGATCACCAGTGGCTCAACATGCTGCGATTTAGGGAATCCGCCAAGAAGCTGAAAAACGCCAAAAAAGAGTGGAAAAAACACCAAAAGGATAAAAAATAAAAATAAAAAAAAAACAAAGTGCAAAACGCCAAGTGGAATAAGATTTTTGCGATTTCTCATTGATTTACAGCTAACATCTGGCCGCAGCGTTTTTTTGGCCGAAAAAATACCATGCAGCAGAATTGGCGTTTCCCCCCCCCCCCCCCCCCAAAAAAAGCAGAAACGAAATAGTTATGAAGTAGTTATATAAAAGTACAGTGACCCCTCGACCTACGATGGCCCCGACATACAATCATTTCAACATGCGATGGCCTCTCAGAGTCCATCGCATGTTGAAGGCAACATCAACATATGATGCTTTTGTATGTCGGGGCCATCGCATAAACGTCTATCCTGCAGCGCAGACTGCTTCAGCTGCCACCGGATAGCCGTTTACGGTGCCCCGTGTGGTCCGCTGATGATCACTTACCTGTCCTCGGGGCTCCGGCGCGTCCTCTTCGGGATCCCCTGCATCATCGGCGCTCTCCATCGTCGTCATCACGTCGCTGCGCACGCCGTCCCGTCATCCAATAGGAGCAGCGTACGTAGCAACGTGATGGCGGCGACGGAGAGCGAGGATGGCGGGAAAGCAGAGGCCTTACCGGAGCGTCGGAGACACCACGGGGACGCGGCGACAGCGATGGACGGCGACATCCAGGGCAGCGGTGATGGTCCGGAGCGGCGGGGACACGTGAGCACAACTTCCTTTAACAGTGGTCTTCAACCTGCGGACCTCCAGATGTTGCAAAACTACAACTCCCAGCCGTTGGCTGTCCGGGCATGCTGGGTGTTGTAGTTTTGCAACATCTGGAGGTCCGCAGGTTGTAGACCACTGTCCTATACTTTACATTGCACGGATCCCTCAACATACGATGGTTTCAACAAACGATGGTCCATTTGGAACGAATTACCATCGTATGTTGAGGGACCACTGTATATAGAACACCAAATGGTAGGTATATGGAAGAATATGGAACACTAGGTAGTACAGTGGTCCCTCAACATACGATGGTAATTCGTTCCAAATGGACCATCGTTTGTTGAAACCATTGTATGTTGAGGGATCCGTGCAATGTAAAGTATAGGAAGCTGTACTCACCTGTCCCCGCCGCTCGAGATGGTGACCCCGGGCCTCGGCTGGGCTCTCCGCTGTCTTCTCCGGTCCTCTGCTATCTTTTCCGGTCCTCTTCTGTCTTCTCCGGTCCTCCGCTGTCTTCTCCGGTCCTCTTCTGTCTTCTCCGGTCCTCTTCTGTCTTCTCCGGTCCTCTTCTGTCTTCTCCGGTCCTCCGCTGTCTTCTCCGGTCTTCTTCTGTCTTCTCCGGTCCTCCGCTGTCTTCTCCGGTCCTCCGCTGTCTTCTCCGGTCCTCCGCTGTCTTCTCCGGTCCTCCGCTGTCTTCTCCGGTCCTCCGCTGTCTTCTCCGGTCCTCCGCTGTCTTCTCCGGTCCTCTTCTGTCTTCCGCAAGGCCTTACTGGGCCTGCGTAGCGATGTCATTACGCCGCTGCGTACGCCATTCCTATTGGATGACGTGCTCAGCAGCGTATTGACGTCATCGGAGAGGGCCGAGAAGACACCGGAAGACCAGCGCTGGACCCGGAGGTCACCCCGGAGCATCGTGGAGGGGTAAGTAATACTTACTGCACCACACGGGGAACATTAAGCTGCTATCCGGCAGCAGCTTAAGCATTTGGCGCTGCCGGATAGCACTTAATGCGATGGCCCCGACATAAAAAAGCATCGTATGTCAATTTCATCATATGTCGGGGCCATCGTAGGTCGGGGGGTCACTGTAGTTATATTGAAATACATTGAATTAATCAAAAATACGGTCCTATAAGAAAATGTGCAGGTGCAGTTTGCGCATCTACTGTATGCCGAGTTCTGATTGGCAGTGACTTTAATTTTCACATTGTTCAATAAATGATCTCTTCCTTCTCCACCCAGAGATAGGAAACTATAGCGTCCTGGTGGGTTATCAGCTGCTAGCCCACAAGCGCCATTACCGAAAAGAAGAATTATCAGAGCTGAATATACCCACTTAGACTGTGTTGCGTTCATTAAAGGGGTACTCCGGTGGAAAACTTTTTTTTCAAATGAACTGGTGCCAGAAAGTTAAACAGATTTGTAAATGACTTCTATAAAAAAAATTATCCTTCCAGTACTTATTAACAGCTGTATGCTACAGAGGAAATTCTTTGTTTTTTATAATTCTTTTTCGTCTTGTCCATACTGCTCTCTGCTGACACCTCTGTCCATGTTAGGAACTGTCCAGAGCAGCATAGGTTTGCTATGGGGATTTTCTCCTGCTCTGGACAGTTCCTGATACGGTCATCAGGTGTCAGCAGAGAGCACTGTGGAGAAGACAAAAAAAGAAATGTCAGATATTTGGACATTTATCTAGCAATTACATCATCGGCTGAAGTTCACAAAAATTCATCCGTATACTTATAGGTGCCGGAGAATCGGCATTGCCGGATTATCAACCAAAAGTATATCTATTATCAAATAGCAGTGTTACTATTTTTTACCATTAGGGCCCAATGGTAACTATATAGTCAAGTAGTGCAATATAATTATTATTTATTTTAACATTTATTCTTTTGTCATGTGTTTATTTTATGATTAATTATTTCACGATTGTGTTATACATTTTTATATTTGTTTAAGACAAATTTGTTTCCATTTATCATTGTGTACCATTTGGTATGGTTAAATCCTTGAGGTGGGGTTAAAGGGGTATTTCAGGAAAAAAACTTTTTTTTATATATCAACTGGCTCCAGAAAGTTAAACAGATTTGTAAATGACTTCAATTAAAAAATCTTAATCCTTTCAGTACTTATGAGCTTCTGAAGTTAAGGTTGTTCTTTTCTGTCTAAGTCCTCTCTGATGACACGTGTCTCGGGAACCGCCCAGTTTAGAAGCAAATCCCCATAGCAAACCTCTTCTAAACTGGGCGGTTCCGGAGACACGTGTCATCAGAGAGCACTTAGACAGAAAAGAACAACCTTAACTTCAGAAGCTCATAAGTACTGAAAGGATTATGGTTTTTAAATAGAAGTAATTTACAAATCTGTTTATCTTTCTGGAGCCAGTTGATATGTAAAAAAAATAGTTTTTTCCTGGAATACCCCTTTAATGTTTTCTAATAATTCCCTTTTTATAAATTGGTCGGTGAGGATCGACTTTATTAACCACATACACCTCGGATTTAATGGTTGTGAGCTACACACACAATTTTTCCTTTTCGTATTCAGATTTGTAAATTGCTTCTGTTAAAAAAAATCTTAATCCTTCCAGTACTTATTAGCTGCTGAATACCACAGAGGAAATTCTTTTCGTTTTGGAACACAGAGCTCTCTGCTGACATCATGACCACAGTGCTCTCTGCTGACCTCTCTGTCCATTTTAGGAACTGTCCAGAGCAGCATATGTTTGCTATGGGGATGGCTTTTCTCCCACTCTGGACAGTTCTTAAAATGGACAGAGATGTCGGCAGAGAGCACTGTGCTCGTGATGTCAGCAGAGAGCTCTGTGTTCCAAAGAGAAAATTATTTCCTCTGTAATATTCAGCAGCTAATAAGTACTGGAAGGATTAAGATTTTTTTTTTTTTTTTTTAATAGAAGTAATTTACAAATCTGTTTAACTTTCTGGCACCAGTTGATTTAAAAAAAAAAATTTAAAAAAAAAGTTTTTCACAGGAGTACACATTTAAAGTGTCCCTGTTCCTTAGATCGATCAAGGTCTAGGTCAGGGTTTGGATAGGGGATAAGATGTCTGATTAGGGTGGTCCCGCCGCTGGGGACCCCCGCAAACATAGGAGGAAGATTTTAAAAAAAAAATGAAAATAAAAAAATTTCTACGTCTGAAAGTATAAAAAATCATGGTGATAAAAAAATATAGGAAAATTCATGGAAAATGTAAATCTAGGATATACAAAGCAAGTAATTTTTTTTTTTTTTATTACAGTATATGCATATATGTATTTATAAAAAAAAAGTCCTACGATACCTATGGTATATGCACTGTATAAAGTTATACTGTACCTGTAATAGTATACGCTCCTGGCGGGGCTTGTGGTGGTAGCAGTGCCGGTGATCTGTGGTCATATGGCAGAATATGTAAAGTTGTCTCCGTCTTCTCTCTTCTTCACTGTTTTCTATGTTTACTCACTTCCTTCCTCTTAGAAATCTTGACTAGGACAATTTGCATTGTTATAAAGCTCTGATCCAGATGGCCGGTGGATGGGTGGGGGTTATTTTATACAAGTGGTCCCTCAACATACCATGGTAATCCGTTCCAAACGGACCATCGTTTGTTGAAACCATCGCATGTTGAGGGATCCGTGCAATGTAAAGTATAGGACAGTGGTCTGCAACCTGCGGACCTCCAGATGTAGCAAAACTACAACACCCAGCATGCCCGGACAGCCAACGGCTGTCCGGGCATGCTGGGAGTTGTAGTTTTGAAACATCTGGAGGTCCGCAGGTTGAAGACCACTGTTAGAGGAAGTTGTACTCACCTGTCCCCGCCGCTCCGGACCGTCACCGCTCGTCACCGCTGCCCTGGATGTCGATGTCCATCGCTGTCGCCGCGTCCCCGAGGTGTCCCCGACGCTCCGGCAAGGCCTCTGCTTCCCCGGCATCCTCGCTCTCCGTCGCCGCCATCACGTCGCTACGCACGCCGCTCCTATTGGATGACGGGACGGCGTGCGCAGCGACGTGATGACGACGATGGAGAGCGACGACGATGCAGGGGATCCCGAAGAGGACGCGCCGGAGCCCCGAGGACAGGTAAGTGATCGTCACCGGAGCACACGGGGCACCGTAAACGGCTATCCGGTGGCAGCTGAAGCAGTCTGCGCTGCCGGATAGCCGTTTATGCGATGGCCCCGACATACAAAAGCATCGTATGTTGATGCTGCCTCTGAGAGGCCATCGTATGTTGAAATGATCGTATGTCGGGGCCATCGTAGGCCGAGGGGTTACTGTATGTCATGAGTTTTTGATTTATTTTGTTACGCAATGAAATTTAGTTACATAGTTTGTAAGGTGGAAAAAAAGACAAGAGTCCATTGAGTTCAACCTTGAACCTTACTGTGTTGATCCAGAGGAAGATAAAAAAAAAAACATGAGGCGGATGCCAATTGCCCCATGGCGGAGGAAAGAATAAATCCTTGGATCAACATTCTATCCCTATAAATCTAGTATCCATAACTTGTAATATTATATTTTTTCCAGAAAAACATCCAGACCCCCCCTTGAACTTGTTTATTGAGTCAGACATCACAACATCATGAGGCAGAGAGTTCCATAGTCTCACTGCTCTTACAGTAAAGAATCCTCATCTGTGATGATGGTGAAACCTTCTTTCCTGTAGATGTAGAGGATGCCCCCTTGTCATGGTTACCAGCCTATGTATAAAAAGATCACTAGAAAGATCCCTGTACTGTCCATTCATATATTTGTACCTTGTGATCAGATCGGCCCTAAGTCGTCCCTAAGCTTAATAACCTGTCTTGGTCCTGTAATCCCCCCCATACCATTATTATCTCTGTCGCCCTCCTCTGCCCCCTCTCCAGCTCAGCCATGTCCTTCTTATATACAGGGGCCCAGAATTGGACACAATACTCCATATGTGGTCTGACTAATGATTTATACAGAGGCAAAACTATGTCCTTATCACAAGCCTCTCTGCCTCTCTATACATCCCATGACTTTATTAGCCTTGGCAGCCGCTGCCTGGCACTGATCACTAAAGTAGAGTTTATTGTCCACCAGTACCCCCAAGTCCTTTTTGGTTGTAGTTTTACTTAAAGAGTACCTCTCATGATCTTATTAAATTTTATAATCCTCCCAGTTCACTGTCCCCATCATGATAAACCACCCCCTGCCTTTATTTTTATTTGTTAGTTTTCTACCTTGATATTGCTCTGTATTTTCTGCTCAGTCTCAGTCAGATTCACAGACTGGGAAGGGGCGTTCCCCAGCAGGCGTGACATCATCTGAAGCCATACAGGGGAGAACTTCCTCCCTCACTCTGCTACACACAGGCCAGAGCAGTTCAGTGTGAGATGAGCTATGATTGGCTAAGACTGCACACACACCCCTCAGCATTTCCTGATTTTGGACTTCTGCCAGGCCAGCAGGAGTCCAAAGTCTGTGCAAGAGATGGGAGGAAATGTGCTCTGGACAAGTAGGGAGACACCTAGTGGCAGCTTTTTTAAACACAAATAACACAGGCCACATTGTCTCAGGACTAGGGAGTTGCTGATTTTGCCTAACTGGAATCGAACCTGCTAAAGTTGCTAAAATTTACTAGAATCCAGTGCACTTCTTTGGGTAACGCATATCCTTACACATGCACCTATATGCGCACAAAGCGCAAAAAGTAAAGACCTCCGGAAACAATATTTTATTAAAAATTATCTATTTTTTATTTTGAATACAAATTTTATAACAAGAAATAGTTAAAGCACATAAAGGTCACACAAAGATGAAGAGAAAAAAAAATGGTGCTGGGGTTTGACGCCTGTGAGGAGTATAATATATAGCACTGTATGTCTGATAAGAAATATATGTTAGAAAAGCACATGATGAAAAAGTACATATTCAGACATTAAAGGGGTATTCCGGGATTTTTTTTTATTTGACTATGCTACAGGGGCTGTAAAGTTAGTGTAGTTCATAATATATTGTCTGTACCTGTGTGTGTGATGGTGGTCTCACAATTCTTCTGCGATTTTTGCCCCAAGGTTTATTTTTAACAACATACAAAATGAGTGTCGTCTCAGGTTTTCCCAGGTTGCAGTGTGGCCCGAGACATTACATCACTAGTCAGGTGTTCAGAGGGACTTGTTAAATCAGCCTAATGTCCATAATGATACTCGGACACATATATATAACCTTCTTTTCTCTTGTATATTCCTATATCTTCATCATAAAATGTTCTCAGACATAATAGTGCCAATATTCATACAGTGCAAGATGTTAAAACAGCCTACCAGATGTCAGATGGAGAGGGACACGGGTACAAAACTGCCACGCTACATTTCAGGGGCACGCCAACCTTAGTCATGTGTATATATGTGGTGTCCCGGTACCGTATTGCATACCGTACCTAGTGCAGAGGTCCCCAAAGTCAGAGTAACTACATTCAGGTAGGGTTCCTCAGGTGGGACAGCCCCTAGTCGCCTCTCCTTAAGTCTATCTCTAATAATAAGGCATGTATATATTTAATAATTATATATATATTTTATAGTAATGTATAGTACTTACCTTGTTCAGCGTCACAGGACCTTCGGTCATGTGACCATGCTAATAACCTCTATGGTATGTTGGAGGACCTTTGACATTAGTATGGACCAATTAGCATTAGTCCAGCCCCTGCCCATATAAGGGAGCTGCGTCCAATTATCGCTCTCTTTGGTTGCTGCTCTCGTGGATGCCGGACTACCAGGATGGTTCTACGCAACTTTCAAAGACACGCTAGGCCTGACCACCTACCGGCTTCAGCAGAACCAAAACCGTGAGTTCAAATCTAAATCCCCGCCAATGCTAGCGTGACTACTGGACAGCAACTAAATCCCCTAAATCCAGTGTAACAACGCACTGTACTAAAAGACTCTAAATGCTAAAGTCCCAACCATTGTCAATCTCCAGAGAAAGCCTTGTTATGCTAAGAGACTGTTATGTTTTTGAAGCTTACAGAAAATCTTCAGTAAAAGTTAATACTGTTACAGAAAACTCTCCGGTTGTGGACAATCTATTATTATCTACCTCCCTATCATTCCTGGGAAGAACGTAAGTAGGAAAAGAGTTACTGATGAGCCCTCATCCTGGCGTCATGAATAGTAAGGGTTAACAAGCTCCCTTTAATAACCGCACAGCTACACTCCCCATACCCTACTTCCCCCAGGCTATCACACAAATATATATATATATATATATATATATATATGTGTGTGTGTTAAGGCTAATTACATTAGCCTGTGTTTGTGGGAGGGGCCTCCCACTCTGTCGGCGGCGGAAGGTTCAGCCCGGTTTCCGTCCTGCTGAACTTGTGTGGCGTTGGCATGGTGCTCCGTTCGCTGCTCACTCCCTGCATCTATCATTGGTAGTAAGTACATGCGGTCTCCGCAGCAGCCCCCTGTTTCCGGCCAGCAAGGCAGTCCCATGAGTGAGTAGGTGACTGCCCGCACCGGTCCCCGGCTGCTTGAAACTCCGGTCTCCCATGTGCAGCCAGGCAGGTGTCGGGAGCATACGCAACTCCACACCACCAATGTTTAACTTGTTTGGGCCACTAGCAAATTCAGTTTGTGGGGTAAGGCCAGCGTGTGTGCAGGGGGGTAACTCCAGCATGTTATGTCCAGGGGGTAACTCCAGCATTTTATCTCATTTGGTAACAACAGCATTTTATCTTATGGGGTAACACCAGCGTTTTACTTTATGGGGTAACACCAGCATGTTATCTTTTATGGGGTAACACCAGCATGTTATCTTTTATGGGGTAACACCAGCATTTTACTTTATGGGGTAACACCAGCATGTTATCTTTTATGGGGTAACACCAGCATGTTATCTTTTATGGGGTAACACCAGCATGTTATCTTTTATGGGGTAACACCAGCATGTTATCTTTTATGGGGTAACACCAGCATTTTATGTTTGTGGGGTAACACCAGCATTTTATGTTTGTGGGGTAACACCAGCATTTTATGTTTGTGGGGTAACACCAGCATTTTATCTTATGGGGTAACACCAGCATGTTATCTTTTATGGGGTAACACCAGCATGTTATGTTCATGTGGTAACAACAGCATTTTATCTCATTTGGTAACAACAGCATTTTATCTTATGGGGTAACACCAGCATTTTACTTTATGGGGTAACACCAGCATGTTATCTTTTATGGGGTAACACCAGCATGTTATCTTTTATGGGGTAACACCAGCATGTTATCTTTTATGGGGTAACACCAGCATTTTATGTTTGTGGGGTAACACCAGCATTTTATGTTTGTGGGGTAACACCAGCATTTTATCTTAAGGGGTAACACCAGCATGTTATCTTTTATGGGGTAACTCCAGCATGTTATGTTCATGTGGTAACAACAGCATTTTATCTCATTTGGTAACAACAGCATTTTATCTTATGGGGTAACACCAGCATTTTATCTTATGGGGTAACACCAGCATTTTATCTTATGGGGTAACACCAGCATTTTATCTTATGGGGTAACACCAGCATTTTATCTTATGGGGTAACACCAGCATTTTATCTTATGGGGTAACACCAGCATCATTTTGTTGTGGGATAACACCAGCATTATTATTATGTTGTGGGGGAAATGCCAGCATTATTACATTATGAGGTGACGCCAGCATTATTACATTATGAGGTGACGCCAGCATTTTATGGGATAAGTCAGCGTATTCAGATGCACAACCAGGCTGTGTCTGTATTCAGGAGGCATCGTGCGGTTAATACCATGGTCTCAGGTTATTTCCAGCCCTTGATTTCTTAGTATTTGGGGGTTTCACAATTGGGGTTGTTGCACTATAACTGCAAGATAGCCATGCGGCCATGACATATGCTTTAGCAGCGCATAAATCAACTTTTTGTTTTCCCGCTATTACAGTCAGTTACACCCCACTTAAGCCAGGTGGCTCTATTCAAATGATTAATTAGGAGTCCTGGTTGACTTACCGTATTTTTCGCCATATAAGACGCACCCAATTTTAAAGGAGGAAAATCTAGAAAAAAAAGATTCTGAACCAAATACAATGTAAAGTATAGGAAAGTGATCTTCAACCTGCGGACCTCCAGATGTTGCAAAACTACAACTCCCAGCATGCCCGGACAGCCGTTGGCTGTCCGGGCATGCCGGGAGTTGTAGTTTTGCAACATCTGGAGGTCCGCAGGTTGAAAACCACTGGTATAGGAGGTAATACTCACGTGTCCCCGCCGCTCCAGACCCGTCACCGCTGCCCTGGATGTCGCCCTCCATCGCTTTCACCGCGTCCCCGGCAGTGTCCCCGTCGCTCCGGAACGTCTCTGCTGCCCGGGATCCTCGCTCTCTGTCGCCGCCATCACGTCACTACGCACGCCGCTCCTATTGGATGACGGGATGACGACGAAGGAGAGCGCCAGCCATGCAGGGGATCCCAGCAAGGAGCAGTCATTCGCCGATCAAACACAGAGGAGGCAGGTAAGGTCCCTCCCGGTGTCCTGTAAGCTGTTCGGATTTCTCTGCGGCGGTTCCGAACAGCCCGAATGAGCAGCCGGGTTAGTTTCACTTTCGCTTCAGACGCGGCGGTCAGCTTTGATCGCCGCGTCTGAAGGGTTAATACAGGGCATCAACGCGATCGGTGATGTTCTGTATTAGCTGCGGGTCCCGGCCATTGATGGCCGCAGGGACCGCCACGATATGTGTATTTGCTGTATAAGACGCACCAACTCCCCCCCCAGTTTTGGGAAAAAAAGTGCGTCTTATACAGCGAAAAATACAGTAATTGCTTTATTACTTTCATGTGGGTCTATCATATTCATTATTCCTGATGCACCATTGGTGCTAGTCTTCATCTATGTTTTACAGTTCGCATACGTTCTATCTGATCACCTACGTATAGGGGCTTGTTCAGTATTTTCCAGCAACTACGGCAGGTAAGTATTCACACAGGGGAGCAGGCAGGTGGTTTTGTTAAATCACAGTCTCATGCATGCTATCATTTTACAGCCCAGTTTGCAGTGGTCCCCCTGGCGTTGTCCGGTTCCCCTTTGGAAATCATCACTCCTGCTTATCTTATACGGTATCACTCTGAAGATACTAAGCGGTGACTTTTTGGGGGTGAGCATTTTGGTTACAGCACTCTATTTGGAACCTCTACAGTGGCTTATGTATTACCTTATGCTTTCCGGATAGTTACTGTTAATATCTTCAAAGTTTCCAGACGTCTTTACGGTGCTATCAGCACATCCGTGATAAAGTACCGTATTTATGGGGGTATACCACGCACCGGCCTATAACACGCACCCTCATTTTACCAAGGATATTTGGATAAAAAAAGTTTTTTACCCAAATATCCTTGGTAAAATGAGGGTGCGTGTGTGTGCATGTGTATACCCCCGATACACTGTTTCTGACCCCGCAGAAGCCCCCAGGAAAGGCAGGGTGGAGAGAGGCCGTCGCTGCCGGCTTCTCTCCCCCTGCCTTTCCTGGGGTCTAGAGCCTAAAAAATGTGTGTTATACGCCTATAAATACGGTAATCAGCTGTATAGAGCATTTAGGGTAAGCAGTTGTAGATTAGGGTTATCACTCAGGGTTCCTGTCATGACTACAGAATCCAACTATTTGTCAATTGGTCCTGTGTTTTATTCATGTATGTTGCAGGTTAATTATCATGGTTTTCCTCAGCATTCTATATCATTCCGGCTATCAATACGTCCTGATATATCAAAGTTTATTAGCGTTGCTACACATCCCAGGGTAAGCATGTTGGGGGTTTAGCACTGACATCTCACTCCCCGTCTCGTCTACGGGGTCCATCGAATCACACAATTTAACGTATATCTTGGCCGAAACGCGTCACCTTTTTATCCTGTCTGTGTTGGTACCGAAATAAAGCTGCTTTTATTTGCACGAAGACCCTGCTGGGTCTCAGCTGGGGATCCACTTAGATTTAGTTGTGCACTTCCTTCCATGGTGGAGTTCTATCCTTTTACGCCCATAGTCACAGCCTTCTTACCTTTGCCTTATCCTTTTGCACAGCCTTCATTATGTCTCATGCATCAGACATTGAAGAATTGGCCTCATTAGCTGAAAATACCACCCGCTTGTCAGACCATTGGATCATACCATCCCTTCGAAGTTGGACAATCGCCAAATTGACCTCTGAACTCACGAGGAAAGGCATACCATTCTTGGCTACTGCCAGGAAGGCTGCGGTCTATAGACTACTGGTGTCTCAAACTGCTGATACTAGTCAAGATGACATATCTAATCTGACTATACAGGCCTCACTCATGCAGCTGTATTCCATGCTAAACAATTTGACTACATCCATCTCTGACATCCAGGCTACACTGGAATGGGTAGAAGCCAGGAATATTGCTACCACTAGAGTAGTCCCTACGGTTCCAGCTACTTCACACGATATCCCCTCAGGTATCACCTCCATCACTCCCAACTTCATACCAACACATATCAAAAAAGATATACTTGAAGGAAAGGATATCAACCTGGCTTCTCTGCCGATAGCAACACAGGATATCACCAAGAACTAAGTGATAGCGTGCAAAGAAGTTTCGGTTGTGTTGCGCAGTCGAGATGTCAGATTAGATAGAAAACTTTCTGTTACCAAATTCATGCTTGTATTTAGTCTCTACAGAGACATAATGTGTTCAGTGCGGCCAGATAGGAGAGAGGAACTAGATCTCTATCTGTACAAAGTTGTTGATTTAGCACATACAGTCATGGCCGTAATTGTTGGCACCCCTGAGATTTTTCTAGAAAATTAAATATTTCTCAGTATTACTGCACTCAAATGTCTAATCTGGCAAGGGGACTAGGCTGTACGGAAGCCCTGTATGAAGCCCTGGAGAAGAAACTACGCAAACTGGGTATCTGGGTGAGGCTGTAGTCATAGCTGTAATATTCAGTGTCGATCACGCTTATTTTATTGAAGAGCCGAGGAACGTGCTCTCTATCACCTAGGTGCAAGAAAAAAGTGCAAACATGTCACACTAAAAAAAAAGCGTGCACAAGGATGCGGTCCATCGCAAAGCCCTTCTCCAAAAGGAGAGAGCCCCCAAACGAAACCACCCTTCCCCTCTGGCCACAAGGCACCTTCAAGGGTCCAGGCTCAATGTCCCTTTTTGTGCTCCCGGCATCATCCTAGATGTTAGCCCAAGAAACCACCCACAGAGCCGTATACAATGGCATCCTGTGCAGGGAGGAGCAGAACCTGATGGCCACACACACCTCCCCTGGACTGCCAGGAGGGACACACAGAAGGGCTTACCGCATCCTGACAAATCCTGTGACAAATGACACATAAAAGTGGCACAGTGAAAAAACAATAAATACATACAGTCATGGCCGTAAATGTTGGCACCCCTGAAATTTTTTCTGGAAAGTGAAGTATTTCTCACAGAAAAGGATTGCAGTAACACATGTTTTGCTATACACATGTTTATTCCCTTTGTGTGTATTCGAACTAAACCAAAAAAGGGAGGAAAAAAAGCAAATTGGACACAATGTCACCAAACTCCAAAAATGGGCTGGACAAAATGATTGGCACCCTTAACTTAATATTTGGTTGCACACCCTTTGGAAAAAATAACTGAAATCAGTTGCTTCCTATAACCATCAATAAGCTTCTTACACCTCTCAGCCGGAATGTTGGACCACTCTTCCTTTGTAAACTGCTCCAGGTCTCGCTTATTGGAAGGCGCCTTTTCCCAACAGCAATTTTAAGATCTCTCCAAAGGTGTTCAATGAGATTTAGATCTGGACTCATTGCTGCCACTTCAGAACTCTCCAGCGCTTTGTTGCCATCCATTTCTGGGGGCTTTTTGACATATGTTTGGGGTCATTGTCCTGCTGGAAGACCCAAGATCTTGGACAACACCCAGCTTTCTGACACTGGGCTGTACAGTGTGACCCAAAATCCGTTGGTAATCCTCAGATTTCATGATGTCTTGTACACATTCAAGGCATCCAGTGCCAGAGGCAGCAAGACAACCCCAAAACATCATTGAACCTCCACCATATTTCACTGTAGGTGCTATGTTCTTTTCTTTGTAGGCCTCATTCCGTTTTTGGTAAACAGAATGATGTGCTTTACGAAAAAGCTCTATCTTGGTCTCATCTGTCCACAAGACTTTTTTCCCAGAAGGATTTTGGATTACTCAAGTTCAATTTGGCAAAATGTAGTCTTGCTTTTTAATGTCTCTGTGTCAGCGTTTCATTTAATTTAAATGTCGACGGATAGATTGCACTGACACTGATGCTCCCTGAGCCTGCAGGACAGCTTGAATATCTTTGGAACTTGTTTGGGGCTGCTTATCCACCATCCAGACTATCCTGCATTGGCACCTTTCATCAATTTCTCTCTTCCGTCCATGCCCAGGGAGATTAGCTACAGTGTCATGGGTTGCAAACTTCTTGATGTTGTGCACTGTGGACAAAGGCAAATCTAGATCTCTGGAGATGGACTTGTAACCTTGAGATTGTTGATATTTTTCCACAATTTTGGTTCTCAAGTCCTCAGACAGTTCTCTTCTCCTCTTTCTGTTGTCCATGGTTAGTGTGGCACACACAGACACACAATGCATTTTTTTATATGCTTTCAAGCGTCATTTTTATATTGCCCACACCTGTTACTTGCCCAAGGTGAGTTTAAACGAGCATCACATGCTTGAAACAATCTTATTTTTCCACAATTTTGAAAGGGTGCCAATAATTTTGTCCAGCCCATTTTTGGAGTTTGGGGTAACATTATGTCCAATTTGCTTTTTTTTCTCCCTTTTTTGGTTTAGTTCCAATACACACAAAGGGAATAAACATGTGTATAGAAAATGTGTTACTGCAATCCTTTTCTGTGAGAAATACTTCATTTTCTAGAAAAATTTCAGGGGTGCCAACATTTATGGCGATGACTGTATTTATTTGTTTGTTTTTTCACTGCGCCACTTTTATGTGTCATTTGTCACAGGATTTGTCAGGATTAGGTAAGCCCTTCTGTGTGTCCCTCCTGGCAGTCCAGGGGAGGTGTGTGTCCATCAGGTTGTGCTCCTTCCTGCAGGATGCCATTGTATATGGCTCTGTGGGTGGTTTCTTGGGCTAACATATAGGATGATGCCGGGAGCACTTGTGGTCCCTGGCAAAAAGGGACATTGAGCCTGGACCCTTGAAGGTGCCTTGTGGCCCAGAGGGGAAGGGTGGTTTCGTTGGGGGGGCCTCTTTCCTTTCAGAGAAGGGCTTTGCGTTGGATCGCATTCTTGTGCGCGTTTATTTTGAGTGTGACACGTTTGCACTTTTTTCTTGCACTTAGGTGATAGAGAGCACGATCCTCGGCTCTTCAATAAAATAAGCGTGATTGTGGTGACTGGGCGAGGCAATGATATTACAGGGTCTGGTGGTATTAACCCTTGATTTGTCGTGATGCCAGGATGAGGTTGTTTTGGATAGAAGGCCCTGCCGACAACCGGCGCAAAAACGGCAGGATAATAAACGGAATGTCCACAGCAGGATTTATGAGATAACTGGAACCTTTACTTAACTTCGTGTGCAAACAGTCTTTACAATTAAAAAGTTTCTCTTGAGGTAACCGGGATGCAGGTTCCTCACAGGCTTGGCTGGGACTAATAGTCTTGAGCTTTAAGCAGGCCACTGTGCTACTAATTATAGGATTTGAGTTGAATAGTAGTCACAAAGAATTTGTAGATAGAGCTTTATAACTCACGGTTTTAGTGGCTGCTGGTTCTTTAGGCTTTGGCCTAGGTAAGATGAATTGAGATATGCTGATTGTGTTTGCTTCAGTGCCAGGAACTAAGAGAGGGAATTTAGTGACTACAGCCCCTTATATACTAAGGAGGCTGGACCAATCCCATTGGTTGCAAAGCCTGTAGGTCCTGAACCCAGAGAACTCTGGGTACATCACATGACATTATCACATGACCCAGGAAGATCCTATACATTTATCCAACTTTGTACTTAACTTTATACATAACAACCAATATACACTATACCTTTATAATGCTTTATACGAGGCGAGTAAAGGGTAAGTTTGAGTGCAGTAACTTGATGTCTTAGAATTTCCCCACCACAGTAGATTCCTAATAAATAAAAAGCGTTTAATTTATGATCTCTCCGCACCTTATTTGTCCCAAGTCCCTAGTCTCAACTCCTTGATTCTGGCAGATGAAGTGTCTTTAAAGTATGGCTCCAATGATCAGGCCATAGCTTTCATTATCCAGTCAGGTGCTGGGTCAAGTCTGTCTAAGGCTGATATTTCGGACGCCTTTAGACTCCTTCCCATAATGCCCGAACTATGGCAGTAGAATGGGTTAACATGTAGAGAGCGTTAGTATTTTGCCACAAAGCTCACATTCGGATCCAGGAACAGCCCCTGGCTCTTTGACAGATTTGCCCAGGCCCTTCACTGGATTTTGGAAGAAGAGTTTGCTTGCCAGCATGTCATCCACTTCTTAGATGACTTCCTGCTAATTGAGGGTCCTGACAGACATCCTTCCGATCTGTCCACGTTACTAACAGTGTTTTCTCAGATGGGAGTCCCGGTGTCAGCTAACAGATTAGAAGGGCCGTAACTGAGTAAAGTAGCGCTGCCGCTGCGCTCTTCTACCAGCGCAGTCCATGTAAACTTTCTTGCATGGACAGAGCGGCGCCCCCAGCAAGAGGGCGCTCTAGGCGATGGCCTATCTTGCCTATAGGTTGCACCGGCCCTGCAGAGCCACGGGGCCTAGATGTGCCTCTATACCAGTGGTCTCAAACTGTTGCCCTCCAGATGTTGCAAAACTTCAACTCCCAGCATGCCCGGACAGCAAACTGCTGTACAGTTTCACGCACAAAACTTTCCAATTAGATAAGGCCTTATTGATCTGTGATACGGATGACACTGGCCAATACAGACTCATTATGGAAAGGTATTCTGCATAAGTAGGTATGCACTAAGGGGGAGATTTATCAAAACCTGTACAGAGGAAAAGAGGTGCAGTTGCCCATAGCGACCGATCAAATAGCTTCTTTCATTTTTCACAGGCCTCTTTAAAAATAAAAGTACCAGTCTGATTGGTTACTATGGGCAACTGCACCACTGCACCATACCCGCATCTGACTTGTGGTCTTTAACCTGTTGGGGACGAAGGGCGTATCCCAGCATGCACGGTCTGTCAGTACATGCTGGGAGTTGTAGTTTTGCAACAGCTAGAGGCACACTACAACTCCCAGCATGCACGGTCTGTCAGTACATGCTGGGAGTTGTAGTTTTGCAACAGCTGGAGGCACACTGGTTGGAAAATACTGAGTTAGGTAACAGAACCTAACTGAAGGTTTTCCAACCAGTGTGCCTCCAGCTGTTGAAAAACTACAACTCCCAGCATGCACGGTCTGTCAGTAGATGCTGGGAGTTGTAGTTTTGAAACAGCTGGAGGTTTACCCCCCATGTGAACGTACAGGGTACATTCACACAGGCAGGTTTACAGTAAGTTTCCTGCTTCAAGTATGAGCTGAGGCAAATTTTTCACTGCAGCGCAAATTCCTAGCGGGAAACTCACCGTAACACGTCAGTGTGAATGTACCCTAAAAACACTACACTACACTAACACCTAATAAAGAGTAAAACACTACACATACACCCCCTTACACTGTCCCCCCCAATAAAAATGAAAAACGTATTGTACGGAAGTGTTTCCAAAACGGAGCCTCCAGCTGTTGCAAAACAACAACTCCCAGCATTTCTGGACAGCCACTGACTGTCCAGGCATGCTGGGAGTTTAGCAACATCTGGAGGCACCCTGTTTGGGAATCACTGGCGTAGAATACCGATATGTCCACCCCTATGCAATCCCTAATTTAGTCCTCAAATGCGCATGGTGCTCTCTCACTTTGGAGCCCTGTCGTATTTCAAGGAAACAGTTTAGGGCCACATATGGGGTATTTCCGTACTCGGGAGAAATTGCACTAACATTTTTGGGGGGCTTTTTCTCCTTTTACCCCTTATGAAAAGGAAAAGTTGGGGTCTACACCAGCCTGTTAGTGTAAGAAAAAATTTTTTTACACTAACATGCTGGTGTTGCCCTTTACTTTTTATTTTCACAAGAGGTAAAAGGAAAAATAGTCCCCCAAAATTTGTAACGCAATTTCTCCTGAGTACGGAAATACCCCATATGTGGGCGTAAAAGGCTCAGGAGTGAGAGCGCACTATGTACATTTGAGGCCTAAATTGGTGATTTGCACAGGGGTGGCTGATTTTACAGCGGTTCTAACATAAACGCAAAAAAAAAAAATACCCACATGTGATCCCATTTTGGAAACTACACCCCTCACGTAATGTAATAAGGGGTACAGTGAGCATTTACGCCCTCACAGGTGTCTGACAGATTTTTGGAACAGTGATCCGTGAAAATGAAAAATGTAATTTTTTTGTTTGCACAGCCGACTGTTCCAAAGATCTGTCAAACGCCAGTGGGGTTTAAATGCTCACTGCACCCCTTATTACATTACGTGAGGTGTGTCGTTTCCAAAATGGGGTCACATGTGGGGGGGTCCCCTGTTCTGGCACCACGGGGGGGCTTTGTAAATACACATGGCCCCCGACTTCCATTCCAAACAAATTATCTCTCTAAAAGCTCAATGGCGCTCCTTCTCTTCTGAGCATTGTAGTTCGCTCGCAGTGCACTTGACGTCCAAACATGGGGTATCTCCATACTCAGAAGAAATGGGGTTACAAATTTTGGGGGGCATTTTCTCCTATTACCTCTTGTAAAAAAAAGTAAAATTTGTGGAAAAACCAGCATTTTAGTGAAATTTTTTTTTCTTCATTTACACATCCAACTTTAACAAAAAGTTGTCAAACACCTGTGGGGTGTTAAGGCTCACCGTACCCCTTGCTACGTTCCTTGAGGGGTGTAGTTTCCATAATAGTGTGCAATGTGGGGGGGGGGGTGTTTGCTGTTCTTGCACCATAGAGGCTTCCTAAATGTGACATGCCCCCCAAAAACCATTTCAGAAAAACTCACTCTCCAAAAGCCCTCTACTGCGCCCGCCGAACACTTGATATACACATGAGGTATTTCCTTACTCGAGAGAAATTGGGTTACAAATTTTGAGAGTATTTTTCTAATTTTACCCCTTGTAAAAATTCAAAAACTGGGTCTACAAGAACATGCGAGTGTAAAAAATGAAGATTTTGAATTTTCTCCTTCACTTTGCTGCTATTCCTGTGAAACACCTAAAGGGTTAACACACTTACTGAATGTCATTTTGAATACTTTGAGGGGTGCAGTTTTTATAATTGGGTAATTTAGGGGGTATTTCTAATATGAAGACCCTTCAAATCCACTTCAAAACTGAACTGGTCCCTGAAAAAATCAGATTTTGAACATTTTGTGAAAAATTGGAAAATTGCTGCTGAACTTTGAAGCCCTCTGGTGTCTTCCAAAAGTAACATTTATGATGCAAATGTAAAGTAGACATATTGTATATGTGAATCAATATAACATTTATTTGGAATATCCATTTTCCTTACAAGCAGAGAGCTTCAAAGTTAGAAAAATGCAAAACTTTCAAATTTTTCATCAAATTTTTGAATTTTTCACCAAGAAAGGATGCAAGTATCGACTAAAATTTACCACTAACATAAATTTGATTCCGAGATTGTTTTTTCGTGACATATTCTACTTTATAAGTAAAAGCATCCCAGAGTTATTAATGCTTAAAGTGACAGTGGTCAGATTTGCAAAAAATGCTCCCGTCCTTAGGGTCATAATGGGCTCCGTCCCCAAGGGGTTAACACCTTAAGGACCATGGACGTGTATACACGTCCAGGCTGGATGCACGTTCCGCCATTAGGACGTGTATACTCGTCCATGGTTCTCGTGGGTGCTACCCAGTGCAGATAGCGGCAGGGACTCGGCTGTAACACACAGCTGGGACCCTGACGCACTGCCACAGCCGTTTAACCCTTACAGCCGCGGTCCGATCCTTTGCAGGCATGGGGTGGGGTCTATAATTTATATAATGAGACCCTGAAAGCCAAAGGGGGCTCCTCTCCTTCTTGGTCCTACCAGTCGTTCAGGCAACCAGATATGGCCTAAGTAGGGGTACTGCCCAACCCGGGACGAACAGCGTGACAAAATATGGGGCGTATTTCCTCCATTTCAAAGGCGACGTACCAAAATGATGTTCAACAAATAAAGAAATTGTGGGAAAAAAGCTAATTTCTATTTTTCCCCACTGAATTTGAAATAATTCTAACGACACAATATGGGCTCAACGTATTCACTTTTGCCGTAGGCGAATACTTTAGGGGGCGTAGTTTGGAAAATGGGGTCACTTCTGGGGGTGCGGTTTTGTTCTGACGGCTAGAATGCTTTGCAAGCTGAAGTGCGGCTATAATTTGTATAATGATATCCTGAAAGCCAAATGGTGCCCCTCTCCTTTTGGGTTCCAACATGTGGCCATGCAACCAAATATGGTCTAAGTGGGGGTATTACCGAACACGGGACGAACAGCATAATCAAATATTGGGCGCATTTTCTACTTTTCAGATGCAATGTACAAAAAATATGTCCCACAAATAATGCATTTGTGGAAAAAAAAGAACATAACATTTTTTCCACTGACTGTGCAACCATTCCAGCCACACAAAAAGGACTCAAAGTACTCACTTTTGGTCAGGGTGAATCCTTTAGGTGGTGTAGTTTCCAAAATGGGGTCACTTGTGGGGGTTCTGGTAGCTAAAACCCTTTGCAGGCATGAAGTGCGGCCAATAATCCATTCGGCCTAAAATGATGCCCTGAAAGCCAAATGGCGCTCCTCTCCTGGGTCCTACCACGGACCCAAAGGCCAAGGAACCAAATATGGCCTAAGCGGGGGTATTTCCAAACACGGGCCGAGCAGCTCAATAAAATATAGGGTGCATTTCTTTCAATATCAGAAGTGATGTTCAAAAAATATGTCCCACAGACGATGCATTTGTGAAGAAAAGCACATTTTGAATTTTTAACACTGACTTTGTAATAATTCCTGCCAAAAAACTATGGTTATTAAAATAATCACTGTACCCCCTAGTGAATACCTTGAGGGGTCAAATTTTTATAATGGGGTCATTTTTTTTTTTTTTCAAATTTTCCAAATTTCAAGTAAAATTGTTAGGCTTCTAATTCATTTAAACTGTTAATTAAAAACAAAGGAAATGCTTTCAAAATAAAGTAGACATCTGAAAGTATAAATTTCATAAACTATTTGGTCAGAAAGTATAAATATTTGCAACCGGTTAGTGTTAAAATAGCGAAAAATCTTTATTTTTTTTTTAAATTTCATGATTTTTTGCATTTAAAAAAAAAACTACAAATGATATCGGCTTACTTTACTATGTACATGAAGGACGACTTGTGACAAAAAAACAATGTCAGAATTATCGTGATTGGCAAAACGTTACCAGAGTTATTCTCTAATAAAAATCAGACATCCCCGATTTAAAAAAACAGGCCTGGTCTTTCAGGGGCGTCCAGGTTTACTTGTGTTGGTCCTTAAGGGGTTAATAAACATGGAACCTCATCTACGTCTCTCTAACCACAAATAAATCTGCACGTACAAGTATTCTTATAGGAGCGGAATGCGGTTCTTCACACGCGTTTCCTAAAATTACCACCAATTTTGTAATTTTTTTATTTTTTATTATCTGTTACTATTTTTGTTCGATTGTTTTTACTTGCGGGAAAGGAGCGTGTTCTGCATAAATGTCGCAATTAAGAGCGAAGCGTCCGTCATATGACAGACCCGAACCTGCGCTAAACTTCTGTCACTTTAGATAACAACCTAAGGAAAAAAACGTTGCAGGCGCATTGAGAAACCTGCTGATTCAGAGAGAAGTTTCTGAGGAAGTTCCCAAAAATAAATGTCTCTTGAATTACGAAAATGTATAGAAAGAGGAAGTTTGGCAAATCTGGAGATTTAGGATTTTTTTTAGAGCGAAGATTTCAAGTCAATGTTTCGCCTATATTTTTTTAACTGATTACAGATACTAAAAAAAAAAAATTGAATTCTAATCTGTTTCTATGTGCTGACTGCCATTGTTTTTTAATTTTTTTTTTATTACAATATTGTGTATTTTTTATTACAATATAATGGGGGCAGCCATCTTGCCTGAGGTGTTTTTAACAGCATTTAGTAATATGAATAACATACAAGTGGAACAACAGCCAGCACCTGTTAAAACTTGTAAAGTCCTTTAAAGGGGTACTCCGGTGGAAAACTTTTTTTTTTAATTTTTTTAAATCAACTGGTGCCAGAAAGTTAAACAGATTTGTAAATGACTTCTATTAAAAAAAAAAAAAAAACTTAATCCTTCCAGTACTTATTAGCTGCTGAATACTACAGAGCAAATTATTTTCTTTTTGGGACACAGAGCTCTCTGCTGACATCACGAGCGCAGTGCTCTCTGCTGACATCTCTGTCCATTTTAGGAACTGTCCAGAGCAGGATAGGTTTGCTATTGGGGGATTTTCTCCTACTCTGGACAGTTCTTAAAATGGACAGAGATGTCAGCAGAGAGCACTGTGCTCGTGACGTCAGCAGAGAGCTCTGTGTTCCAAAAAGAAAACTATTTCCTCTGTAGTATTCAGCAGCTAATAAGTCCTGGAAGGATTAATAGAAGTAATTTACAAATCTGTTTAACTTTCTGGAACCAGTTGATTTAAAAAATAAATAAATAAATAAAAAAGTTTTCCACCGGAGTACCCCTTTAAAAATCCATATGGACAGTAGTGAGGGAGAGAACATTGAAACAATAAAGTCCAGAATAATAGTTTGGAGAATTACTTCATATTGCCGACACGTTTCAGGTGTTAGTGAATCTTAGTTGTCTGTCAAAGTTTTTTTTTTTACAAGTGTTCGGAACCTAGATGAGTTGTCTGCAAATTTTCTGTGAAATGTACTGAAGGCCCAGAAGATAATGTGAAATATCCTGTGAAACATTTGATTAATTACAACAGCAAATATGTGGTATACAAAATCACTTGTACTGAATGTCGTATGAACTACATAGGAAGCACCAAAAGAAATCTTAAAGGGGTACTCCGCTGCTTAGCGTTTTGGAGCAAACAGTTCCGAACGCTGGAGCCGGTGTGAGGTGTTTTTTTGCGCCCCCGTAGATCCATGCGTCCGCTCCTCCCCCAGCTCTCCGAACATTTCCGAAGCTAGAACTGGGGGAGGGCAGAGCAAGGGGAGGGAGAAAGTTCACGCCCCCTCCCTCATCTCCCCTCCCTGAGCTCGGCTGCTGGACGCAGATCTCCACGGCACGCCCCCTCCCTGAGGACATAGATCGCTACGGCAGGTCCCCTCCCTCATCTCCCCTCCCTAAGCTCGGCTGGACGCAGATCTCCACGGCACGCCCCCTCCCCGAGAACATAGATCTCCACGGCAGGTCCCTCCCTCCCTCATCTCCCCGAGCTGAGGACGTAAATCTCCACGGCAGGTCCCCTCAAAGGGGGACATACTGCACGGGCTACAGGCTAAAGGGGGACAAAGGAGGACATACTGTACGGGCTACAGGCTAAAGGGGGACAAAGGAGGACATACTGTACGGGCTACAGGCTAAAGGGGGACAAAGGAGGACATACTGTACGGGCTACAGGCTAAAGGGGGACAAAGGAGGACATACTGTACGGGCTACAGGCTAAAGGGGGACAAAGGAGGACATACTGTACGGGCTACAGGCTAAAGGGGGACAAAGGAAGACATACTGTACGGGCTAAAGACTGCACAAGCTAAAGGGGGACATACTGAGCTCTATGTGTAAAGGGGGACCTACTGTACACGCTAAAGGGGGACATTTAGCCCGTACAGTATGTCCCCCTTTATACATAGAGCTCATTGGGAGCACTGCTCTATGTCCTCAGCTCGGGGAGATGAGGGAGGGGACCTGCCGTGGCGATCTATGTCCTCAGGGAGGGGGCGTGGCCGTAGAGATCTGCGTCCAGCCGAGCTCAGGGAGATGAGGGAGGGGAGATGAGGGAGGGGGCATGAACTTTCTCCTTCGCCTTGCTCTGCCCTCCCCCAGTTCTAGCTTCGGAAATGTTCGGAGAGCTGGGGGAGGAGCGGACGCATGGATCTACGGGGGCGCAAAAAACCACCTCACACCGGCGCTTGTGATATCATAGCCCCGCCCCCTCATGATGTCACGCCCCACCCCCTCAATGCAAGTCTATGGGAGGGGGCGTGACGACTGTCACGCCCCCTCCCATAGACTTGCATTGAGGGGGAAGGGTAGTGCGTGACATCATGAGGGGGAAGGGCTATGACATCACTGTCACGACCCCCCCTCCCATAGATTTGCATTGAGGGGGAAGGGCAGTGCGTGACATCATGAGGGGGCAGGGCTATGACATCAATGTCACGCCCCCTCCCATAGACTTGCATTGAGGGGGAAGGGCGGTGCGTGACATCATGAGGGGGCAGGGCTATGACATCACTGTCATGCCCCCTCCCATAGATTTGCATTGAGGGGGAAGGGCGGTGCGTGACATCATGAGGGGGCAGGGCTATGACATCAATGTCACGCCCCCTCCCATAGACTTGCATTGAGGGGGGAAGGGCGGTGTGTGACATCATGAGGGGGCGGGGCTATGACATCACGAGCTCCCGGCGCCGGCTCCAGCGTTCGGAACAGTTTGTTCCAAATGCTGAGCAGCGGAGTACCCCTTTAAGAAAAGAATACAAAAACATGTCAGACAGGCTGCTGGTCCCCCCCCTTACTAATAGTATATCTAAAACACTTTCTAGTTCACCATCAAGGGGAAGTTTCCTATTTAAAGTTCTCAGGAATTGAAAGGGTCACACCATCTAAAAGGGGCGCAACATCTCCGTAATAGGGAGATAATGTGGATTTACCTTTTGAACAGTATACAGCCACATGGGCCCTCATTTACTTAGAAAATCGGGTTGTAAGTCTATCTTGCTTTCGTACCCGACTGCTTTTTTCCCCTGGTATTTATTATTATGTCGCATCTTGTTTGTCGCACGTGGGTTTTGTGGGTTTTGGTTTCCAACTCCTCTGAGCTGTCGGGAAAAAATCCACAACAATTCAACAAATTCGGGTTGGAAACCTTTATAAATACGCGGGAAAGCTCAGAAATGTCGGGTTACGCCCCTTTTTCGGGTTTGGGAGAATCCACATCGGGTCCGTCGGGAAAAAATGTTGCATCGTGTCGCAGACTGGCGTACAATGTCTGTGACATGTCGCAGGCAAAGATGCGCCAAAAAAACCCGACAATAGAATTAGAATAGTAAATGAGGGCCATGGTCTTAATAATAGGACTGATTTCATATCACATTATTGAAGAGTCTCTTTTTGTTTGCATTTCTTCTTGTTGTTTTTATAGTCACACAGAACAATAAAGTTGTCTTTGTGTATTGTGCATCTGAGTCCCTCCTCCCCCCTGCCCCCTTTTTGGGTGGGGCAGATTAGGAAGTACTCCGGTTAGTACAAAAAGGAAGATTATTGTACAAACATGTATGCCATGACTAAAGGCAGTGGCGTTGCGACAGGGGTGCGGGGGGTGCGGCCCGCACCGGGTGACACCATCCTGATGGGGTGACACCAGGTACGCCCCTGCTCCTCACTTGCGCTGCCTCTGTAATAGCATCCCTCACCCTCCCCCCCCCGTCCTCACTTTTGCGCTGTCTCACTTGTCTCCGTAGTAGTAGAAGCACCCCCCCCCCGCCCCCTGCACAGTGAACCGGCCTGCACCCCCACGTCTTCTGTTGCGCCGGCCCGACGTCACTCCGCAGAGACGTCACTCCTACGGCCTAATGGGGGGAAACTACTACCAAATGTGGGGAATCTATGCTACCTAATGTGAGGAAACTGCTACATAATGTTGGAAAACTGCTACCTAATGTGGGGAATCTGTGCTACCTAATGTGGGGAATCTGTGCTACCTAATGTGGGGAAATTACTACCTAATGTGGGGTAACTGGTACCAAATGTGGGGAATCTATGCTACCTAATGTGGGGTAACTGCTACCTACCTAATGTGGGGTAACTGCTACCTACCTTAAGTGGGGAACTGCTATCTACCTAATGCTCCCCCCTGGCAGTAGCACCCTCATCATCCACCAGCAAACCCCCCCAGCAGCAGCACCTCCATCAGCAGATCCTGATGGTGGATGATGGGGGTGCTCCTGCTAGGAGGATGATCCTGCCGATGGATGATGGGGGTGATACTGCCAGGGGGGATGGCCAGTAGCACCCTCATCATCCTCCAGCAACACCCCCCCCAGTACTAGCACCCCCATCATCCACTAGCAACACCACCAGATTTATATTCAGAGGGTACAGTATGTGGCAGATTTATATTCAGAGGGTACAGTATGTGTTGGTATTATATTCAGAATGTACAGTGTGTGGTATTATTATATTCAGTGGGTACGGTGTATGGAAGGTTTATAATCAAAGAGTATAGTGTATAGTAGTATTATATTTAAAGGATACAGTGTCTGGCAGGGTTATATTAATACTTGTTTTCATATAGAGGATGAGAATGCGCTGACATAGTGAGGAGTAATCTGGGCGTCACATTCTCCAGACAGAAGTTTTAGCTGGACCAGGCGGTATGTACCATCTGAATTAGATAAGGGAAGACTATAGAGAAGACGTCACCTGTAATCACTGATATCATTGTGTATACTCTTCACTATAGAGAAGACGTCACCTGTAGTCACTGATATCATTGTGTATTCTCCTCACTATAGAGAAGACGTCACCGATATCATTGTGTATTCTCCTCACTATAGAGAAGACGTCACCTGTAGTCACTGATATCATTGTGTATTCTCCTCACTATAGAGAAGACATCACCTGTAGTCACTGATATCATTGTGTATTCTCCTTACTATAGAGAAGACATCACCTGTAGTCACTGATATCATTGTGTATTCTCTTCACTATAGAGAAGACGTCACTGATATCATTGTGTATTCTCACTATAGAGAAGACGTCACCTGTAGTCACTGATATCATTGTGTATCCTCCTCACTATAGAGAAGATGTCACCTGTAGTCACTGATATCATTGTGTATTCTCCTCACTATAGAGAAGACATCACCTGTAGTCACTGATATCATTGTGTATTCTCCTCACTATAGAGAAGACGTCACCTGTAGTCACTGATATCATTGTGTATTCTCCTCACTATAGAGAAGACGTCACCTGTAGTCACTGATATCATTGTGTATTCTCCTCACTATAGAGAAGACGTCACCTGTAATCACTGATATCATTGTGTATTCTCCTCACTATAGAGAAGTCATCACCTGTAGTCACTGATATCATTCTGTATCCTCCTCACTATAGAGAAGACGTCACCTGTAGTCACTGATATCATTGTGTATTCTCCTCACTATAGAGAAGACGTCACCTGTAGTCACTGATATCATTGTGTATTCTCCTCACTATAGAGAAGACATCACCTGTAGTCACTGATATCATTGGGTATTTTCCTCACTATAGAGAAGACGTCACCTGTAGTCACTGATATCATTGTACATTCTCCTCTCTATGTCCTATCAGAGCTGTAGTCACTTGTCAGTTCTACAGTTATGGTGAGTGAACCTCAACTCCCAGCATAACCTCACCACTGCATAAAGGGGTACTCTACTGGAAAAAAAAAATTAATCAACTGGCGCTATAAAGTTAAACAGATTTATAAATTACTTCTACTTAAAAATCTTAATCCTTCCAGTACTTATTAGCTGCTGTATAAGCAATTCGCAGGAAGTTCTTTTCTTTTTTAATTTATTTTCTGTCTGACCACAGTGCTCTGTGCTGACACCTCTGTCCATGTCAAGAACTGTCCATAGTAGGAGCAAATCCCCATTGCAAACCTATCCTGCTCTGGACAGTTCCTAACATGGACAGACAGAGCACTGTGGACAGACTGGAAAGAACTAAACAACTTCCTGTGGAGAATACAACAGCTTATAAGTACCGTAAGGATTAAGATTTTAAATAGAAGTAATTAAAAAAATCTGTTTATAACTTTCTGGCACCAGTTGATATAAAAGTAAATGTTTTCCAGTGGAGTACCCCTTTAAGTAATTCTGGGAGCTGTATATTTAAATGGTGAAAACTTCTTTAACACTTTCCCATTCTGTGGCAACTGGTATATCTGATTATTATACTGGAATTTCTCACAGTGCGCTACAACAGTGGTGTCTGTCACAACAGGCTAAAACCTTACTGAGGGGGGGGGGGGGAGGTATGGGGGTGACACCATTTTCTACCGCACCAGGTGACACCAACCCTAGCAACGCCACTGACTAAAGGTCACTGGACCTGAAATGTGTCGGCAATATGAAGTAATTCTCCAAGCTATTATTCTGGACTTTATTGTTTCCATGTTCTCTCCCTCACTACTGTCCATATGGATTTTTAACCCCTTAAGGACGCAGGACGTAAATGTACGTCCTGGTGCGGTGGTACTTAACGCACCAGGACGTACATTTACGTCCTAAGCATAACCGCGGGCATCGGAACGATGCCCGTGTCATGCGCGGCTGATCCCGGCTGCTGATCGCATGCCAGGGACCCGCAGGCAATGGCCGACGCCCGCGATCTCGCGGGCGTCCGCCATTAACCCCTCAGGTGCCGGGATCAATACAGATGCCGGCATCTGCGGCAGTGCGCGATTTGAATGAATGATCGGATCGCCCGCAGCGCTGCTGCGGGGATCCAATCATTCATAACGCCGCACGGAGGTCCCCTCTCCTTCCTCCGTCCGGCTCCCGGCGTCTCCTGCTCTGGTCTGTGATCGAGCAGACCAGAGCAGAAGACGACCGAAAACACTGATCTGTTCTATGTCCTATACATAGAACAGATCAGTATTAGCAACCATGGTATTGCTATGAATAGTCCCCTATGGGGACTATTCAAGTGTAAAAAAAAAATTTAAAAAAATGTAAAAGTAAAAGTAAAAAAAAAGTGAAAAATCCCCTCCCCCAATAAAAAAGTAAAACGTCCGTTTTTTCCTATTTTACCCCCAAAAAGCGTAAAAATGTTTTTTTATAGACATATTTGGTATCGCCGCGTGCGTAAATGTCCGAACTATTAAAATAAAATGTTAGTGATCCTGTACGGTTAACGGCGTGAACGAAAAAAAAAAAAAAAAGTCCAAAATTCCTACTTTTTTTTATACATTTTATTAAAAAAAAATTATAAAAAATTTATTAAAAGTTTTTTATATGCAAATGTGGTACCAAAAAAAAAGTACAGATCATGGCGCAAAAAATGAGCCCCCATACCGCCGCTTATACGGAAAAATAAAAAAGTTATAGGTCATCAAAATAAAGGGATTATAAACGTACTAATTTGGTTAAAAAGTTTGTGATTTTTTTTAAGCGCAACAATAATATAAAAGTATGTAATAATGGGTATCATTTTAATCGTATTGACCCTCAGAATAAAGAACACGCGTCATTTTTACCATAAATTGTACGGCGTGAAAACGAAACCTTCCAAAATTAGCAAAATTGCGTTTTTCGTTTTAATTTCCACACAAAAATAGTGTTTTTTGGTTGCGCCATACATTTTATGATATAATGAGTGATGTCATTACAAAGGACAACTGGTCGCGCAAAAAACAAGCCCTCATACTAGTCTGTGGATGAAAATATAAAAGAGTTATGATTTTTAGAAGGCGAGGAGGAAAAAATGAAAACGTAAAAATTTAATTGTCCTTAAGTCCAAAATGGGCTGAGTCCTTAAGGGGTTAAAGGACTTTAACCCCTTAAGGACCAGGCCATTTTACACCTCAGGACCAGAGCGTTTTTTGCACATCTGATCACTGTCACTTTAAACATTAATAACTCTGAAATGCTTTTAGTTATCATTCTGATTCCGAGACTGTTTTTTCGTGACATATTCTACTTTAACATAGTGATAAAATTTTATGGTAACTTGCATCCTTTCTTGGTGAAAAATCCCCAAATTTGCTGAAAAAATTGAAAATTTTGTATTTTTCTAACTTTGAAGCTCTCTGCTTGTAAGGTAAATGGATATTCCAAATAAAAAAAAAATGTATTCACATTTCCAATATGTCTACTTTATGTTTGCATCATAAAATTGACGTGTTTTTACTTTTGGAAGACACCAGAGGGCTTCAAAGTTCAGCATCAATTTTCCAATTTTTCACAAAATTTTAAAACTCACTATTTTTCAGGGACCAGTTCAGGTTTGAAGTGGATTTGAAGGGTCTTCATATTAGAAATACCCCACAAATTATCCCATTATAAAAACTGCACCCCCCAAAGTATTAAGTTTTAACCCTTTAGGTGTTTCACAGGAATAGCAGCAAAGTGAAGGAGAAAATTCTAAATCTTCATTTTTTACACTCGCATGTTCTTGTAGACCCAATTTTTTAATTTTTACAAGGGGTAAAAGGAGAAAATTTATACTTATATTTGTAGCCCAATTTCTCTCGAGTAAGCACATACCTCATATGTCTATGTAAATTGTTCGGCGGGCGCAGTAGAGGGCTCAGAAGCGAAGGAGCGACAAGGGGATTTTGGAGAGTACGTTTTTCTGAAATGGTTTTTGGGGGGCATGTCGCATTTAGGAAGCCCCTATGGGGCCAGAACAGCAAAAAAAAAAACACATGGCATACCATTTTGGAAACTAGACCCCTTGAGGAACGTAAAAAGGAATAAAGTGAGCCTTAATACCCCACAGGGGTTTCACGACTTTTGCATATGTAAAAAAAAAATAATAATTTTTCACTAAAATGTGTGTTTCCCCCCAAATTTCACATTTTTGCAAGGGTTAATAGCAGAAAATACCCCCCAAAATTTGTAACCCCATCTCTTCTGAGTATGGAGGTACCCCATAAGTTGACCTGAAGTGCACTATGGGCGAACTACAATGCTCAGAAGAGAAGGAGTCATATTTGGCTTTTTGAGAGCAAATTTTGCTCGGGGGGCATGTCGCATTTAGGGAGCCCCTATGGTGCCAGAACAGCAAAAAAAAAAACACATGGCATACTATTTTGGAAATTAGACCCCTTGAGGAACGAAACAAGGAATAAAGTGAGCCTTAATACCCCACAGGGGTTTCACGACTTTTGCATATGTAAAAAAAAAAAAAAATACATTTTCACTAAAATGTGTGTATCCCCCCCAAATTTCACATTTTTGTAAGGGTTAATAGCAGAAAATACCCCCCAAAATGTATAACCCCATCTCTTCTGAGTATGGAAGTACCCCATAAGTGGACGTCAAATGCACTACGTGAGCGCTACAATGCTCAGAAGAGAAGGAGTCACATTTGCAAATATTGCTGAAATGGGGGGGGGCATGTCACATTTAGGAAGCCCCTATGGTGCCAGGACAGCAAAAAATAAACACAACGCATACTATTTTGGAAACTGCACCCCTCAAGGAACATAACAAGGGGTACAGAGAGCCTTAACACCCCACAGGTGTTTGATAAATATTCATGAAGTGGGATGTGAAAATGAAAAATTTGATTTTATTTACACTAAAATGCTGGGGTTACCCCAAATTTTTCATTTTCACAAGTGGTAAAAGGAGAAAATGTCATTGTAAATGTGTAAATACATTTCTTTGGAGTAAGTACATACCTCAAGTCTGGGCGTAAACAGCGTGCACACCGGTCTCAGAGGTGCCGGAGATCAGTCAGGGTCCTTGAGCTTTGGCTTTCTCCTATGGAGCCAGAACAGTGGGACCCCCCCTCAAGGGGCATTACATGGGGTAAATAACTGGGGTACACTAAGTAACTAAAATGGGGTACAGTGGGACATAAAATTATAAAACAGATTATGTTCCCAGAATGATGACCCAGAGCACAGCCAAAACAAAAAAATATGCCCGCCCCAAACCCTATACTCTGAATCATCATTCTGGAATGTGACGTGTGTGGCCGTCCCTAACTTGTTGCCTCAAATGCGCACCCCGCTCAGGTGGAGAGAGCGCTGCGCATTTGAGGCAACATAAAAAGTCCCCGATGATAGTGACTCAGTGACCCATGACCCATTTTTTTTATAAAAAAAATACCCCCAGAGGTCCTATCAGTTTTTTTTTTTTTTGGATTAAATATTTTTTTGGGCAATTTAGTGGTTTTATGGGGTTAAAACTTGGAATGTACTCTGGACTTGGTACATTTGGGTCAAATTGTGGAAAATTAAAATGAAGAGGGAAAATTTAGAACTCCATGGAAGTGTGATACTCCCTGAAGCAATCCTTAATGCAGAGGCCCGGATTATCTGGGCAAGTGTCACACTGAGTGGTGTTGTCCTTCCGTATCCCCCTCTTGTAACACACTCTGCATCTTTTCTGGGCTTGTCCCTTCTTTCCAGTGTGGGGGACCTCACCTAGAAAGTGTTGGCCTGGGACGATCCTGGCACCTATTACTGCAGTTCCTTGGGAAGTCCGGCCTGCTCTTTCCCGGTCGCCAAAGATCAGGACCTTTAGGACTTCTTCTTGGAACTGGAGGAATGTCCCTGTGTTGCCAGCGTACTGGGACAGTACAAAAGAGTTGTACATGGCAACCTGTACCATGTAGACCGCAACTTTCTTGTACCATACCCGTGTTTTCCGGATGGCATTATATGGCTTGAGGACTTGATCCCCCCATATACCGATTGTAGTTCAGAATACAATCGGGCTTGAGGACCGGTGTTGTGGTACCTCGCACAGGGACAGGTGAGCTGCTGTTGCCATGAATAGTGGTCAGCATAAGGACATCCCTCATATCCTTATACTTGACCAGGAACAGGTTTTCATGGGCAAGGGCACGGGACTCACCCTTGGGAATAGGTGTCTTAACAAAATTTAGAGAGAGGCCTCTCTGGTTTTTCCGCACGGTCCCACAAGCGGACGTGGATCTGGCGGCAAGGGATGTGAAGAGAGGGATGCTGGTATAAAAGTTGTCCACGTACACGTGGTAACCCTTATCCAGCAATGGGTGCACAAGCTCCCAAACGATTTTCCCGCTAACACCCAGAGAGGGGGAACAATCTGGTGGTTCAATACGGGAATCTCGTCCCTCATACACTCTAAACTTGAGAGTGTACCCGGAGGTACTCTCGCAAAGTTTATAGAGCTTCACGCCATACCGCGCCCGCTTCGAGGGAATATACTGGCGGAAGATGAGTCTCCCCTTAAAACTGATAAGAGACTCATCAACCGAGAGCTCCCTGAGGGGTACATAGGCCTCCAAAAATTTGGCCCCTAAGTGATCGATGACCGGCCTCACTTTGTAAAGCCGGTCATAGGCGGGATCACCTCGGGTTGGACATGCCTCATTATCTGCATAATGCAGGCATTTCCAAATGGCCTCGAACCGCCTCCGTGCCATGACCATACTGTAAAGCGGGGTCTGGTAGAGGACGTCCCCGCTCCAGTACTATCTGACACTTGGCTTTTTGACCAGGCCCATATGCAGCAAGAGGCCCCAAAATGTCCTCATTTCTGCTGCATCAATGGCGCACCATTCATTGGACCTGGCCAAAAAAGAATCAGGGTGGTGGGCGATGAACTGCCTGGCGTACAGATTCGTCTGCTCCACCATTAGATTGACAAAACTGTCACTGAAAAAATAACTGAAATAGTCAATTTCAGTGAATCCAGAATTGTCAATCCGGATTCTGGAGTCGCCAACAAACTCCGGAACCCGTGGCTGATAACCCTCTGGGGGTCTCCAAACAGGTTCACCGGAAGGGGGCTCCGGTAAACTTGTCTGAGGGGTCGGACTCCTAGAACGAGCGGCATCGCCACTCGCACTAGTGCCGGCCACTGGGCCACTATCAAGGGGGGTGCGTGGCCTCGCCTGGCGGCGTCTCCGCCGCCGTGCAGGGGGCTCATCATCAGTACTAGATGATGAGGAGGACGATGAAGAACACAGAAATGTTGGATCTTCATCGTCCTCACTGACGGAGTCGGAGGCAAGAAAAGCGTATGCCTCCGCTACCGAAAATGCCCCGCGAGCCATCGCCTTTTTTCTGCGGTGGTGGTGGGGGGGGGGGGGCGGTGGCGGGGCGGGGGAGGAGACTAGTGTGTGTGTGTGTGGGGGGGGTTATGTACTGTGTGTGTGCTTGGTGTATACTATATATAACGGTGTGTGATTAGAAATCACACACCGTTATATGGGGGGGGGGGGAAATGCTGCAGCACAAAAAAAATGGGGGGGGCGCTAATGCAGCGCCCTGAACCCCTAATAGGGCCCGGGTCACACTGAAAAACTGCAGAAGACCCTTGGGGACCTATTAGGGGGTCAGGGGGGGGGAATTTTTTAAAAACTTTTTTTAACTTTATTTTTTACTATTTACCCTACCTGCTTCTTTTCTTCTCTGGGGGCTCCGATCTTGGCAGAGGGGGGGTCCCGGTCTTCCTCCAGCAGCTCTGACCGCTGACTGAACTCAGCCAGCGGCGGGAGCTGCGGGAAGATGCTGTTAACCCCTCCCCTGCTGGCTGCTATTGGCTGGACGATCGTCCAGCCAATAGCAGCGATCCTGGGGGGGTGGCGAAATCGCCACCTCCCCATAGATACAGTGGGTGATAGGGGGTGTATCATACACCCCCGATCACCTTGTATCTCCGGGTCAGTGGGTCGCACGTGACCCGCATCGCCGGAATAGCCGCAAATCGCAAGTGTGAATTCTAATGACCCCCCTGGGCATTTGCACGGGATGCCTGCTGAATGATTTCAGCAGGCATCCCAGTCCGATCCACGCCCGACACACGGCGGGGACCAGAACTGCCCATGACGTAAATGTACGTCCTTGGTCCTTAAGACCCAGGGTGTCGGGACGTACCGTTATGTCATGGGTCCTGTAGGGGTTAAAGGGGTACTCCTGTGGAAAACATTTTTTTCAAATCACCTGGTACCAGAAAGTTAAACAGATTTGTAAATGACTTCTATAAAAAAAATGTTTACCCTTCCAGTACTTTTTAGCAGCTGTATGCTACAGAGGAAATTCTTTTCTTTTTGAATTTCTTTTTTGTCTTGTCCACAGTGCTCTCTGCTGACACCTCTGTCCGGGTCAGGAACTGTCCAGAGCAGCATAGGTTTGCAATGGGGATTTTCTCCTGCTCTGGACAGTTCCTGATACGGGCATCAGGTGTCAGCAGAGAGCACTGTGGCCAAGACAAAAAAGAAATTAAAAAAGAAAAGAATTTCCTCTGTAGCATACAGCTGCTAAAAAGTACTGAAAGGGTAAAGATTTTTTAATAGAAGTAATTTACAAATCTGTTTAACTTTCTGGCACCACTGGACTACCCCTTTAATAAATTCAAGTTTTAACAGGTGCTGGCTGTTGTTCCGCTTGTATGGTATTCGTATTGAGGATTGCTGCACACTGTGGATCCAGGTGAGCTGATACTTTAGTTTCTTATTTAGTAATATGCTTTACAGCAAAGCCCCATGGACATAGACACAATAAACATCTTCAGACCCTATTTTTCCTATGGGGTGGTTTGTAAGCATGCTCTGTGACGTGTGCGAAGGTCATTCTTCAGAGAAGGGGGAGGTTGAGCTAGTATTGTCTCCTCTATATACAGGTGTCGTCTCTCACCGTAATGATGTACTGATCACTTTCTAAAGGGGTACTCTGGTGGAAAACTTTTTATTTTTATTATTTTTTTAATCAACTGGTGCCAGAAAGTTAAACAGATTTGTAAATGACTTCTATTAAAAAATCTTAATCCTTCCAGTACTGAGCTCTGTGTTCCAAAAAGAAAAGAATTTCCTCTGTAGTATTCAGCACCTAATAAGTACTGGAAGGATTAAGATTTTTTTTTTTAATAGAAGTAATTTACAAATCTGTTTAACTTTCTGGCACCAGTTGATTTAAAAAAAGCAAAAAAGTTTTCCACCGGAGTACCCCTTTAGTATCACAGACCGAACAACAAAAATCTTAGCTTAGTTTTAGGTCTAGGGGCCGGACTGAAAACTACAAGATTTTTAAGATTATTTTATAATAAAGATAGTAAAATAGAACATTAGAAAAAACATCACCAAAAATTCTTTAAAAAATATGTTTAGCATAAAAACTTTAAAAAAAAAAATAAAAGAAATAGGTCATTTTCTGATGACACATTTGATTTATTCCCTTCTCACCCCAGGGAAAACAAGATTATGCAACAAGACATATTCATACGTCCTTACTATCCTGGATGTAAAAAAAGAAACTGAACACATTGGTTTGGAGCCGGGATTCCGCCGCAACTGGCGAGACTGACGCGATCTTCCAGCTTTGATTGACAGCCAGCTCTTGCCGCCAATTCCATCCCATGTTTTAACCCTGTAGATGCCGTGGTCAGTACTGACCACTGCATCTATAGGTTTGACAGGAGGAGGGGTCTCACCCATTGGCGACCCCCACAATGCAATCGAGGGGTCCCAATGCAGCCGGAGACCAGATCATGTCAAAAACGTCAGAGTAAAAGGTATTACAATAAATGAATACATGAATGAATAAAATAAAGTGTAAAAATAAAATAAAAATAAATGACCCCTTCCCAAAAAAGCCCTATGTTTGATTAAAATCAAGACATAAAATGAAAACATAAAGAAAACCCTGCGCTTATTAGGTATCGCTACATTCATAACAATTTGTACTTTAAAACTTTAAAGGGGTACTCCGGTGGAAATTATTATTATTTTTTTTTTAAATCAACTGGTGCCAGAAAGTTAAACAGATTTGTAAATGACTTCTATTTAATAATCTTAATCCTTCCAGTACTTATCAGCTGCTGTATGCTACAGAAGAAATTCTTTTCTTTCCTGTCTGACCACAGTGCTCTCTGCTGACGCCTCTGTCCATGTCAGGAACTGTCCAGAGCAGGAGAGGTTTTCTATGGGGATTTGCTCCTGCTCCGGACAGTTCCTGACATGGACAGAGGTGTCAGCAGAGAGCACTGTGGTCAGACTGAAGAGAAATTAAAAAAAAAAGAAAAGAACTTCCTGTGGAGCATACAGCAGCTGATAAGTACCAGAAGGATTGCGATTTTTAAATAGAAGTAATTTCCATATCTGTTTAACATTCTGGCACCAGATGATTTGAACATTTTTATTTTTTTTACAGCAGGGTACCCCTTTAATGCTATTTATTCCACACAGTGAATGCTGTGCCAAAAAATAAATAGTTATGTCAACACAAAAATAGGGGGGGAAAAAAATGAAAGATTTTTTCGTGATAAGTTGAAAAACATAAAAGAAATTTAAAATATAAAAAAAAGCGTAGTAACCTACAGAATAAAGAAAAAAACTTACAATTATTAAAACCATGCCAAAATTGCCTACAAAAAAGTGGGAAAATTTTTTACAAATGGTACCAATAAAAAGAACAGCTTATCACACAAAAAAAATAATAAAAAGAATAATAATAAACCCACGAGCACTGAAAAACACACGTGCGTCAAATTTGCAGCATTTACGCTATGTGTGATCCTACCCTTAGCTTAGTTTTAGGCCTAGTGGCCAGAATGAAAACTGCAAGATTTAAGATTTACCGTATTTTTCGCCCTATAGGACGCACAGGCGTAAAAGACGCACACAATTTATAGGTGCAAAATCTAAAAAAATTAAGATTTTGAACCCAATAGTGGTCTTCAACCTGCGGACCTCCAGATGTTGCAAAACTACAACTCCCAGCATGCCCGGACAGCCGTTGGCTGTCCGGGCATGCTGGGAGTTGTAGTTTTGCAACAGCTGGAGGCACCCTGGTTGGGAAACACTGGAGTACTGTGTGCAGTACTCTAGCTTTCAATATCTCTGCTTGTTGTCAGTGAATGGAAACCTGGCATGCTGGGAGTTGTAGTTTTGCAACATCTGGAGGTCCGCAGGTTGAAGACCACTGCATAGGAGGTAATACTCACGTGTCCCCGCCGCTCCGGACCCGTCACCGCTGCCCTGGATGTCGCTCCATCGCTGTCGCCGTGTCCCCGTCGCTCCGGAACGTCTCTGCTGCCGGCCGGGTATCCTCGCTCTCCGTCACCGCCATCACGTCGTTACGCACGCCGACGCCCGTACACGACGACGTGATGACGAGGAAGGAGAGTGCCGGCCATACAGGGGATCCCTGAACGGAGAAGACACCGAGGAGGCAGGTAAGGTCCCTCCCGGTGTCCTGTAAGCACTAACCCGGCTATTCAGTCGGGCTGTTCGGGACCGCCGCTGTGAAATCGCGACGGTCCCGAACAGCTCGACTGAACAGCCGGGTTAGTGTCACTTTCCCTTCAGACGCGGCGGTCAGCTTTGATCGCCGCGTCTGAAGGGTTAATACAGGGCATCACCATGATCGGTGATGTCCTGTATTAGCCGCGGGTCCCGGCCGTTGATGGCCGCAGGGACCACCGCGATAGGGGTGTATTCGCCGTATAAGATGCAACCACTTTTTCCCCCCAGTTTTGGGGAAGAAAAAGTGCGTCTTATTCGGCGAAAAATACGGTATTTATAATACATAATATAATGCTAAAATGTCAAATTAGAAAAAAACATCTCCATCTTTAAAGGGGTATTCCAGGAAAAAACTTTTTTTTATATATCAACTGGCTCCAGAAAAGTTAAACAGATTTGTAAATTACTTCTATTAAAAAATCTTAATCCTTTCAGTACTTATGAGCTTCTGAAGTTAAGGTTGTTCTTTTCTGTCTAAGTGCTCTCTGATGACACGTGTCTCAGGAACCGCCCAGTTTAGAAGAGGTTTGCTATGGGGATTTGCTTCTAAACTGGACGTTTCCCGAGACACGTGTCATCAGAGAGGACTTAGACAGAAAAGAACAACCTTAACTTCAGAAGCTCATAAGTACTGAAAGGATTAAGATTTTTTAATAGAAGTAATTTACAAATCTGTTTAACTTTCTGGAGCCAGTTGATATATGTAAAAAAAAGTTTTTCCTGGATAACCCCTTTAATAACTTTTTTAGGCTATGTTCATACAGTGTATTTTCGGTCCTATTTCTAAACAAATTAAGTTGTCAAAATGACTACAAGTTATTTCACAAATAATTTTTTCCTGTTTTATGGTTGGATTTTGTTATCCCAGCCTTTATTTCTTATTTACATGCTCATTATTTTACGTTAAGAATGACGTCTTTTCATTCCATGTGGGCACTAAGAGACGTTTTTTCCATAGATATTTATACAACACGGAAATACAAAAATGCATTACAACAATACAAGCGGAAATTCAGAAGTATGAATGGGAGTGCGAAATCCCATAGAAGTCTATGGGCTTTAATTTGAGGCGGAGTTCCGTAAGCGGAAATTCTGCCACGTGAATAGACCATTAGGCTACGTTCACACAAGGGAATTTACGCACAGAAAATCTCCATGTGGAAAGTCCCCTGACAGCGGAGCGCCGACAGGACATGCCAGCACTAGGACTGCATAGACGGCAATATAATTCCGTGCGAAGTCCGCAGAAAGAATAGATATGTCTATTATTTTTGCGGTTACCTGAATTTCAATTACCGCGCCAGATGTTCTGCCATGTGAACAGCACAGCAGAATCCCATTGAAATTTCTGCACCGAAATTCCATTGTGTAAACAAAGCCTATCGATAACTTATGCCAGAAATTGGTGTAAAAAAATAGCGCAAAGCTGGTGTACATATGCATTTCTGCCACAATCGAAACTTTCACCAAATTTACCAGAACATGCGCACCTCCTGATATGTGTGTGTATGTATCAAGGATATTGGGGCAAGAGTGAGGAGAACAAGGATGGGGGGTGGCGAGGGTGCCTATGAGAGCTTGGGTGGGGCTATTTAAACCCGAGCTCTGCAATACTCTGGTTGCTGGTTATTGTGCAATATTCTGACAATGTCTGTTTTATTATGCACCTTGCTTTTGTCTGTCTTCGTATTTATCTGAGTTTTAACCCTGGTTATGTCTGTTCTTGATAGATTTTAGTCTGCTTGGTTTTTAGGACATCTGTCGGTTTTTCGGATATATATGTCCGTTCTGCTTTACCTTGTGATATCTTTGTCTGTGTTCACACTGTAAGTTTTGTGCTTGTATTCCTGTTGGTTTTGTGAAATTCCTGTTTGGTATCCTGGAGTTAATTCTGACTTATCCGGATTTCAGTCTAGTGTTCTATGTATTATATTTCTGTTTCCTTCTAGGCCAGTATCCGTATCACATGGTGTAGTGTACCTGCTGGCTACAAGTCTATCTGGATTTATTATTGCTGTCCACTTTAGTGGAGTGGGGTGTCCAGTGTGTTTTTGTTCTGTGTCCAAGTGTGAACAGTTTCCTAGGTTACCTCATCTGTGTAGTGTTTTACATTCAGTTCATTTGTTCATCCCCTGTATTTCCTCGTTTCTGCTGTATACTTGTTCCATGCATATTCTTGTTCATTTATTCATATCTGACTGGATTGTCTGGATTCTGGTTTCTGAACTGTATGTTTTACCCTGTATCCTGCCCAGTTGGTATTTTTATCCTGCCTAGTATAGCTGTTTTGGTATTTGTATTCTTGTTATGTTTCTGGCCTGTTACCGACTATGGGGGAGATTTATCAAAACCTGTCCAGAGGAAAAGTTGCCCAATTGCCCATAACAACCTATCAGATCGCTTCTTTCATTTTTAACAAGGCCTCTGCAAAATGAAAGAAGCGATCTGATTGGTTGCTATGGGCAATTGGGCAACTTTTCCTCTGGACAGGTTTTGATAAATCTCCCCCTATGTTTAGTATATTTGTTTGCCTTTATGCCCAATGCACTTTAGCACAGGGAAGGACCGGCTCCAAGTTGTCGATCCACTGTTTAGGGTGGATGGGCAAGTAGGCAGTGTAGTGTATATAGGGACAGCTTAGGGCTCACTCTCCCTGTTCACCCCCGGTCATGACAGGTGTTCTCTAATCTGCTGCTCTCCAGCTGTTGCACAACTACATCTCCTATCATCTTCTGACAGCCTTCTGGAGCTCTGGGGAGTCGGGCAGAGGAGCCTGGAGAGAACTAAGGGGTCTGGGGAAGGGGCAGAGGACTGTGAAGAGGACTCTGGGATCTGGGAAGGGGGCAGAGGAGCCTAGAGAGGACTTGGGGGTCTATGGAACGAACCAGAGGAGCATGGAAAGGACTCTGGAGTCTGGGGAAGGAACCAGAGGAGCGTGGAGAGGACTTAGGAGTCTGGGGAGAGTGCAGAGGACTGCGTAGAGGACTCTGGGATCTGGGGAGGGGGGCAAAGAAGTCTGGGGAGGGAAACAGAGGAGCGTGGAGAGAACTTAGGAGTCTGGTGGCGAGGGGGGGGCAGAGGAGCCAGGAGAGGACTCTGAGGTCTGGGGAATGAACCAGAGGAGCGTGGAGAGGACTTAGGAGTCTGGGGAGGGAACAGAGAAGCGCGGAGAGGACTTATGGGCCGAAGGGTTGGAACAGAGGAGTCCGGAGGAGAAGGACACAGGGATCTGGGAGAGGACAGTGCAGGGGTGTGTTTTAGCTGAAGAAGAAACAGTGTGAGATAATACCATTATGGGCACAGTGTGTGTCAGTATTATATTCAGTGGGTATAGTGTGTGGTAGTATATTCAGGGGGCACAGTGTCTGGAAGAGTTATAATGATTATTGTCTTTATATAAAGGATGAGGATCTGCTGACAAAGTGAGGAACCAATGTCCGGGCATCAGACTCTGCAGAGAACATGGGGGGGGGGGTGCAAGGCACTTTTTGCATCAGGGCCCTGTGGTTTCTAACTACTCCCCTGATCGGTGGGTCACCATGTCTAATCTATATAGGGGGGTTAAAATATCTAATCCATACAAGGGGGCAGAGTATTAAACCCCTTAAGGACACAGCATGTTTTTGCCATAATTACCAGGTCCAATTTTTCAAATCTGCTATGTATCTCTTTAAGGGGTAATACCTCTTACATGCTTTTACTTGACTTGATTCTGAGATAGTTTTTTCGTGACATATTGTACAGAACTTTATACTAGTAGTACATCCTTGTTGATTCATGCAGCATTTTTTTGTGAAAAACTCCAAAATATTATGAAAAATGTAGATGTTTCTGGTGATTTTAAAAATGTTTTATGGTATTTACTGTATTGGAAAAATTATGTTATTTTAATTCTGTGGGTCGGTACGATTATGGCAATACCCAATTTATATAGCTTTTTATGTTTTGTTTTTTTTACTTTTCACAACAAAATCTGTCAGCCATAACTTTTATTTTTTGTCCAACACCATTGTGTGAGGGCTTTTTTTTGCGGGACGAGCTGTACTTTCTATTGGTACCATTTTTGCGATTCATGCTTCCTTTTGATCTTTTTGAATTCACATTTTGGACCAAAAGAATTTTGCACCTTTTTTGCAGTTTTTTTTAATTATTATAATTTTTTTTTTTTTACAGCGTTCATGGTGTGGGATAAATAACATTATCAAAGTATAGTAGAAGGAGACATAGCGAACGGCACTGTCTAATGACTATAGTAACTTACACCGGCTGAGACCGGAGTCTTAGCAGCTGGGACGGTTATTGCAGGAAAATCACCTAGCGATCCGCTCCAGCCCGAAGATACAACCAAAAGGCCATACTTCTGAAAAAGCGGCATTGCCTGGTGCGAAAGCGGATTTTCACCTGTTATCTGCGGACCCTGGCATCCTGCGTTTTTGGAATGTTAAAGGGGTAGTCCAGTGGTGAAAAACTTATCCCCTATCCTAAGGATAGGGGATAAGTTTGAGATCGCGGGGGGTCCGACCGCTGGGGCCCCCTGCGATCTCTCTGTACGGGGCCCCGGCTCTCCGCCGAGATAGCGGGTGTCGACCCCCGCACGAGGCGGCGGCCGACACGACCCCTCAATACATCTCAATGGCAGAGCCGGAGATTGCCGAAGGCAGCGCTTCGGCTCTGCCATAGAGTTGTATTGAGGGGGCGTGTCGGCCGCCGCCTCGTGCGGAGGTCGACACGCCCCCTTCCAGCGGGCTGTCGGGGCTCCGTACAGGAGATCGCGGGGGGGCCCCAGGGGTCGGACCCCCCGCGATCTGCAACTTATCCCCTATCCTTAGGATAGGGGATAAGTTGCTCACCACTGAATCACCACTGGACTACTCCTTTAAGTGCACCGAACAATAAATAAATAAAGATAATAAATAAAGATTTTCACCGCAGAAGCGACTCAGTTCCTGGGGCATAAGTACAAAGGGGGGAATTTATCATTGTATATAGAGCTATTTTGTGTCTATTTTTTTGCGCAAAAAAAAGCGCAAGTGTTTTTTTGCGCAAATTTTGATCCCCTTGTCTACGGTTAATTCTACCATAGAGCATTTTCTACTGTAGAATCAATTTACTAACTGCGTTGTTTTTTTTTTGGCGCAAAAAAAATGCGCAAACTGCATTTTCTTGCGCAAATATACACCACCTCGGAGGACACATACCAAAAGTGTCTATTTTGGCACAGTAAGGACTGCAACTCCCATCATGGGAAAGACTCTGCCCATGATGGGAGTTGTAGTCCAGGGGCTGAGGTGCAGATCGCACCGGGTCATTCTCTAGAGACCCGCTGCGATCCGCATTTATTAACTGTAAAATCAGCGGTACAAGCGGCTACAATGCGCTGTCGCTGCGGCTCATGTATACACTGTCATAATTCATAATTCCCGCCGCCGATTAGGAGCTGGCGGGCAGTGCAGTGTAGACGCATGTGCCGCCGGCTTCTATAGTTAATAAATGCAGATCTGCCCCTCTGCCCTTGGACTACTACTCCCATCATGGGACAGAGTCTGTCCCATGATGGGAGTAGTTGTAGTACCGAAACGCTGAGGGATGGCACTTGCACATCCCCTGGATGTGGGACATTTTGAACTACTACTCCCATCATGGACAGATTCATTATCCAGAGACCCGCTGCGATCCGCATTTATTAACTATAGAAGTCGGCGGCACATGCGGCTACATCGCGCTGCCACCGGCTTTTATATACAGTACACTGTCATAATTCATAATCGCCACCGCCGGGAGAGGAGAGCACTGATTGGTCAATAGCTATCCACCAATCAGAGCTCCCGTCTCCCGGCGGGGATTATGAATTATGACAGTGTATATAGAAGCCGGTGGCATCAAGATGTAGACGCATGTACCACCGGCTTTTTAATTTAAATGCAGATCCGCGTTTATAAACGGCATTCAGTTAACCCGGCGATGCGCGGCATCGCACGGGTTGACTGGCAGAAGCCCCGCTGTTTCCAGCAGGGGACAACTTCTGCAACACCCCCCAGGACCATCTGTCGATGGTCCTGTTCAGCGATCACTGTGATTGGTCCCTGCTAGAAGTCCGGGCACAGCAGGGGAAGATGACGCCGAGAGCTGCGGCGGGGACCGCGGCACTTACCGAACAGCTGGAGGAACACAGGTTGGCGGCGGCGGGTAAGTGGAGGCGGCGGCGGCATCTGCATCAGAGGCAGCAGTGAAGCTCTTCACTGCTGCTTCTGGTAGTTTAAAAACTACAACTCCCAGCATGCCAGGCATGCTGGGAGTTGGAGTTTTGCAACATCTGGAGGGACTCATTATGTGCGCTCTTCCCATGGGAGAGCAAAAAATTTTTACTAACCCATATTTCTTCTTTTTCTTTTCTTCTCATTTCAGATACGTGAATGCGGAGGACTACGTCAGATTCGGTTGACTGTGACGATGACCAGCGTTTTTTTTTTTTTCAATAAAATGGTTAACGAGGGCTGTGGGGGAGTGTTTTTTTAAATAAATTTTTTTTTTCAATGTGTCCGTGTTTTTTATAATTGAATTTTCAGGGTTAGTAGTGGAAGCTGTCTTATAGACGGAATCCATTACTAAGACGGGGCTTAGCGGTAAGCCCCAAAAACAGCTAACACTAACCCCCAATTATTACCCCGGTACCCACCGCCACAGGGGTGCCGAGAAGAGCTGATACCAACAGGCCCCGAGCGTCAAAAATGGCGCTCCTGGGCCTAGGCGGTAACAGGCTGGCGTTATTTAGGCTGGGGAGGGCCAGTAACAATGGTCCTAGCCCACCCTGGTAAAGTCAGGCTGTTGCTGCTTTGGTTGGTATCTGGCTGATACTGAAAATAGGAGGAACCCTATGCGTTTTTTTTTTTATAAATAAATGTAAAAAAGGGTGTGGTTCCCTAATTTTTTCAGTATCAGCCAGATACCAACCAAGCAGCAACAGCCTGACGTGGAGAAACTCTGCAGACGATCCGCTAACTCCTGGAACATCTACCCGCATCTGGTCACAGCAACTTGCCGGGCCTCTGGTGCCATCTTGGGACTCTCTGTTCTCGTGCTCTACTGTGCTTTCCACCATCTTCTTGCTCTCACCAGGAACTCCCGCAAGACTGAAGAGGTCCGGCTCCACTCTGCTTCTTATACCGGTCTCCAACAAAATGGCCACCGTCTGGAACTTCATCATCAGCTGGGCCTGGGACCAAAAGTGACTCAGCGATGCATCCACTTCTTCCACTTCCCCGGCAACAAGGGGCGGACCTTTCAAGTTCCACTTAGGACTAGGAACTGCGACTTGGCTTCCATGCCCAGGGGCGGGACACTGGCTTTGGCGGGATCCTTTTGCGCGCTTTTTTTCCCAACAGATTAACCCTCTCAGGTATGGCGGCAGACATCTTAGCACGTAATAACCCCTCCATTCATGTTTATAGGAGGAGGCGTGACGGCTACGTACTAGCTGTCACACCCCCTCCCATAGACATGAATGGAGGTCCCCCATGATCAGACATCTTATCTCCTATCCTTTGGATGATTACTGCCGATCCGCCCCCTCAATGCAAGCCTATGGAAGGGGGGCGTGACCGCCGGACCCGTGGTCGCCGGTAATCAGACCCGGAGCGAACCTGCTTCGGGGACTGATTTAACGGGGTGCAGCGTGCAAGATCACAGGGGTCCCCAGTGGCGGGACCCCCGCAATCAGTCATCTTTTCCCCTATCCTTTGAATAGGGGATAAGATGTCTAAGCACCGGAGTACCCCTTTAATTCCGGGAATCGGCCTGAGAGCAGATGGGACCAACCGGCTATGATGTGTGCTCAGCTGCCCCTTTGTGCTTAAGCGTTAAAAACAGCTCAGGCAAGATAAGAATATTAGACGTACGTATATAGTTTTTTGCAAAAATAATGTAATTTTTTTTCTTCGGGGCACAAGGAGAACTAGGTACACCTCTGAACATATGTATGTCTTATGTATGTCTAATGCTTACTGAAGAACATATGTATTTCTAATGCTTAATGAAGAACATATGTATGTCTTATGTATGTCTAATGCTTACTGAAGAACATATGTATTTCTAATGCTTAATGAAGAACATATGTATGTCTAATGCTTACTGAAGAACATAATTATGTCCTATGTATACTGAAGAACATATGTATGTCCTATGTATACTGAAGAACATATGTATGTCCTATGTATACTGAAGAACATATGTATGTCCTATGTATACTGAAGAACATATGTATGTCCTATGTATACTGAAGAACATATGTATGTCCCATGTATACTGAAGAACAAGGAATAAAAGGAAATATTCATACTGAGAGGTTTTCAGACAATAACACTGTATTAGGAGGGAGTGGTGATAAGTCACTGTCACATTTTGTTGCAGAATGACAACTTCCAGCAGGTCATGGCTTATTTGGACATGCTGGGACATGTAGTGATTGCACAATAAAAGAGAATGCATCCTGTGCAGTACCCTCGGAGACCTGTGGGTGTCACTGTAGCATGGCGCGAATATGTGGTACGGGAGGCGACACCTAATGCAGTATTTGTCTCGGCGTTTGTCATAAGTGCGACAGCGACACCCACAGGTCATGTGGCAGTAAAATACATGACGTAATCTGCTAAACTGGTATGCGGTACCTAGCGTCACGTGACTCACGTGACGGTCAAGATGGCGGCCGGATGCTGTATCCATGGTGACGAGCGGAAGTCAGCCTGTCAGCTGGTAGGGTTTGGTAAAGATGGCGGCGGAGGCTGAGTACGAGTCCGTGCTATGTGTGAAGCCTGAGATCAGCGTCTACCGGATCCCGCCGAGGGCATCCAACCGAGGCTACAGGTGAGGGGGCGGGCACACGATACAGATGTGTACCGCGATATGTCACGATAATCCTGCCGACCCATTACCTGTCGTGTCTCATGTCAGGGCCTCGGACTGGAAGCTGGATCAGCCGGACTGGACCGGGAGGATGAGGCTGACGTCCAAGGGGAAGGTGGCGTACATCAAACTGGAGGACAAGGTGTCAGGTGCGGCCCTCCTACTACACCTCCTGTCATGTAACCCCCCACAATTACTCCTCCTGTCATGTGACCCCCACAATTACTCCTGCTGTCATGTGACCCCCCCCCCCTCCTACACCTCCTGTCATGTGACCCCCTCCTCCTACACCTCCTGTCATGTGACCCTCCCCCTTCTGCACCTCCTGTCATGTGACCCCCCCTCCTACACCTCCTGTCATGTGACCCCCTCCTACACCTCCTGTCATGTGACCCCCCCTACACCTCCTGTCATGTGACCCCCCCTACACCTCCTGTCATGTGACCCCCCCCTACACCTCCTGTCATGTGACCCCCCCCCTACACCTCCTGTCATGTGACCCCCCCCCTACACCTCCTGTCATGTGACCCCCCCCTACACCTCCTGTCATGTGACCCCCCCCTACACCTCCTGTCATGTGACCCCCCCCCCTACACCTCCTGTCATGTGACCCCCCCCCTACACCTCCTGTCATGTGACCCCCCCCTACACCTCCTGTCATGTGACCCCCCCCTACACCTCCTGTCATGTGACCCCCCCCCTACACCTCCTGTCATGTGACCCCCCCCTACACCTCCTGTCATGTGACCCCCCCCTACACCTCCTGTCATGTGACCCCCCCCCTACACCTCCTGTCATGTGACCCCCCCTACACCTCCTGTCATGTGACCCCCCCCTACACCTCCTGTCATGTGACCCCCCCTCCTGCACCTCCTGTCATGTGACCCCCCCCCCCTCCTACACCTCCTGTCATGTGACCCCCCCCCCTCCTACACCTCCTGTCATGTGACCCCCCCCCCTCCTACACCTCCTGTCATGTGACCCCCCCTCCTTCACCTCCTGTCATGTGACCCCCCCCTCCTACACCTCCTGTCATGTGACCCCCCCCCTCCTACACCTCCTGTCATGTGACCCCCCCCTCCTACACCTCCTGTCATGTGACCCCCCCCCTCCTACACCTCCTGTCATGTGACCCCCCCCCCCCTACACCTCCTGTCATGTGACCCCCCCCCCCTACACCTCCTGTCATGTGACCCCCCCCCCTCCACCTCCTGTCATGTGACCCCCCCCCCCTCCTACACCTCCTGTCATGTGACCCCCCCCCCTCCTACACCTCCTGTCATGTGACCCCCCCCCCCCTTCCATACTTGACGCAGTGACTCACATTGATGTCCTCTGAACCATCAGGTCAATAGAAGTTTCACTGTGGCCACAGATTTAGAGAATATAGCTGCACCCTCATAACCAGCAGAGCGGTGATCAGCAGCCACCACTAGGGGGGGTGACACAGGCAAAATGTTTTGGAAGAAATGTTCCCATAGTAGAGGGCTCTTCTTGTATGTTTTGTATTATGTGGTGGTCCTGAGCTGGGCCCCCCCTCCCCTCTGTAATATATGGTGCAGCCTGTCTCCTCACTCCTCTCTCTCGCAGGAGAACTCTTCGCTCAGGCTCCAGTCGATCAGTTTCCAGGGCTTGCGGTGGAGACGGTGACAGATTCCAGCCGCTACTTTGTGATCAGGATCCAGGACGGCAATGGTAAGTGACATAAGGAAAGGGTGGGGTACATAGAGGAAAAGTCACATGACATGAGCAAGAGGCAGCGTACATAGCGGAGAAATCACATGACAGGAGGAAGGGGGCAGCGTATATAGCGGAGAAGTCACATGACAGGAGGAAGGGGGCAGTGTACATAGCGGAGAAGTCACATGACAGGAGGAAGGGGAAGCGTACATATAGAAGAAGTCACATGACAGGAGGAAGGGGAAGCGTACATATAGGAGAAGTCACATGACAGCAGGAAGGGGCAGCGTACATAGCGGAGAAGTCACATGACAGGAGGAAGGGGGCAGCGTATATAGCGGAGAAGTCACATGACAGGAGGAAGGGGCAGCGTACATAGAGGAAAAGTCACATGACAGCAGGAAGGGGCAGCGTACATAGCTGAGAAGTCACATGACAGGAGGAAGGGGGCAGCGTACATAGCGGAGAAGTCACATGACAGGAGGAAGGGGGCAGCGTACATAGCGGATAAGTCACATGACAGGAGGAAGGGGGGCAGCGTACATAGCGGATAAGTCACATGACAGGAGGAAGGGGGCAGCGTACATAGCGGAGAAGTCACATGACAGGAGGAAGGGGGTGGGGTCCATAGCGGAAAAGTCACATGACATGCGGAGTCACAGAGGGGAATCTGATCTCAGTTAATCAGTGATCAGAGAGTGTTTCCCAGCCATTGTGCCTCCAGCTGTTTCAAAACCCAAACTCCCAGCATTCCAATTACTGTCTGGGCATTCTGGGAGTTATAGTTTTGCAACAGCTGGAGGCACCCTGTTTGTGACACACTGGCATAGGGCTACATGTTTACAATGACATTGACAGGTCAGCACTGAAGCAGCACAGTCCCTGTTGATAAACTGGCTGTATCAACAACAACCAGAACCTTATAATGTTGCTTTCATCTAGTGCAGTGTTTGCCAACCAGGGTGCCTCCAGCTGTTGCAAAACTACAACTCCCAGCATGCCCGGACAGCCTTTGGCTGTCCGGGCATGCTGGGAGTTGTAGTTTTGCAACAGCTGGAGGCACCCTGGTTGGCAAACACTGATCTAGTGGATAAAAATGAAAACTACATGACCCCTCCTCTTCCTTAGGGAGAAGCGCATTCATTGGCATTGGCTTTGCTGACCGAGGGGACGCCTTTGATTTCAATGTATCCTTACAGGATCATTTCAAGTGAGTGTGAGACTGAGGCGCGTTATGACACCACAATAGGGTTTCGTTTTTTCTCGTCTGGCTAATAAAATTCCTTTAATAGACTTGTGCAGGATCATGGCAAGACCCTGAAAAAAATGTCTTATCGCCCGAATTATTCTACTTTTCACCTGTCCCTGTGTAGGGTGGAAGAAAAATCCAAACATTAAAGGGGTACTCCGGAGGAAAACCTTTTTTATTTTATTTATTTATTTTTAAATCAACTGGTGCCAAAAAGTTAAACATATTTGTAAATTACTTCTATTAAAAATTCTTAACCCTTCCAGTACTTATCAGCTGCTGTATACTACAGAGGAAATTCATTTCTTTTTTTTTTTTTATTTCTTTTCTGTCTGACCACAGTGCTCTCTGCTGCCACCTCTGTCCATTTTTTTTTTTAGGAACGGTCCAGAGTAGGAGCAAATCCCCATAGTAAAACCTCTCCTCCTGCTCCGGACAGTTCCTAAAATGGACAGAGGTGTCAGCAGAGAGCACTGTGGTCAGACAGAAAAGAAATAAAAAAAAAAAAATCCTCTGTAGCATACAGCAGCTGATAAGTACTGGAAGGATTAAGATTTTTTTTTTTTAATATAAGTCATTTCCAAATCTGTTTAACTTTCTGGCACCAGTTGATTTAAAAAAAAAATAAAAAAATAAAATAAAATAAAACTTTTCCACCCGAGTACCCCTTTAGAGGGGGGTAGTTATCACGGTTCTCTTGGCACACAGGCTTGCTGGATTTATGTAAAGCAGTGTTTCCCAACCAGGGTGCCTCCAGCTGTTGCAAAACTACAACTCCCAGCATGCCCGGACAGCCGAAGGCTGTCCGGGCATGCTGGGAGTTGTAGTTTTGCAACAGCTGGAGGCACCCTGGTTGGGAAACACTGATGTAAAAACAGATGCCTCTACATAAATCCAGCAAACCTGTGCGCCAATGCTGAAATGTCCATTCGCTCAGAGCAGTTAGTAAAAATAAAACCGCAGTTAGTTAAAGGTAGTGTTAGGGTACGACTACACTATGGGGGAGATTTATCAAAACCAGTCCAGAGGAAAAGTGGCTCAGTTGCCCATAGCAACCAATCAGATCGCTGCTTTCAGAGGCCTTGTGAAAAATGAAAGAAGCGATCTGATTGGTTGCTATGGGCAACTCAGCAACTTTTCCTCTGGACGGGTTCTGATAAATCTCCCCATATGTTCCTGCCTCCGTTGATCCTATCCCTTGGCACCCCATCGAAAATGGGATGCCGACATATACTGTGACTGGGAGCAGCGAACCCTATTCACTTCTATGGCCGAACGAAGTCGCCTTTATTGACTCGGGGCGTATCTGCTATTTTAAGCAGGCTTGTGAAGGGGGCTGTTGGCGCTTTTTGAAATGCCTCCTATATCCCAAAAGGAGTCACTACGTGACTCCTTTTGGCCATAGAAGTGAACGGTGTCAACTGCTCCCATTAAAGGGGTACTTTTTAGCAGCTGTGTGCTACAGAGGAAATTCTTTTCTTTTTGAATGTCTTTTTTTTGTCTGACCACAGTGCTCTCTGCTGACACCTCTGTCCAGAGCAGGAGAAAATCCCCATAGCAAACCTTTGCTGCTCTGGACAGTTCCTGACACGGACAGAGTTGTCAGCAGAGAGCACTGTGGACAAGACAAAAAAAGACATTCAAAAAGAAAAGAATTTCCTCTGTAGCATACAGCTGCTAAAAACTACTGGAAGGGTAAAGATTTTTTAATGGAAGTAATTAACAAATCTGTTTACCTTTCTTGCACCAGATGATTTAAAAAAAAAAAAAGATGTTTTCCACCGGAGTACCCTTTAAAGGGGTACTCCGCCCCTAGACATCTTATCCCCTATCCAAAGGATAGGGAATAAGATGTCAGATCGCCACGGTCCCGCTGCTGGGGACCCCGGGGGATCGCTGCTGCGGCACCCCGCTGTCATTATTGTCCAGAGCGAGTTCGCTCTGCACGTAATGACGGGCAGTACAGAGGCCGGAGCATCGGTACGTCACGGCCCCGCCCCTTGTGACGTCATGGCCCGCCCCCCTCAATACGAGTCGATGGGAGAGGGCATGGCAGTAGTCACGCCCCTGCCATAGACTTGTATTAAGGGGGCGGGCCGTGATGTCATGAGGGGCGGAGCCATTACTTCACGCTGCTCCGTCCCCGAACTCGCACAGAGCGAACTCGCTCTGTGCAGTAATGACAACGGGGTGCCGCAGTGGCGATCCCCGGGGTCCCCAGCAGCGGGACCGCGGCGATCTGACAACTTATCCCCTATCCTTTGGTGACTTCCTTTGGGTAGGGGATTAGATGTCTAGGGGCGGAGTACCCCTTTGAGGGTGGGGTCTCACGTGCCGTATTTTGCTGCTTATTTGCTGCTGCGTATTGTCCTACCCCTTGAAGTCAATGGGTAGCAGGGTAACGGCACAAGGCAGCGCCACCACTGTCTGTTTATTCTCTTTACATTATCTTAAATAGTAGATTGTGTTTGATTCACAGACTACTGACAAGTAACCAGAGTGTTAACCCCTCTTTACCCTCATCACAGGTGGGTGAAGCAGGAGTCTGATTTCTCTAAAGAACCCCAGGGGCAGGACAATCAACCCAAGTTGGATTTGGGATTTAAAGAAGGGCAGACGATCAAGCTGAACATCGGGGTAGGTGCTTCCTGTGGACGGTGCTCAGTGCTGGAGTCCTGGGTTTGAATCCTTAGAATTCATCTGACATCGGGCTTCTATATTCTCCCTGTGGATTTCCTGTAAAGTTTTCCAATTTTCTTGTAGGAAAAAAACCAAAACGTGAGCAGTCGATCTGTGTACAGTGCTGTATAGTATGGTAAAGTGGTTATCCGGGAATAGGAAAACAGAGCTAATTTCTTTCAGAAACAGCACCTTCCCTGCCCTCAGGTTGTATTTGTTATTACAACTTGGCTTTAATCACTTCAATAAAACATCCTTTAGATTTTTGAAGAAATCTGCTCTGTTTTTCTAATCCTGGATACCTCCTTAAAACTACTTTAAAGGGGTTCTCCGGTGCTTACACATCTTTTCCCCTATCCAAGGGATAGGGTATAAGATGCCTGATTGCGGGAGTCCCGCAGCTGGGGACCCCCGGGATCTTGCACGCGACACCCCGTTTGTGATCAGTCCCCGGAGCGTGTTCGCTCCCGGTCTGATTACAGGGGACCACAGGGCCGGCCCAGTGTGACGTCACACGCCGCCCGCCCTGTAGTCGCCGGTAATCAGTCCCGGAGCGAACACGCTCCGGGAACTGATTACAAACGGAGTGTCGCGTGCAGGATCCCGGGGGTCACCAGCGGCGGGACTCCCGCGATCAGGCATCTTATACCCTATCCTTTGGCTAGGGGAAAAGATGTGTAAGCACCGGAGAACCGCTTTAAATAAATTTATTGCCACATTTAGATGGGGTAGATTTGTTGCAGATATTCTGCATTGGTTCCTATCAGACAATGTAAAACAAAGTACAGTACTATACATAAACATAAGGTTTTCCAACATCAGTAACATATTAAGTTCAGACTGCACATTTTACACTGCAGAGTGTGAAATATGTTGCAAAATCGGAGACATTTTTATTTTTACTGTTTTTTTTAATCCTTTAAGGACTCAGGGTTTTTCTGTTTTTGCACTTTTGTTTTTTTCTCCTCACCTTCAAAAAAAAAAAAAAAAAAAAATCCTAACCTTTTCAATTTTGAACCTACACATATTATGTATTTAAATTTTTATTTTTATTTTTTTTTTGCGCCATCAATTCTACTTTGTAATTTTGTAATGACATCAGTCATTTTTACCCAAAATTGAAAAAAAAAATGCCATTTTGTAATTTGTAACTACATGCAGGAAAATTAATATGATTAAAAATGTCATCTTCTGACCCCTATAACGTTTTTATTGTTCCGCATACAGGGATGTATGGGGACTAATTTGTTGCGCCATGATTTGAAGTTTTTAACGGTAGCATTTTTGTTTTCATCTGACTTTTTGATCACTTTTTATTCATTTTTTTTTTAATGGTATAAAAAGTGATCAAAAATACGTTATTTTGGACTTTGGAATTTTTTTACATGTACGCCATTGACCGTGCGGTTTAATTAACAATATATTTTTATAGTTCGGTCACTTATGCACGTGGCGATACCACATATGTTTATATTTATTTTTATTTACATAGTTTTTTTGTTTTTTGTTTTTTAATGGGAAAAGGGGAGTGATTCAAACTTTTATTAGGGAAGGGGTTATATCACATTTATTAACACTTTATTTTCACTTTTTTTTTATTTTTTATGTTATAGCTCCCATGGGGGACTATAACATTGCACACACTGATTTCCTACACTGATCACTGCCATGCAATAGCATAGCATTGATCAGTGTTATCGCCGCTCAACTGCTCCAGCCTGGATCTCAGGCACGGAGCAGTCATTCGACGATCAGACAGCGAGGAGGCAGGTAAGGATCCTCCTCGTGTCCGTACAGCTGATCGGGACACTTTCACTTCAGACGCTGTGATCAACTTTGATCGCCGCGTCTGAAGGGTTAATACCGGACATCACTGCGATCGGTAATGTCCGGTATTAGCCGTGGGTCCTGGCTGTTGATGGCCGCTGGGACTGACCCAAAATGACGCGGGGTCACCGCGTGACCCTACGTTACATCTCGGGGGGGCAGCGCAGGATGTAAATATATGTCCTGTGTTGTTAAGGGGTTAAACTTATCCTTAGGGTACATTCACACTAAGGAATTTCTTAGCTAGGAAATTTCGGTGCAGCAGCCTCCACTGTTTTCAGTGGGATCCTGTTGCACCATGCACACTGCTGAATTTCAAGTTCCAGACTCTGCTGAGAGAATGAAACATGTTCGTTCTTTTGGCGCATCCTGCTCCGATATGCAAGGTGATGGTGCGTATTCCAGCTCTCCGAGCACCTGAATCAGTCGGCCTCTACTGTGCACAGAATGTCTGCTTAAAGGGGTACTCCACTGGCCAGAGTTCGGAAGATTTAGTCCCTAACGCTGTGTGCAAGCTGCGGGGGTCGGCCACGCCCACTCAATGCAAGTCTATGGGAGGGGGCGTGGCATTCGCCACGCCCCCTCCCATAGACTTGCATTGAGTGGGTGTGGCCGACCCCCGCAGCTTGCACACAGCGTTAGGAACTAAATCTTCCAAACTCTGGCCAGTGGAGTACCCCTCTAAAAATGTCTCTATCCTAATTTTCCTGATTTTCAGTATGTGAGAGCTCATGGCTGACGGCTCCGTGTCTACCTGGATCATGCGGCACTGACGTCTTCTTCCCGCATCATTTTGTTTAGTGCTCGGATTTGTGTGATTTCTCATAAATGTGTCTTGTAAAGTTTTCTTTTCCATCCTTTTCCAGCAGAACATAAAGAAGAAAGATACCTGTAAGAATCGAGGGAACGCCAGCGCGGGTGGTATCGCTCTGCTTCCTCCTCCTCCTGGGGGCAAAATCACATTACCAACCGTGCCCATAACTACTCCAATAGCCAATCATGTTACCCCGCCCCCCTGCAACACATCCCCCAGTCCAGGTATGTGTCTTAATGCTTGAGTCTCGTTATCATGAGGCGCTATACATCCCTTCATGTCATACTTATTGTAGGCCCCAAAATGAATCACTAGGATGATGTCAGGACATTTTGTATGTCCGCCATGTTGTATGTATTCTCAGAAGGCCCAAACGAAAAGGCCAAAGGATCTCTCTAGGAATGTGTATTCCTTTGAACGTTTTCCTTTGAAGAGAAATGTAGACAGAAACCAAGGGGTCTGGCAAACAAGTCAGACAATAGTCTGTGTACAGTCTTTTACAAAAACAATGACAAAGTCTTGAGAGAAGCAAATATTTTAGATCTTTCAATTTTAGCTGTGTTAGCTGGTAGAGATGAGCGAACTTAAAGTAAATTCGATTCAACGCGAACTTCTCGGCTCGGCAGTTGATGACTTTTCCTGCATAAATCAGTTCAGCTTTCAGGTGCTCCGGTGGGCTGGAAAAGGTGGATACAGTCCTAGGAGACTCTTTCCTAGGACTGTATCCACCCTTTCCAGCCCACCGGAGCACCTGAAGGCTGAACTAATTTATGCAGGATAAGGCATTAACTGCTGAGCCGAGAAGTTTGTGACAAATCGAATTTACTGTAAGTTCGCTCATCTCTAATAGCTGGGATTAAACACAATAGGTGCATATATACTAACCTAGAGATACCGGGAGACTGTACACAAAAGACATGTCTCTGAAAGTTTTAGCACAAGGAAATGTGTAAATTCAGCAAAAGGTGAAATATGGTTAATAAATGTCTTTATAAAACATTCCTATATATGATCTTATAATATGCTACTAATCTTATATGCTATGCTACTAATACTTGCCCTATTATAACAATATATATATATATACATATACATACACACACACACACACACACACACACACACACACACACACACACAGTCATGGCCATAAATGTTGGCACCCATGAAATTTTTCTAGAAAACGAAGTATTTCTCACAGAAAAGGATTGCAGTAACACATGTTTTGCTATACACATGTTTATTCCCTTTGTGTGTATTGGAACTAAACCAAAAAAGGAGGGAAAAAAAAGCAAATTGGACATAATGTCACCAAACTCCAAAAATGATTGGCACCCTTTCAAAATTGTGGAAAAATAAGATTGTTTCAAGCATGTGATGCTCCTTTAATCTCACCTGAGGCAAGTAACAGGTGTGGGCAATATAGAAATCACACCTGAAAGGAGAGAAGTTCACTTAGTGTTTGCATTGTGTGCCTGTGTGTGCCACACTAAGAATGGACAACAGTAAGAGGAGAAGAGAACTGTCTGAGGACTTGAGAACCAAAATTGTGGAAAAATATCAACAATCTCAAGATTACAAGTCCATCTCCAGAGATCTAGATTTGCCTTTGTCCACAGTGCACAACATTATCAGAAGTTTGCAACCCATGGCACTGTAGCTAATCTCCCTGGGCGTGGATGGAAGAGAAAAATAGATGTAAGGTGTCAACGCAGGGTAGTCCGGATGGTGGATAAGCAGCCCCAAACAAGTTCCAAAGATATTCAAGCTGTCCTGCAGGCTCAGGGAGCATCTGTGTCAGTGTGAATTATCCGTCCACATTTAAATGAAATGAAACGCTATGGCAGGAGACCCAGGAGGACCCCACTGCTGATACAGAGACATAAAGAAGAAAGACTACATTTTGCCGAAATGAACTTGAGTAACCAAAATCCTTCTGGGAAAACGTCTTGTGAACAGATGAGACCAAGATAGAGCTTTTTGGTAAAGCACATCATTCTACTGTTTACTGAAAACGTAACAAAGAAAAGAGCACAGTACCTACAGTGAAATATGGTGGAGGTCAATGATGTTTTGGGGTTGTTTTGCTGCCTCTAGCACTGGGGGGCCTTGAATGTGTACAAGGCATCATGAAACCTCAGGATTACCAATGGATTTTGGGTCGCACTGTACAGCCCAGTGTCAGAAAGCTGGGTTTGTGTCAGAGATCTTGGGTCTTCCAGCAGGACAATGACCCCAAACATATGTCAATAAGCCCCCAGAAATGGATGGCAACAAAGAGCTGGAGAGTTCTGAAGTGGCAGCAATGAGTCCAAATCCCATTGATCACCTGTGGAGAGATCTTAAAATTGCTGTTGGGAAAAGGCGCCTTCCAATAAGAGAGACCTTGAGCAGTTTGTAAAGGAAGAGTCCAACATCCCGGCTGAGAGGTGTAAGAAGCTTATTGATGGTTATAGGAAGTGTCTGATTTCAGTAATTTTTTCCAAAAGAATATTATGTTTTTATATTTTTATATAATATACAACCAATTATTAAGTTAAGGGTGCCAATAATTTTGTCCAGACCATTTTTGGAGTTTGGTGACATTATGTCCAATTTGCTTTTTTTCCCTCCCTTTTTTGGTTTAGCTCCAATACACACAAAGGGACTAAACATGTGTATTGCAATCATTTTCTGTGAGAAATATTTCATTTTCTTGAAAAATTTCAGGGGTGCCAATATTTACGGCCATGACTGTAAATGATCTCATATGATCTCTGTAGCGTTAATATGCTACCTTGCCCTATTATAACAAAATATATATATATATATATATATATATATATATATATATATATATATATATAAAAATAAATAGTGGCATTATAATGACTATTATTATGTTTACAGCTATGTAGCTAAATATGTGGGATATCCAATCATATAATTTGAGTTACCTGATTAATTCACGAATATTATCTCAGGAATAATATATTATATAATGATAAATATAGTACCCAGGATACATGAGAGAGAGAGAGGGATAGATACATAGATAGATTGATCTTTTATAGTTAATTTAATCACACATTGAATATATGGTTATAATTAATAAGCTGTGATGTCATGTGACTAGACATGTGACTAGCTCTGATCTCCATAATCACACCCACCAGTCATCATTAGATGATCTGATATTTGTTTGGGTGGATCTTTAGGATAGAAAACAAGCTAAAAGTAGGTGTAAGGAAGACAGAGAAAAAACACAGATCCTCATCACAGAAGTTCCTAAAGGGGCAGAGCCCTGAAGGGCCAAGGGGAGAGCTTTGTCCCATAATAGTCATTTTCTTCTCTGATAACCAGTTATGACTACAGGCGTCTCCAAAGACCCCTGGCAGCCATCTCTCTTTCATCCAGAAGTACTAATAATTCATAAGTGAGATATTACCCCGACATTCAGTGCAGTAAATACATCATGACTATCTGTATCCTGTATTTCTCTGTATTCCTAGATGTATATAAGGAACAGGGGGGGGTGAAAAGGAGACAGAGTAACTTTTGATGACAAAGGTATATGTGAAAAAGGCAGAAATACCGCTCCCCTTATCTCGTTGTGCTAGTGGCAGGCACCACTCTGAGTACTGCTTAGTGTAGGTTGCCGCACAGTCCGGGAGCCGCCGATCGTCGGTACCGCTGGCAGCGGTCAGGAACGTAGCTGGAGGCAGGTTGCACGAATCCCTGGCGGGGGTTATCCCAATATTCCGACTTGCGGGATCGGCGCTTCGGGAAGCGCCGATCCCGCAAGTCGGAATATTATGATAACCCCCGCCGGGGATTCCCGCAACCTGCCTCCAGCTAGATGTATATAAGAAAATACCCAGACATGGTATTTACTTACAGATAGAGATTGAGCTGTTCCCCAACAAGATCTACTACGTGCAGTATATGACTCCACAGACACATTTGGATTACTGTGACTTCCTTGTGTGATCTCCTTGTACATTTTATTTTTTTATCCTGTTGCGTTTACTATTACAGCAGAGCATTGGATTGCACGCAGGGGTGATGCTGCAATTTCCCAATTATGGATCCTAGTGATCTAGTGAAACTTGTGTCTTTTTTATGTGTGCACAAACCTCACATGACGTAACACTCTACATTGATCATGGCTAGTGCACAGATGTTTTTATTCTATTTATTTTTTTTAGACATTCTGCTAGATTTGGGATCTCCGGTGCCACCTCCTAAAGCTGCTCCTGCCTCTGCAGACCTGTGGGGTGATTTCAATACTGCCAGCAGGTGAGGAACTCTAAAAGGATCTACTGACGGGTGTTAATCTGATATGTTAGATCAATGTTCCCCAACTATGCCTGACCAGGCATGCTTGGAGTTGTAGTTTAGCAATAGCTGTAGGCCCCCTGGTTGGGGAACACTGTCATAAATGGAGGACATGTATAAAGGAAAGACCTCTCCTCAAATCAGTGCATGTACACAGTGACCTCACCAGCAGAACAGTGAGTACAGCTCTGGAGTATAATACAGGATATAACTCAGGATCAGTACAGGATAAGTAATGTAATGTATGCACACAGTGACCCCACCAGCAGAATAGTGAGTACAGCTCTGGAGTATAATACAGGATATAACTCAGGATCCGTACAGGATAAGTAATGTAATGTATGTACACAGTGACCTCCCCAGCAGAATAGTGAGTACAGCTCTGGGGTATAATACAGGATATAACTCAGGATCAGTACAGGATAAGTAATGTAATGTATGTACACAGTGACCTCACCAGCAGAATAGTGAGTGCAGCTCTGGAGTATAATACAGGATATAACTCAGGATCAGTATAGGATTAGTAATGTAATTTTTATGTAGATTTTACAATGCATTCAGAAAGTCTTTAGACTCTTTACATTTTTTTTCACATTTTATGTTGCTCCTTGAGCTAAAAATATTTAAATCATTCTGCACTTAATACCCTTAATAACAAAGTAAGAACAGAATGTTAGAAATGTTTGCAAATGTATTGAAAAAGAAAAATACATTTTGCGTGGCCATAAGTATTCAGACCCTTTGCTATGACGCTTGCAGTTTCTCGTTCGCTCTTCATTGAGGGACACCGATACTGATGGGTATATTTGGGTCTTGCCACTAGGAGGCGCTGACACTAGGAAAAAAAAGTGGGCTCCTCCCTGGCAGGATATACCCGCCCACTGGAAGTGAGGTAATCAGTTTTAGCTAGTGTCAGTAGGAGGCAAGACACATGTCTGGGAGCTCACCAGACCTGGTCTTTTATTTTATTATTTTCTATTTTGGTATGTCTAGTATGTACTAATACCCCCCTTCCCCCTCTCCCTTGCTCATCCGGTTTCTCTGATATGCCCAGGTCCTCAGCCGCCATTACACGTGGTTGTGCTGGGCCGGACCCCTCATGGCCTCCGGCGCAATTCTGGAGGGACAGTCCCGTGTGCCTGCCCTCCCCCCTCTTCGGCCCCACATGTATGCGGCCAGGCACACTGCACTGGCAGTGTTCCCTACTCATTCGGCCTGAGACTCATTACTGCTGCCCCAGTTTGTCTCTGGGGCAGTGAGTCTCCGGTCCCATGTGGCCGTCCGCTTCCCCAGTGGGGGCGCAATAAACCGCTTACTACTCTTAGTTGCGGCCAGGCGCAGTGTCCTGGCCGCGTTCTTTATTAGGCTGACCGGAGAACTATAGCTACAGGCAGTGGGTCTCCGGTCTCATGCAGCCGACCGCGTTCCTTAGTGCAGGCACACCAGCCCGCTTACTGCTCTTAGCTGCAGCCAGGCTCAATGTCCTGGCCGTGCTCCCTTATCTGCTGCGGAGATCCCCTGCAGCTGCCCCCCTTGTTAGTTTTCTTGTGACAGCGGGTCTCCGGTCCCCATGCGGCCAGGCGCTTCCCCGGCGGGAGAGGAACCGGCCACATCATTCTATCTGCCTATCCCTGTACCTTTAACAACCGCTGATTGTGCGGCCGGTGCCATTTTCATGTGGCCGGGTGACGGAGGGGGCAGCCGCGTCCTACTATAAGTTCCCTGGCTCATAAAATATGATTCCTCCTCCACAGGATGCCGCCTCCGCTGTTAGTGATCCAGATCGTCACGTCTAGTTCGAGGTCTTCGTGGAACTGTCCCTGCGTGGGCATGGATTGCACCTGATATCATTATGCCAGACTGTAGTCTCACCTTTCACTCAGGCACTCCGCTACCCTACTGCTAGGCAAGGTGTCCACCGGAGTGACCCATTGTCTACTATTGACCCATACCAGTAAGGCAGACAGTGGTCTGTGTGGTTTCCACCGCCGCCTGTCACTCATCTCACAGCTAATGTATCTGCAGCTGGAGTTCTGGTACCACACTGCTGTGCGAGGTAAACAAAGAAGTGTCCCAGCGTGTCCTATGGACCTTATATGGGGTAATGGAGGATACAGTCCCCTGATCTCCCAGGGTGGCGGGGATACGATCCATGGCTTCTAGGCCTCCCCTCCCTCCCACAGGCGACAGAGGGGCACAGTGATCATCTATCTGGCTGTCCCCTTTTAGCCAGCGCCTGGAGGTGTACTTATTCAGCCAGACTGATGTCTGCATGGTCGCCGCCACTGTCGGTCTCCCGGGCATGGTCAGGTTTCCCGTACCTCACTGCTGGTGTAAGGAATCTGAATGAGGGTCTCTGCAGGTCCTGGGGACTGATGCCAGTCAGCCAGACTTTCGTCTGCTGGGTCTCCTGTACTGCCAGGTCGCCCGTTAGTTCAGCCACACTCCTGTACCTCACTCTCCATGGGAGGGTTGAAGGTGTGACCATGAGTGTTCAGGAACTCTATACCAGTCAACTGGACGATTGTCTGCATGGTTTACTACAATGTCGTGTCAATTACCATACACTTCCCACACCGTGGACGGAAGTTACAGTAACTCACTACCAAGGTGTAATTCCAAGTAAGTCTCCCTTTGTTGCTCCATGGGCCCTATTCAGTGCACCTCATACTAGCTCGCACGGTTCCCTCCTTTACCAGGTTCCTCTCTACATGCTGGTCGCTCTCTCGGCCTAAGGCTGGTAACCCACTTTCTTTGTGTGGTTCTGAATGCGGGACACGGTGTGGCCACGTTCCAGATAGCCAGACTGTGTCTGCATAGTTTTCTGATCCGCCAGGTCACCTTCCCCATTCTTGTCGTTCCCGCGGCTGCAGTCCGGTGAATCATTTTCCACGTGAAGTTCCAACATTGTGTGTCGGTGGGTTCGTTGGACCTTTTTATACTTGTTTGTCAGATTGTGTCTGCATGTTTCCTTTCCCACATACATCATTCATCTCTTTCGTCTGCAACCGCAGTCCTCTGACTGCTGGGGTCCATGTCCGGTTAGTCTCCTTGTCTTGGACACTATCCTAGTGTGCTGTCGCGTGCCTTCTTTTTTAGGTAGGCCCTTCTGGTTCTTTGGGCCTTAGTGATGAGGTCTCGGGTAGGTTAGCTCTCCTGCCCAGACTTCTCCGCAATCCCATTTGTGGGGCAGTCTTTCGGTACTGCACTTCTTCTTGTCTCGACATAGAAGTTTGTCGCCGAGAACTTTTCGCGGACTTTGGGTTTCCTTCCCCTACAGGTGTACGTCTTTCAGGCGACTCTGAAAAATCCAATTCCCATGTCGGTCACCCCGGGATGCCCCTTTTCAGGCCGTTCTGCTCCCTTTTTGGCCATTATTCCTCCCGTCTCCCCCTTCAGGGTCCATTTTTTCCCGAGGTGGAGGGCATCCTGGTCATCCGGATCACGCTACTCTAGCTTATTTCGCCTCCCAGGTGTTCGCGGTGGGTTGTGGGCCTGCAGCTGTTCAGGTCATCGATTTTGGGCACCAGGTCTCTCTAGAGCCGGTCTCCATCTTTCTTTCTTCCAGTGGTTTTCTGGTCTCCACCTCCTGTGGTCGCCTTCTGCTTGGCGTACGCTGATCTTCCTGGCGTTTTTTCCACCATGTTATCATGAATCTGGATGGGGCTCTCTTGTGCTCTTTTCCATTTTTCTTTCAGCCTGGCTAGCCCTCTGTCTGGTTCTCTGTTCCTTGGAGTTGATTTCCTACCTCCTCCTAGGATGGTTCTGGCCCATCTGGCTTCCTAGCCCCCCTTTTCTTGTCTCTCTATATGGACCGTAGGTTTAGAGTCTCTACATAGGACGTTCTCTTACTTTTGGCATCCTAGTCCATTTCCATCGACGGGGGTTCTTCTGGGAGCTCAGTTTGTGGGCCTTGGTTGTCTCTGTCCGGGATCTCGTCCGTGAGCCTTACGATCGAGTCAGTTCAGTCTCTGGTCTGTTTCCCTTTCTCTGGTGGGTATTTTTCCCACCCCAGGGACTGATTTGGTATGTCCCATGGTCTCCTGTGTCTCCCAATGAAGAGCTACCGAAAAAAGGAGAATTTTTTTTTTGTACTCCCCGTAAAATCTCTTTCCCTTAGCCTTCATTGGGGGACACAGATACTATTGGGTATATGGTCTTGCCACTACGAGGTGCTGACACTAGGAAAAAAAAGTCAGCTCCTCCCTGGCAGGATATACCCGCCCACTGGAAATGAGGTAATCAGTTTTGTCACAAAGCAGTAGGAGAAGCCAACAAAGAAACATGTCCAAAAGGACCCTAGAAAAGATGATAAAAAAAATAAAAAAAAAATAAAAAAACCGGAAGAGAGTATCCGGACAAAAAAAAATGAAGAAATGGGTGGATGCAGTGTCCCCCAATGAAGGCTACGAGAGAAGGATTCTAAGGGGAGTACAAAAAAAATCTCCTTTTTAGCTCTGGGGCCTCACATTTCTCTTCATTTCTGAGATGCTTCTTCACCATCTAGCCACATCTGGAAAAGAGGACAAAACATTTCTACAGCACTGAATATTCCCAAGAGCTAAGTGGTCTCTCTGATTTCTTAAAGGAGAAGTATCATGTAAGAAAACGTATCCCCTATCTGAAGGATAGGATAAGTTTTAGGTCACGGGGGGGGGGGGGGGGGAGGGGGGTCCGAGCACTGAAAACCTGATCCAGAGCTCTCTGCACCTCAGACTTTAGTGAAGCTTTACTTTCTAACAAGGCAATGGGGGAGATTTATCAAAACTTGTGCGGAGGGAAAGTTGACCAGTTGCCCATAGCAACCAATCAGATCGCTTCTTTCATTTTGCACAGGCGCTTTTAAAAATGAAACAAGCGATCTGATTGGTTGCTATGGAAAACTGGACAACTTTTACTCTGCACAGGTTTTGAAAAATCTCCCCCAATGACCCTAAGTACACAGGAGCAGCTTAGGGGCACCTCTGAATATCCATGAGTGGCCCAGCCAGAGCCCGAACCCAAGGGAACATCTCTGGACAGACCTGGTGTCCACCGACGGTCCCCATCCAACCTGACAGAGCTTGGGAGGGTCTGCAGAGAAGAATGACAGAAAATCTCCAAATCCAGGTGTGTCAAGAAGACTGGAGGCTGGAATCACTGCCAAAGTGCAGTATTGAGTAAAGGGTATGAATACTTATGTCACTGCAAAATTATAGTTTTTCCTTCTCAAAATAATTAGTAAAGATTTGTAACATTCTGTTATCTCTTCATCATTATGAGGTATTGGGTGCGGAATGATGACGACTTGATATTTTTTCTGAATGCACTGTCTATCAGCTGGGACATGGTGGACATGGGCTCTAAGTCTTCTGAGGTGGAGTTCACACTTGGTTGTTTTCCATGTTGTCACCGCTGTTTATAGATCTATATTGGTATCTACTTTTTCACTTTATTCCTGGAGTCTTTTTGTGACTTTTTTTTTCCCCAGTGGGGGTGCATAATGAAGACCACACATAAAACCATGATCTACTTTTCTATGGAAATCTTTTTGTTAAAGGAGTACTCCGGCATTTAACTTTTTAATATCCTGCCCAGTCAAGTCTACTGGCATTTAAATGGGCACGGTCTGATACAAAAACTTTTTATATGTTGTACTTCTTGTAAAAGCATTAACTTTTATAATATACTTTATAAGAACTTTTTTCATAGAAATCATGGCTTTGTCCAAGCTAAAGCACAGGCATGGACAAAGTCCAGTAAGTGAGGCTGGGATAGCACTCCTCTGTGCTCTCTCCTCTCTGATAGTACTCCTCTGTTCTTTCTCCTGTCTGATAGCACTCCTCTGTGCTCTCTCCTCTCTGATAGTACTCCTCTGTTCTTTCTCCTGTCTGATAGCACTCCTCTGTGCTCTCTCCTGTCTGATAGTACGTCCTCTCTGCTCTCTCCTGTCTGATAGTACTCCTCTGTGCTTTCTCCTGTCTGATAGCACTCCTCTGTGCTCTCTCCTGTCTGATAGTACGTCCCCTCTGCTCTCTCCTCTCTGATAGTACTCCTCTGTGCTTTCTCCTGTCTGATAGTACTCCTCTGTGCCCTCCCCTGTCTGATAGGACTCCTCTGTTCTCTCTCCTGTCTGATAGTACTCCTCTGTGCTCTCTCCTATCTGATAGTACTCCTCTGTGCTTTCTCCTGTCTGATAGTACTCCTCTGTGCTCTCTCCTCTCTGATAGTACTCCTCTGTTCTTTCTCCTGTCTGATAGTACTCCTCTCTGCTCTCTCCTATCTGATAGTACGTCCTCTCTGCTCTCTCCTGTCTGATAGGACTCCTCTGTTCTCTCTCCTGTCTGATAGCACTCCTCTGGCCTCTCTCCTGTCTGATAGGACTCCTCTGTTCTCTCTCCTGTCTGATAGGGCTCCTCTGTGCTCTCTCCTATCTGATAGTACGTCCTCTGTGCTCTCTCCCCTGTCTGATAGCACTCCTCTGTGCTCTCTCCTATCTGATAGTACTCCTCTGTTCTCTCTCCTGTCTGATAGCACTCCTCTGTGCTCTCTCTCCTGTCTGATAGTACTCCTCTGTGCTCTCTCCTGTCTGATAGCACTCCTCTGTGCTCTCTCCTGTCTGATAGCACTCCTCTGTGCACCCTCACTTACTGGCAACATTCAGCACAACAAGAGCATAAACATACTATAAGGCGCACACCAAAAAAGTGTTCTATATGAAACCTTTATTAGTACAAAAATATCTTAAATTATATAAAGCACATCACATAAAAACAATTAAAGGAGGAGGGCCAGGAGATCCCACAGCCCCCCTTAACCACGGAGGGGATCCCAAACTAATGGGGTCTCCCCTCAGGGACACCCAACATATAAAAAGTTTTAAAATCTGACAGTGCCCATATTTAGAAAAAAAACTAACCTCCCACCATTCCCCAGTGCCACTGATAAGCTGCTCTGGTCCCTGGTGTGATCCTCTTCCTGGTGCCGGGGTTGACGCTTCAGGGCTTTGCTAATCGCTTACCTCAGGGATGTGCTGACTCGGCCAGAGGGGCAGTGTGACGTGTCAGGCCCTGGGACCAGGAGACGACCCGTGCTGGGGCTCAAATGACATCACTGAGGCAAATTATTCGCTGAGCTGCAATAGGAAGAGGATCGCAGCGGAGGCCAGGGCAGTGATACTGGAGGCATTGGGCATTGGCAAGAGGTGAGTAGAGATTTTTTTTTTGATTAAAAAAAAAAGTGAAACACCGCAGTACCCCTAATTTTTATTCCATTAAAAGGTATTATACAGGAATAGAAAAACAGAACTGATTTCTTCAAAAAACAGCACCACACCTGTCGTCAGGTTGTGTGTGGTATTGCAGCTCAGGTCCACTGAAGTGAATGGTGCAAATCTGTAATACCATACACAACCTCAGGACAGGGTGGAGCTGTGTTTGGAAGAAACTTAAAGGAGTACTCCAGTGGAAAACTTCTGTTTTAAAATGAACTGGTGCCAGAAAGTTAAACAGATTTGTAAATGACTTCTATTTAAAAACCTTAATCCTTTCAGCACTTATTAGCAGCTGAATACTACAGAGGAAATTCTATTATTTTTGAGTTTCTTTTTTGTCTTGTCCACAGTGCTCTCTGCTGACACCTCTGTCAATGTCAGGAACTGTCCAGAGCAGCATAGGTTTACTATGGGGATTTTCTCCTGCTCTGGACAGTTCCTAATTCAGGTGTCAGCAGAGAGCACTGTAGACAACACAAAAAATAAATTCAAAAATAATAGAATTTCCTCTGTAGCATACAGCTGCTAATAAGTACTGGAAGGGTAAAGATTATTTTTTTTTTTTTTTAATAGAAGTAATTTACAAATCTGTTTAACTTTCTGGCACCAGTTGATTTAATAAAAAAAAAATTTTCCACCGGAGTACCCCTTTTAATCCGTTTTTCTATTCCTGGAGAACCGCATGTATCCATGTGGATTTGTTTCTTTTGCGCAGCAGCGGTGGCGCTTTGTGTCTTGCTGTTACCAAGTTTGAGCTTCACTTCACCGTCGTGGTGTCTCGGCATGTGGCTTTTATAGATGGTGGTGGGTCAGCTTTGATTATTGCTTGGCCAGCTTGCTGGGATTGGTAGTTCTCCACCTCTCCTGCTTCTGCCATGTATGATGTTGAGCCTTTACCTGCTTGCGTCCTGCTCTCAGTTTGTCGGGTCTCTCTCTTCTGTCCAGCAGTCTGTCCTCTGAAGCTCCGCAGTCTTCCAGCTGGGTTCAGTTCTAGCGGCCGCTCCTTGGAAATCTCTTCCTTTTTTTTTTTTCCCCTCACTCTTCTGGAGAACAGACCGCCCCCTGTCCACCGCCAGGATGCACAGCCGCTCCCGTACCGCGTATCATTGTGACGTCTCCTCATTATTTGGGCTGTGTGGGTCTGCCAGGGGGCAACGTGTTTGTGCATCTCATACTTTCTTCCTTTTATGACGCCCCTTCTCCCTGCCCCCGTCCCTGCCTGCTGCCCCTCTGTTACCATGTTTTACGTCAGTCAACCCCCCTTCCGCCCCTCTCTACTAGTTCCACACACTTATCATTCCACACACATACATACAGGGTATAGTGGACTGGCATTGGGTGCCCGTATGGCATCTGTAGGCCAATGCCCAATCTGTTCAAGAGCTGCTCTGTTAATAGACAAATGACATCATTTTATTTTTAATTATTTCTTGACGATTATGAACTCTTATTTCATTATTGAGTTTCTGCCATCCAGGCCCGGTCCGCTGGATGGGGGAAGGCAAGTCTCATATCATATCATTTACTGTAATCTTTTGGGTTCTAGTATAACTGCTGACTTCTGGCTGTTGCAAAACTACAACTCCCAGCATGCCCGGACAGCCAACGGCTGTCCGGGCATGCTGGGAGTTGTAGTTTTGCAGCATCAGGAGATCCCCAGTTTAGAGGGCTCGCTTTTATCATGTTCCCCTACAGGGTAAGTGGGAGAGGGGACCGGGGTGGTTAAATAGACTTGTGTATTTTGTCTTGTAATCATGAAACATATTTATTATATAGTGAGTCCTTATGAAATAAAAGAACAAAGTGTATATAAAATAAAATAAAAATTCAATAAATTTAATGTATCACCACTTAAGAATTGTGCGTCTGTGTCTTTCCTCAGTATATTTCTCCTTCTGGAGTTATTTTACCATACGGTAGATTACCATTGTCGTGGTCAAAGTCTGGACTACGTCTTACCAGACGACTCTCGGCCATCAGAACGACTTTTGCCAAACTAAACTGGACTATTAATGAGATTTAAGTATGGCAAGTCTTATTGTGAATATACAAAGCTCCAGTGGTAAGTATAGAAAATCCTTGGAGTAGATTTATTTTGTTCTTTCTCTATCGGCTCCATTGGGGGACACAGACCGTGGGTGTATGCTGCTGTCTCTAGGAGGTGTGACACTATGGTAATAAAAATAAGTCGGCTCCTCCCAGCAGGATATACCCGCCTTCAGACTCTGAGCTAGTCAGTTTTAGCTTAGTGTTTGAAGGAGGTGGACATGGTCTGGTTTGCTCCAGACCAGGTCTTCTGTTTTTTTGTTTTCCTAGTATAGGGACGTGTTCGTTTTTTTATTCCCTTTTCTTTTCTGTTTTCAAGTGGGGACTCAGGTTCCCTGTTTCCCCATTGCGAGTAAGAGGGCACAGACATTGCATATATGCGCTGATAACCCCCCCTCGCCAACGGTCAGCGCCTGGGTGGTACCTCATGGGTCCGGTTCCCCCTATTTCACTGCTCGCTCGCGCATAGCAGCCAGGCGTGATGCAGGTAACTACAGCTGACTGAAGACTTTACTGAAGACTTCATTAGGCAAGTTCTTCTGACTGAGGTAAGTACTTTCCGTCTTTCTCCTCAGGTAAGCGGACTTGCAACTGTTGGAGACCCCCTGTTTTTGGCCCACCTTTTCAGGTTGGGCTGGCTTACTGGGAATGGACTTTTATTGAGGACTTTATTCTGTGGGAGCAGTGGCACTCTGAGGGGGCATGTATGTTATGTTTGTATGTTTGTGTGTGTGTGTGTGTGTGTGTAGTGTGTTACGTTGAACAACGCCTTATATACCAACGCCTTATATGCGGCTGACAGCCGCGGCGCTGGTACGAGCCGGGCGCTCTCAGCGCCGGCTTACTTTCGTTTTCTCAGACGGTCTCTGGCGGCTTATTAACCGCCCGCTCTGTTCCCCCATGCGCATATGCGAATGACGTGCGCTCCTTTTCGGCCTGGTTTTAGCTCCGCCCACAGGGGGCAGTCGGAGCTCTTCTGAGGCGCGCATCAGCCTCCAATCAGCGCCGTGGGCGCGAACTTCAGTCGGGGGGGGGGGGGGGGGGGGGGCAACTAGTTAGTGCCTCTGCTGCAGGCACGCCCCCCCTCTACCATTGGCCGTTCCTTTTCTCACTCTAGCTGCATGGAGCTGTTCTCCTTTCTGCAGCTGCCAGGATACATAGACTTATTTGGACTGTGCTATAGTACCAAAATGCCTGGCTCTGCCATGCCCTTTCGATCCCAGTGGGTTCAGCCGCTCCACCACCCTGGGTTTCTTCCCTGACCCAGTATATGGCTGACTTGACTCAAGTCTCCTGTTCGGTGGCTGAGGCCTCCTGGGTTGTGGTGTCCGCCCTGAAGGGGTCTACCCTGTGCAGGACTTCTGAGAGGGCCCGCTCCTAGTCTCCTCATGCTCACGCTCTCACAAGCGTACTAGAGGTGCCTCGTCTGACTCTTCCATTGAGTCTTCAAATAGACGTGGGCGTTCCCCTCGTGGGTCCCGCCCCCCCTGTCATCTGGGCACAAACGTCGCTCCTCCAGAGGATGTTCTCGGAATCGCCGCTCTGCCACGCCAGAGCTGCGTACCCAGTCAGGGTCGTCGCCCCCCCCCCCCCCAGGACTGCCTCTACTCATTCACTTCCCCTGGTGGACGAGGCTTCCGAGCCGGCATCTGACTCAGAGGACCGCTCGGACTCAATTGCATTGGTAAACTCATTGGTGACAGCCATAAGAGACACCTTTCACTTAGAGGACCCAGGATCTTCGGATGTCTATCCAGAAGTATCCTTTCATCGTGCTAAGCCAGCACCTCAAAGGTTCAGCTCTCCCGCTGACTTTGACGACATTCTGGAATCTGCATGGAAACATCCAGACAAGAGGTTCCTGGGAATCAAGACAATCCAAGAACTTTATCCATTTGTCAAGGACTTTGTCGCTAAGGTGGTTTCCCCTCCCTCAGTGGATCCACCAATCTCCCGGATCTCTAGGGCGACTACGCTGCCTCTGGCAGTTGCCGCTGCCTTCAAGGATTCCACGGACAAGTAGGTAGAATCCTTAGCGAAGTTTGCTTCTGAAGCAGCTGGCTCTTCTCTTCTTCCCACCTTCGCCTTGACATGTGTGTCCAAGGCCCTGTCGGAGTGGTGCCAAAAGCTCCATCAGGATAGCTTAGTGGGATCCCCCCAGAGGATCTATCTGCTCTGGCTCTCCAATGCTCTAAAGCTGGGGACTTTCTGTGCGCAGTTTCCATGTAGTCAGCCCGTTGTTCTGCCTTTACTGTGGGTCACCTAGCCGCTTTATGGGGCTTAAAGCTTGGAATGCGGATGCCGCTTCCAAAAGGTCCCTCACTGAGCTTCCCTTTACGGGTGGCCGTCTTTTTGGCACACGCCTCAATGATATTATCTCTGGAGGCAACGGGAGGTAAGAGTTCCTTATTACCTCAAAATAAGGCTCGCCCCTCTTCACAAAGGAAGTCCTTTTGGACCTCTGGTTCCAGCTAAGGGTCCGGGCAGGCGCCCTCGCGGGACAAGAAGGCTCCCTCGTTCCGGGCACGCCTGGCTTGGAAGGCGGACTCCAACCGGTCCGGCCGTTTTGCGCCCAAATCGGGCAACCGCAAGCCCACATCTGCATGAAGTGAGGCCCCCACCCGCGGTTTCTTTTCGGGTGGGAGGTCGTCTCTTGTTTTCTGAGACACCTGGACTTCACACATTAAGGACTCTGGGGTCAGGGATGTGGTGTCCAACGGTTACTGGATCGAATTTTCCTCCCTTCCGAGGGATCGCGTTTTTCGATCCCAGGCCCCCCGGTCTCCTCCTCTGGCGAAGCAATTTCGAGCGGCTCTCCAGTCTCTGCTTCTCCAGGGGGTTATCGTCCCCGTTCCTCCAGGGGAACGTTTTCTGTGCGACCAATCCAACCGTCACCTTCTCATCCCCCACTTCAGAATGGAATCTCTCCGTTCGGTGGTGGCGTCCCTGGAACAAGGGGAGTTCCTTTCATCGGTGGACATCAAGGATGCCTACCTCCATGTGCCAATATTTCCGGGCCATCATCGGTACCTCCGCTTGCGGTTCCGGAAGGGCACTTTCAATTCGTAGCCCTCCCCTTTGGTTTTGCCACGGCTCTTCGGGTCCTTACAAAGATCCTTGCGCCAGTGTTGTGCCTGTTTGGTTGAGGGGAATCTCTGTGATATCCTATCTGGACGACCCTCTCATCAAGGCTCAGACCAGAGCGCAGACTCTGGAGAATCTGGACGTCGCTCTCCACACTCTGACTCGCTTCGGGGGGGGATGGTCAACCGGGACAAGTCAGTCCTCTGTCCTACCCAGTCTCTAACCTTCCTGGGACTTTGATTCGACAGCCTCTGGCCGCATTTGTCTCCCGCCGGACAAACGTCTGGCGCTCTGGTCGGGGGTCCGCTCCCTTCGGACCCAGGTATCAGTCCCCATCTGCACTTGTATGGAAGTCCTGGGTCGGGTGGTGGCAACTATGGAGGCCATACCCTTTGCCCAGTTTCATTACCGCCCCCTTCAACTGGCGATTCTCTCTCGATGGAACAGGTCTCCTCTGTCCCTCGATCGTCAGATTGTTCTCCCTCGCAGGGTCCATCAGTCTCTGCTCTGGTGGCTCCGCTCCCCCCCTTCTTCTCCAACGGCGGTGATTTCTTTCCATTCTATGGCAGGTTGTTACAACGGTTGCCAGCCTGTTGGGCTGGGGCGGCATGTTCAGGGATTGGACGGTCCAGGGACTATGGTCTCCCCTGGAGACCCTTCTTCCGATAAACATATTGGAATTACGGGCGGTTCTTCTTTGTCTTCTTCATTGGGAGTCCCGTCTTCAGTCCCATCCTGTCCGCGTTCAGTTGGACAACGCCTCGGCAATGGCGTACATAAATCGACAGGGCGGCGCTCGCAGCTCGGCAGACATGGCCGAGGTGACCAAGATTCTCACCTGGGCGGAGAGTAAGGTTCCGGCCATTTCGTCATTTCACATTCCGGGAGTGCTCAACTGGGAAGCGGACTTCCTCAGTCGGTCCTTACCCGACCCCGGCAAGTAATCTCCTCATCTGGAGGTCCTTGCGCTGCTCTGCGACCTCTGGGGCTTTCCGGACGTGAACCTCTTCGCGTTCCGGCACAATTGGAGGATCCTTCAGTTTGTGTCCAAGTCCCGGGACCCTCAGGCTCTAGTGATACCTTATCTGTTCCCTCCTCTTCCGCTCCTTCCTAGGGTGCTGAGGAAGCTCAAGGCAGAGGACGTCCTCGCCTTTCTGGTAGCTCCAGATTGGCCCCGAAGGTCGTGGTACGCCGACATAGTCAGGCTCCTGGACGACGCTCCTCTGCGCCTTCCGCTCCATCCGGACCTACTCTCTCAGGGTCCTCTTGCCACCCCAATTTACAGTCACTGCATTTGTTGGCGTGGCGGTTGAGACCGCGGTTTTGAGGGCCTGCGGGTTCCCTTCCCAAGTCATTCACACCATGCTCTAGGCTCGTAAGCCCTCCTCCGCACGAATTTACCACCGTACTTGGCGGTTTTATTTTCGTTGGTGTGAAGCTCAGGACTTCTCCCCCGGTGACCTTCTGTTCCCAGTCTTCTCTCCCTTTTTTTTTTTCAGTCGGGGTTGGAACTGGGTTGTCTCTCAGTTTCCTTAAAGGTCTGGTTTCGGCCCCTGGTTTCTATTTCTCATGTCCAGACCTTCCTGCAAGGAGTGGTGCACGCTGTTCCTCCTTATTGGTCACCTTCTCCCCCTTGGGACTTGAATTTGGTTCTGAGTGCCCTCCAGGTCGTTTCCGGCCAATTCCTTCCTTTTTGCCTAAGGTGGTCTCGGCCTTTCATCTCAATGAGGACATTGTCCTCCCGTCCTGCTCCTTCTCATCCTAAGGAGCGCTTACTACACAAGCTGGATGTAGTTCGGGCTGTTCGGTCTTATCTCTCCATCACTTCTTCGTTTAGTCAGTGTGATTCCTTTTTCGTCCTTACGGAAGGTCGTCGCAAAGGACAACCTGCTTCCAGGGCCACCATTTCTCAGTAGATTCGGTCCGCCATTGCGGAAGCCAATCGCTGTAAGGGGAAGATTCCTCCTTTCAGGGTTGTGGCTCGTTCCACACGTTCTGTTGGGCATCCTGGGCTCTCCAGAATAGAGCCTCGACCTCGCAGATTTGCAAGGCGGCTACCTGGTCGTCTTTGCACACTTTCAAGGTTTTCCCGAGTTCATACTTTCGCATCGGCTGATGCTAGTCTGGGTCTTAAAGTGTTGCAGGCGGCAGTGGATCGGCCGTCTGCCTGATTACTTATCTGCCCACCCAAGGGACGGCTTTGGTACGTCCCACGGTCTGTGTCCCCCAATGGAGCTGATAGAGAAAAGGAGATTTTTTTTAACACTTATCGTAAAATCTCTTTCTCGAAGGATCCATTGGGGGGACACAGCTCCCGCCCTTTCTGGGTTTTTCCTTTTGGTTTTCTCTGTCCTAGGGTATGTTCAGTTATGTTTTTTCTTCTGGTGCTCAGACAGTTTTGGGTTTTTTCTTTGCCCTGTTGGTCTCCTCCTATTGCTCTGGAACTTAAACTGACTAGCTCAGAGCCTGAAGGCGGGTATATCCTGCTGGGAGGAGCTGGCTTTTTTTATTACCATAGTGTCACACCTCGTAGAGACAGCAGCATAACCCACGGTCTGTGTCCCCCAATGGATCCTTCGAGAGAGAGATTTTACGGTAAGTGTTAAAAATTTTCCTTTGTTGCTTCTTTAAAGGGGTTATTCAGGCAAAAACTTTTTTTTATATATATCAGCTGGCTCCAGAAAGTTAAACAGATTTGTAAATTACTTCTATTAAAAAATCTTAATCCTTTCAGTACTCATGAGCTTCTAAAGTTAAAGGTTGTTCTTTTCTGTGTAAGTGCTCTCTGACATGTGTCTCCGGAACCGCCCAGTTTAGAAGAGGTTTGCTATGAGGATTTGCTTCTAAACTGGGCGGTTCCCGAGACATGTGTCATCAGAGAGCACTTATACAGAAAAGAATAACCTTAACTTAAGAAGCTCATGAGTATTGAAAGGATTAAGATATTTTAATAGAAGTAATTTACAAATCTGTTTCACTTTCTGGAGCCAGTTGATATATAAAAAAAAAGGTTTTTCCTGGATAACCCCTTTAAAGTGTACCTGTCATTTAGAAAAACTTTTGACATGTTTGGGTCGGTCTGGGTCTCAGTACTATCATTAGAAGAAGGAGAGAGAAACATTCTGTAGTGATCTTCATTCCCCTGATCTCGGCAATGTCCTTCGGCTCCATCGTAAGTCTATGGGGCCGTCCAGAGAAGATGGACTGAGATCACTGTGAGCCGGGGAGTGAAGCGTAATACTGCGCACTTCTCCCTGCTCCTTTTTATCGGTAGGTCTCAGCACAGAGACGTGCCTGCTTGTAACAGCAATCCGCCTCTATGAGCAGACACGCCGCGCTCATGCGCAGTATACTCGCTCACTTCACGGCTGTTCACCCTGAGCGATGTGTGCAAGTATACTGCACATGCGCGCGGCGACTCTCATATTGCAGCATGTCTGCTCCTAGCGGTGGATTGCTGCTACAAGCAGGCACAATGTTGATCCATCGTCGGCGGATCCGCAACGTAAAATACACTGCGGATCCATCCGTGTGAACGTTCCCTTAGGCTACTAACACACTTAGGTTTTTGTTTTAAAAAAACAGTCACTAGTATTTCTCCTCCAAGATATCGTTTTTGTTGCTGCTTTTTTTTTTTTTTGCGGTATAAGTCATAAGTATAATTTGTAAATTATTTCTATTAAAAAATCTTAAGTACTGGAAGGATTATCAGTTGCCTTCTGATCCACAGGAAGTTGTTTTCTTTTATAATTTCCTTTCTGACTGACCACACTGCTCTCTGCTGACACCTCTGTCCACTGTCCAGAGAAGGATAGGTTTTCTATGGGGATTTGTTCCTACTCTGGACAGTTCCTAAAGTGGACAGAGGTGTCAGCAGAGAGCAGTGTGGTCAGTCAGAAAGGAAATTATAAAAGAAAACAACTTCCTGTGGATCATACGGCAGCTGATAACTACTGGAAAGATGAAGTTTTTTTTAATAGAAGTAATTTACAAATCTGTTTAACTTTCTGACACCAGTTGATTTAAATTTTTTTTTCAGTGGAATACCCTTTTAAATTTTACAACCCTCCCAGTTCACTGCCCCATCATAAACCACCCCCTGCGTTTATTTTTATTATTTGTTAGTTTTCAACCTTGATATTGTTCTGTATTTTCTGCTCAGTCTCAGTCAGATTCACAGACTGGGAAGGGGCGTTCCCCAGCAGGCATGACATCTGAAGCAATACAGGGGAGAACATGCTCCCTCACTATTCTATACACAGCTCAGAGCAGTTCAGTGTGAGATGAGCTTTGATTGGCTAAGGCTGCTAGATAGCCGAAGGCTGGGAGTTGTAGTTTTGCAACAGCTATAGGCACCCTGGTTGGGAAACACTGGTTTATACATGTCAAAAGTTTTTTGTTTTTTTTAAGTGACAGGTACACTTTAATCTGACACTCACGACCATCAGTTGCTGGATTTATCAGATGGTCACAGTATCATTATTAGGATCCATTCTTCTACTACAGACACTGTTGATCCAGAATAAGACTTGTCTACACCGTCTCTGCTTTTTAGATTATTTATATTTTATTATAACAAAATTGTACAGTTGAATATTCTACATAATTGTATAACAAGGCGCTATGTCGATGCAGAAAAGAACGCCTTCATTACAGCTTGCGACATCACGCAACGTGCACGCGTACCGTCAGGATGTGTCGCCTCCGGGAGATCAGCAACTCGCTGCTATGAATGGATAAGAAGAACATGGCCGCTTACTTCCAAAAAAATTTAAAAAATACAGTGCAAGACCTGTTCGCAGGTTTTGTGTCATTAGTATTGACTTCAAATCGAGCTGAGCTGAAATATCGGACACAAGCCATGCAGAAAAGGTGGCGCTGTTTTTTTTTTTTTTTTATTTAAGAAAAAAATAAGTGGTCATGGATGTCTGAGCCTGTTCAAACAACCTCACCAGCTACATTACACTGGGAAAATCTGTGCACTTTCCCTTTTACATTTCATGAGCTGACACATTAGGGGTACTCCGGAGAAAAAAAAAAAAAGAATGTTGTCAAATAAACTGGTGCCAGAATGCTATATAGACTTGTAAATTATTTCTTATTAAAAATCTTAATCCTTCCAGTACTTATCAGCTGCTGTATGCTACAGAGGAAGTTGTGTAGTTCTTTCCAGTCTGTCCACAGTGCTCTCTGCTGACACCTCTGTCCATGTCAGAAACTGTCCGGAGCAGGAGAGGTTTGCTATGGGGATTTGCTCCTCCTCTGGACAGTTCCTGACATGGACAGAGGTGCAATCAGACTGGAAAGAACTACACAACTTCCTCTGTAGCATACTGTAGCGTACATAATTTTCTGGCATCAGTTATTTTGCTAACAATTAAATTCCACCGGAGTACACCTTTAATTATGGTGGTGTTTAACTTTTGTCAGCTGCAGAACCACCACTTTCAGTATGCTTGGGGGATGTAGTTTTGCAGCAGCCAAAAAGCCACAAGTTGGAAACTGCAGATTTAAAAGGGTTATCCAGGAATAGAAAAACAGAGCTACTTTCTATCGAAAACCACTCCCTATCTATCTCCAGGTTGGGTGTGGTTCTGCAATTTCCTTTGAAGTAAATGGAGCCAAGTTGTAATACCACACCCAACCTGGAGACAGAAATGGAGCAGTTTATGAAAGAAATTACCTCTGTTTTTCTATTCCTGGATAACCCCTTTAAGATTTCTTAGTGAGGAGAAGAGCGTTGGTCGCCGTCTCTCATGTTAGGAGTTGTAGTATTGCTAGAGCTAGACACCGCTGCACTAAAGCCTGCTATTAATGCAGTTACACTCAGGGACGTGCACAGGTTGACTAGAAAGGGGGCTTGAACCCCTGCCCTTTTGATGTTCCTCCTACAAGTGCCCTGGGCAGTCTGGCATCATTATGTTGGCATTTATATAAATAATTATATAAGTAGTGCCCTTTTTTCTTTAGTTCAGTTTAGTTGTTTTACCTGGTTACTGTGTGCCAGGAAAGGAAAGAAGCATTTTCTCAGTTCCATATGTGCCAGGAAAGGAAAGAAGCATTTTCTCAGTTCCCATAGCTAATAGAATAAGATATTACCCATAAGTACTAGAGCATCAACTATGTATATTAAGACTTTATGTTGTACCACTACCTGAATATAAGTAGTAACTACGCTACAAGTACCTTCACCTACCAATAGGGGGCGCTGTGGTTACGGGCTCAGTCTCTGGAGACATTGCATAAATATGCATTATGATCAGGTCAGCCCCAGTGATGGCTGTGACTGGTTTACAGAAAGCAGTGTATGCAAGTGGAAAAGGGTCCTTATACAAGGGGAACGGGGTTGTACAATATTAAAAAAACAACATGGCTGCTTTCTTCTTAAAAACAAAACAAAAAAGCGCCAAAGCTGTCCACAAGTTGTGCCTGGTATTGTAGCTCAACTTCTATAAAAGTAAATGGGGCTGGGATGCAGTACCGCACACAACCTGTGGACAGGTGTGGCGGCGTTTTTGGATGGAGGCAGAAGTATTTTTCTTTTTTTTTTAATCCTGAGCAACCCCCATTTAACCGGTGGTCTGCTGAACATGTTGCGGGACAACTACAACTCTCATCATAGTCTGACAGCTACAGGATACAGATTACTGATTCAAAGGGGGGTTATCTAGGATTTAGAAATACAAAGCTTATTTGTTCCAAAAACAGTGCCACCTATGTCCTCAGGCTGTGTGTGGTATTACAGCTCAGTTCCATTGAAGTGACTGGAGTCGAGTTGTAATTCCGCACACAACCTGAAAATGGGGTGGCGCTGTTTTTGAAAGAAATTAGCTCAAAGCTCATTGCTGTCAGTGAAAAGAAACAATCCTATTGACAGCTAGAGATTGAAAACCTGTTCACATGACCCAGCTACAGGGCTTCTTACATCTCCGATATACCGTAAGGCAGTGTGCCCCAACCTGGGGTTCTCCGGCTGCTGCAAAACAACAACCCCCAGCATGCCCTGACAGCCGCAGGCTGTCAGGGCATGCTGGGGGTTGTTGTTTTGCAACAGCCAGAGAGCCCTAGGTTGATGCAGACATATAAAGCAAAAATCCTACACCGCCATAGTAAATTGGAAAACTGCGCCAAACAGCACGTCTGCTCTGTTTCCAACCTCATCTCTGTGCGGCTTCTGCAATGTTGGACCGTACCCTATCTAATCAGGACAGATTTTAAGCCTATGATTGCCAACAAAGAATGCTCTCCATTCACTGACAGCAAGCAGAGATCATGAAGAAGAAAAAAAAAAAAAAAAACAGTAAAATGGGTATGTCGGAGGAAAACTATTTTTATTTTATTTTTTTAAATCAACTGGTGCCAGGATGTTAAAAAGATTTGTAAATGACTTCTATTTAAAAATCTTAATCCTTCCAGTACTTATCAGCTGCTGTATACTACAGAGGAAGTTCTTTTCTTTTTAAATTTCCTCTGTGTCTGACCACAGTGCTCCCTGCTGACACCTCTGTCCGTATCAGGAACTATCCAGAGCAGGAGCAAATCCCATAACAAACCTCTCCTGCTCTGGACAGTTCCTCACACAGACAGAGGTGTCAGCAGAGAGCACTGTGGTCAGACAGAAAAAAAAAAAAAAAAAAAACCTTCTGTGGAGTATACAGCAGCTGATAAGTACTGGAGCGTTCCTGACATGGACAGAGGTGTCAGCAGATAGTACTGAGATCAGACTGGAAAGAACTACACAACTTCCTGTGGAGCATACAACAGCTGATAAGTGCTGGAAGCATTAAAGGGGTTATCCAGGAAAAAAAACTTTTTTTTTTTTATATATCAACTAGCTCCAGAAAATTAAACAGATTTGTAAATTACTTCTATTAAAAAATATTAATCCTTTCAGTACTTATGAGCTTCTGAAGTTAAGGTTGTTCTTTTCTGTCCAAGTGCTCTCTGATGACACGTGTCTCGGGAAACGCCCAGTTTAGAAGCAAATCCCCATAGCAAACCTCTTCTAAACTGGGCGTTTCCCGAGACTCATGTCATCAGAGAGCACATAGACAGAAAAGAACAACCTTAACTTCAGAAGCTCATAAGTACTGAAAGGATTCATATTTTTTAATAGAGGTAATTTACAAATCTGTTTAACTTTCTGGAGCCAGTTGATATATATAAAACTGTTTTTTTCCTGGAATACCCTGTTAAGATTTTTAAATAGAAGTAATTTAAAAATCTATAGAACTTTCTGGCACCAGTTGATAAAATTTTTTTATAAAAAATTTTTTTTTCCCACCGGAGTACCCATTTAACACACAAAGTATACCGTATTAGAAAACTGCAGAATTTTTCCATTACGCACGGATTAATCCTTAAAGCTCTATAGTCTAGACGTAATCTCACGGCGTACAGATACCGGAACTATATGAAAAGTAGCAACGGCGGTCGAGAGGTTATAATGTTTTGGAGGACCGGCGATGATTCTTCAGGGGAGGTGAAGACTAACACTAAACGAGTAAGGTAATGAATCCACTGATATGGTAACGTACGTCCGCTGTGAAGTTGTCACATTGTATCCGTTTCCTGATACACGAGGTAATTAAATAAAAAAAAATCAATGTAAATTAGAAAAAAGAAATCCGCTCTGCCCCTTCATCCCCTGTACCAGCCAATGGAGTGAAAGATCAAGCTTCTCGTGGGTGGGTCCCATCAGGTCCGGCCAGGGAGGGGGTGATACTCTGTTCAGTCTGCTGGGTTCTTACCTCTGTGTATGGAGTCTTAGTGCATGGTTGTGGGTTCTGCTTCCCCGGTACATTGACTAAGACCTGTGAGCATGCACTCACACGGAAACCCGTCAAACTGCGGTCATTGCACAGGGGCAGAGGGAGGGGGAAACTCCGCCTGTAAAGCAGCCAGGTCACGGGCATCCGCCGCAGCGTACAAATTACTCTGTCCTAACATGGATAGCGCCATCCGCAGGGTGCTCCAGATATTGTCAGACATGGCTCCTCCGGGGCCGCCACTCTGCTGTTGCATGCTAAGGGCCTCTATGAAATGCTCCACAGCCTCCCTGCAACAAACGGTAAGGATGAGGATTAGAGGGACGGAAGTCAATATACTGTTTAAGATTATATATAATAAATATATATATTTTTTCAGCTTGAGAAAGATTCTGGAGAGGATCAAAACGTCGCTGCTTTGTCACATTTTCTGATGGAATAAACTCACATTTTTTCACCATTACGGAGTGCTGCACTGGCTTAGAATTTTATATATATATTTAATTTATATATTCATATATTAATATTTACAAATTTTTATTTAGCATATATATATATATATTTAATAAATATTTTTTTTTAAATATATAAAAAATATAAAGTACTGCTTATTATATAATTTTTAGAGATGAGCGAACTTACAGTAAATTCGATTCATCACAAACTTCTCGGCTCGGCAGTTGATGACTTTTCCTGCATAAATTAGTTCAGCTTTCCGGTGCTCCGGTGGCCTGGAAAAGGTGGAAACAGTCCTAGGAGACTCTTTCCTAGGACTGTATCCACCTTTTCCAGCCCACCGGAAAGCTGAACTAATTTACGCAGGATAAGACATCAACTGCCGAGCCGAGAAGTTCGTGACGAATCGAATTTACTGTAAGTTCGCTCATCTCTAGTAGGGATCATAGGAATCAGCGTCTCCCGCACTATTAGTACCTGTGGTCAGTGCGGGAGAAAACATGTGACAGTATTCCTTTAAAGAAATACATATATATTTAAAAAATATATATGAAAAATTAATGAATGAATAAATACATCTAAAATATATATATATATATATATATATATATATATATATATATATATATATATATATATATATATATATGTATGTATATATATATATATATATATATATATATATGTCTCTACTGCAGTGTTTCCCAACCAGGGGGCCAGGCATGCTGGGAGTTGTAGTTTTGCAAAAGCTGGTTGGACCCTGGTAGGGAAACACTCCCAGTTAAGTCACCCAGAAGAGTTTTTATTTAAAAATATGAGTGCCGCTGTATACAGTTTGGTTTTGTATTATTCTTAAATTGTTAAGAATAAAATAAGTTTCTAGAAGTTTCAATTTTTTTTTATTTTTATAAATAAATAATAATTTGTTACAATTTAGTATCTACATCTCCTGTGCAGACCTATGTGTCTCCATGGTTACAGACTACAAACACCAAGTGTAGTCTGATCCTCCCCCTCTCGTTCTCTCTGTACAATATCTAGAGAGTGAAATATCAGACAAACAATCTGCCCCCGGAGCTGCAGATACAAATCTATAAAAAAAAATTAATTAAAAAGTTAAAAATACAATTACATTTTTTATTTTAATCCATTGACTAAATATAAAGCTGGTTGCAAAATAATTCAAACCATTATAAAAAAAAGTCTTGTCACGTCCAAAAAGTTTTGATCAAAAGACCAGAATAAGGAGGGAGAAACACTTGTTTGAAGGGGTTATCTAGGAATATATAGTCAAAGCTGATTCCAAAAACAGCACCACTCTTGTCCTCAGGTTGTGTGTGGTATTACAACTTGGCTCCATTCACTTCAATGGAACTAAGCTGCAATACCACAAACAACCTGAGGACAGGTGTGGCGCTGTTTTTGGAAGAAATCCTTCCCTCATTTTTTCTATTGCTAGGTAACACCTTTTAACACTTGTTGCTCCACAGGTCAACTCCATAGACTTTATATACAGTCCAGCCTGTGCATCGACGAGCAAGACCGAGAGTGAAGCGCTTTAGTCGTCTCGTTCTCGCAATCATTAGGAGTCGTTACACCTAGACTAGTGTTTCGCAACCAGGGTGCCTCCAGCTGTTGCAAAACTACACCTCCCAGCATGCCCAGACAGCCAAAGGCTGTCTGGGCATGCTGGGAGGTGTAGTTTTGCAACAGCTGGAGGCACACTGGTTGGGAAACCCTGAACTAGACCTTGATCGATCTAAGGAACAGGGACACTTTAAAGGGGTACTCCTGTGAAAAACAATTTTTTTTTTTATTTATTTTTTTTTAAATCAACTGGTGCCAGAAAGTTAAACAGATTTGTAAATTAGTTCTATTAAAAAAAATCTTAATCCTTCCAGTACTTATTAGCTGCTGAATATTACAGAGGAAATTATTTTCTCTTTGGAACACAGCGCTCTCTGCTGAATCACGAGCACAGTGCTCTCTGCTGACATCTCTGTCCATTATAGGAACTGTTCCGAGTAGGAGAAAATCCCCAAAGCAAACATATGCTGCTCTGGACAGTTCCTAAAATGGACAGAGATGTCAGCAGAGAGCACTGTGCTTGCGATGTCAGCAGAGAGCTCTGTGTTCCAAAAAGAAAATAATTTCCTCTGTAGTTTTCAGCAGCTAATAAGTACTGGAAGGATTAAGATTTCATTTAATAGAAGTAATTTACAAATCTATTTAACTTTCCGGCACCAGTTCATTTAAAAAAAAAAAAAAAAAAAAAAAAAAGGGTTTTCTTCAATTAACTGGTGACAGAAAGTTAAACAGATTTGTAAATTATTTCTGTTAAAAATCTTAGTCCTTCCAGTAGTTATCAGCTGCCGTGTTGATTTATTTTATCATTTCCTTTCTGCCCGACCACAGTGCTCTCTGCTGACACCTCTGTCCATTTTAGGAACTGTCCAGAGTAGGAACAAATCCCCATAGAAAACCTCTCCTACTCTGGACAGTTCCTAAAATGGACAGAGGTGTCAGCAGAGAGCACTGTGGTCAGGCAGAAAGGAAATTCAAAACTTCCTGTGGATCATACGGCAGCTGATAAGTACTGGAAGGATTAAAATGTTTTAATGAAATAATTTACCAATCTGTTTAACTTTCTGGCGCCAGTTGATTTAAAAAAAAAAAAATAAATAAAGGTTTTCCAATGGAGTACCCCTTTAATATAATAGGATATTCCCCTCTTACCTGTGTGCCCCCAGGTTAATGCAGGCAATGCCCAAATTGTACCGGGAGCGGATAAATCCCGGCTGCAGTTGTAGTGCCCGTCGGTAAGCCTCCACCGCTGCCTCGCTGTCATTACCGTTTGCCAGGGTGGCTCCCAGTTTATTCCACAATAAGTAGTCCTGCAGGAGAAAACACGGCGTTACATGAGCAGGTTACAAAAACAGCGCCACTCCTATTCTCAGGTTGTGTGTGGTAGTACAGTTTGCCTGCATTCACTTCAATGGAACTGAGCTGCAATACCACATACAACCACGGGAAAGGTGTGGCACATTTTGTTTTATTTTTTAAAAAAGAAATCAGCTCTGTTTTCATAATCCTGGATAACCCCCTTTAATACAGCACCCATGGATCAGACAGACACGGCAGAAGACGTTCATTTAAAGGGTTAGTCCCATCGCCTTTCCTTAAAGGGGTACTCTGGTGGAAAACTTTTTTTTTTTTTTTTTTTTTTTTTTTTTTTTAAATGAACTGGTGCCAGAAAGTTAAACAGATTTGTAAATTACTTCTATTAAAAAATCTTTACCCTTCCAGCACTTTTTAGCAGCTGTATGCTACAGAGGAAATTATTTTCTTTTTGGATTTCTTTTTTTTGTCTTGTCCACAGTGCTCTCTGCTGACACCTCTGTCCGTGTCAGGAACTGTCCAGAGCAGGAGAAAATCCCCATAACAAACCTATGTTACGCGCCCGGCCATTCTCTCCACGGACATCCTCTATTCGTGGGGAGGCCGCCATACGTTAGACCAGTGTTTTGCAACCATGGTGCCGGCAGCTGTTGCAAAACAACAACTCCCGGCATGCCCGGACAGCCAACAGCTGTCCGGGCATGCTGGGAGTTGTTGTTTTGCAACAGCTGGAGGCACCCCAGTTGGGAAACACTGGTTTAGACAGTAAGAGCAAATCCCCATAGCAAACCTCTCCTGCTCCGGACAGTTCCTGACATGGACAGAGGTGTCAGCAGAGAGCACTGTGGTCAGACTGGAAAGAACTACACAACTTCCTCTGTAGAAAACAGCAGCTGATAAGTACTGGAAGGATTAAAGGGGTACTCCGGGGGAAAACATTATTTATTTATTTTTTTAAATCAACTGGTGCCAAAACGTTAAACAGATTTGTAAATTACTTCTATTAAAAAAAAAATCTTTATCCTTCCAGTACTTATTAGGTGCTGTATACTACAGAGGAAGTTCTTTTCTTTTTGAATTTCTTTTCTGTCTGGCCACAGTGCTCTCTGCCGACACCTCTGTCCATGTCAGGAACTGTCCAGAGCAGCATAGGTTTGTTATGGGGATTTTCTCCTGCTCTGGACAGTTCCTGACATGGACAGAGGTGTCGGCAGAGAGCACTGTGGCCAGACAGAAAATAAATCCAAAAAGAAAAGAATTTCCTCTGTAGTATACAGCTGCAAATTTTTTAAATTTTTTTTTTTTTTTTTTTTTTTTAATAGAAGTAATTTACAAATCTGTTTAACTTTCTGGCACCAGATGATTTGAGAGAGAAAAAAAAAAGTTTTTACAACGGAGTTCCCCTTTAAGATTTTTAAATCGAAGTAATTTACAAATCTGTAGAACTTTCTGGCACCAGTTGATTTAAAAAATAAATAAATTAAAAAAAAAATAATAATAATTTCCCCCGGAGTACCCCTTTACTGAAATAACCAAAGCACTTCACCGCTGTTCATCTTTGGACAATGGTTAATTTGGCTAATTACTCTAATATTCTGCAGCTTTATGTATCTGTGACATTGATATCATAATATATAATTCTACACATTTTATATTGGAATAATAGGAGTGTTGTTTATATCATTTTATATGGCTATTTTATGAACATTTTATGGAAACAGTAATTACGGGTTTTGTCCACAAGGGCCCTGTACTTTACCAGTTTGCGTATTACCTTTTATTTATATTGGCATAATACCGTGGACTGTGTTTGGAGGAGAGATGGATCAAAACTGGTGTAGACGACCAGATGGCATCAATTAAAGGGGTATTCCAGGAAGAAAAAAATTTTTTATATCAACTGGCTCCAGAAAGTTAAACAGATTTGTAAATTACTTCTATTAAAAAAAAATCTTAATCCTTCCAATAATTATAAGCTGCTGAAGTTGAGTTGTTCTTTTCTCTCTGGCAACAGTGCTCTCTGCTGACATCTCTGTCTGTCTCGGGGACTGCACAGAATAGAAGAGGTTTGCTATGGGGATTTGCTTCTACTTTGGACAGTTCCCGAGACAGGTGTCATCAGAGAGCACTTAGGCAGAAAAGAACAACTCAACTTCAGAAGCTCATAAGTACTGAAAAGATTAAGATGTTTTAATAGAAGTAATTTACAAATCTGTTTAACTTTCTGGAGCCAGTTGATATATATATATATATATATATATAAAAAGTTTTTTCCTGGATAACCCCTTTAAAGTGAACTCATCAGACACTTATCCCCTGTCTGATCATGGGGGTTCCGATTATTGGGACCCCGCGATCTATCATATGGGGTCCGGCTATTAACCCATCCGCGGCAAACTCCTGACACCAACTTCCTGTACAACAGAAAGTGACAGCCTGCTCAGCCAATCACAAGCCTCAGCGGTGTCCCGCCTCAGCCAGCGATTGGCTGAGCGGGCTGTCACTTGCTCTCATCCAGGAAAGTGGGGGCCAGGGCGTGCAGAGGATGGGTAAGTAGCTGGGGCCCCCGTATAGATCACAAGGGTCCCAGCAGTCAGACCACCCCACAATCAGGCTGTGTCTGATAAGGTCAGTTCTCTGGAGTACCCCTTTAATTGGTTGCTACGGGTAACTACATCACTTTCCTTTGCAGCAGTTTTCCCTCCCTCTGTTACTTTTGCCCCGGTTGTCAAAGTGGCGCCATTTTATTCCAAACTTCACTCACATCAGGTTTCTGACTCAGCGCGGCCGTGAAGCAGTCGACCGCCTTCTGATACTCCCCGCTCAGGTTAAAGAGAACCCCGAGGCCACACTGAACATCGGGATCCACTTGACTTGGGTCTATACGGACGGCGGAGAGGAACAACTCCCGCACCTCGGAGAACAGGGTGCTGAAAGCAGAGAGAAGAAAAATAAGGCATAATTCTGATATAAATGTGCCATTGCCTCTATTCTAGCCAGTGTTTCCCAACCAGGGCGCCTCCAGCTGTTGCAAAACTACAACTCCCAGCATGCCCGGACAGCCAACGGCTGTCCGGGCATGCAGGGAGTTGTAGTTTTGCAACAGCTGGAGGCACCCTAGTTGGGAAACACTGGAGTACTGTGTGCAGTACTCTAGCTTTCAATATCTCTGCTTGTTGTCAGTGAATGGAAACCTTCCAGATACATTATAGCAAACCACCGTATGAGGACGGAAGCAAGATTTGTGCTGCTGTTGGAGCAAACCTTCAGATGTGAGAAGTATTGGGTCTGTCTGGGTTTACAGACTCTCAAATGTTCCCATTCACTCACAGCAAACGGAGAACTTGTTATAATGGTTAGGGGGAAAAAGGGATTGTCTAGAAACCCCATTTTGGATACACTGAGTTATGGAGATGGGGCCCCTTTTTTTTGGAGAGTAGCTACAAAAAGAGGGATATTTACGATTTGTGTGAAAAATGTGCGCAATATTTCTTTTTTCATTTGCATAAAGTTCTTGTGTCTAGTTAAACTAATTTATTGCGTGAATTCTTAAAAAGGATGCACAATAACAAGAACACACAATAACAAACTTTGCGCATCCTACGCCACCTAGGAGGTGGAGTAAGGAGTAACCTGGCGCAATTTTGTACGCAAAAATTATTCTTACGCAGATGATAAATGCAGCAAATTTATCAGGGGAACACTAAGAAGGGGAATTTTTTAACGGGCACGACCCTGCAAAATGGCACGCACCGTGTGTTTTTATTTTTGCGCAGCATGGGGTGAGACAAGTGATGTCAAGAGGGGAGCTGGTATTACTGCTCATTAGATTCATGACTCTTTAGATAAGGCAGCAGTAAGCCTTTCTCAGTCACAGTTTCCTTCGAAACAGGCTCCCTGCTGCCTTATGTAAAGAGTCAAATCTAATGAGCAGTAATACACGCTCCCCCCAACAGGTGACTGGTCCCATCCCATGCTGCGCAAAATAAAAACAGCATGGGAACGAGACCAGTGTCGTGACGGGGGGAGCTGGTATAACTGCTCATTAGATTTAGGACTCTTTAGATAAAGCAGCAGGGAGCCTGTTCTGATGGAAACTACTGTGACTTAGAAAGGCTCACTGCTGCCTTATCTGAGTCCTAAATCTAATGAGCAGTTACACCAGCTCCCCCTTGAAATCACTGATCTTGTCCTGTGCTGACATGAGGGGAGGGGGGAATGGAGCTCCGCTCCCTGTGAGGTGACGTCACAGCTTACAGGAAGAAATCTACAGCTATAATGGATGATCTGTTCACTGGGTTTCCGTTTAAAAAAAAATAAAAAAATAGGTTAGCCTTCACTCACTCAGACAATAAGGTCCCCAGGGATTTCTTTCTAGAAGCCTCTCCGGCGTCTCCTTCCTTCACCAGGTGGTTGTATTTGGGGTTGTGACGCAGCCACTCCCGCAGAGTCTCACAAGCCTGCTGCTGGAGGCATTCGTTGGTAAAACTAACCGCCAGCGCCATCAGGGCGTTCAGATTGTCCGGCTTTAGCTCCAGGCACCTGAGGTTGAGATTGACATCTGTAAATGCTTTAAGGGAAGACAGACAGAGGATCCAGAATAAGACCTCACCTGCGGAGAGCACTGATGGCCGCCAACTCCTGCTCGTTCTCTGCCTGAGTGGTGCCCAAATATTGCCAGGCCTAAAAGATACAGGGGAGGAATAGTTTATTCCTTGACATTGCGGACGTCATATTGGTCAGGGAATTTTCCTCTCCATTTTGGACACAGACCAGGGGACCACATGGGATCTCGGGCCGTTGCAAAACTACAACTCCCAGCATGCCCAGACAGCCAACGGCTGTCCGGGCATGCTGGGAGTCGTAGTTTTGGAAAATTTGAAAGTCCACTGTTGTTGAACAACCCTACCCTGCATGAGAGGAAAGGAAGGGACTACACTTCTAAACCGGATATTTTCTTTACCTCCATGTGCTTGGGGTCTCGCTGCACGGCAATCTCAAAAAGTCTGACCGCACTTGGGAGGTCTCCTTCCCGAAGGCGTTTTAGACCTTCCTCAAATGGCTGTGCCTCCTCTGAAAAGGGATTTTCCTCCTCAAACGCGTAACCCTAAAGGAAAACACAGAAAGAGTCTTCTTCATCACATTAAGTCCAAACATTCTATGCTGACTAAAGGGGTTGTCCAACGAAAGTACCAACTTGTGTACGGTGTCAAAAAGTATATAATAAAGCAACTTTCTAATATAATGTTAGTAGCCATAGAGCAGAGATCTTCCATTTCAGTTGTGCTCTTTGCCTTGTAAGCTGTGACGTCACGCTCCGCCCCTCGTGACGTGACGTCACACGCCGCCGGCCTTGTGGTCATCCGTAATCAGACCCGGAGCGAACACGCTCTGGGGACTGATAACAAACGGGGTGCCGCGTGCATGATCCCGGGGGTCCCCAGCGGCGGGACTCCCGCGATCAGGCATCTTCTCCCCTATCCAAAGGATCTCATCTATATGACCTATATCTATCCTAGGAAAAAGAAGTGGAGGGGGTCCAGCTCCTGGGTTGAGGTATCCAATAAAACTTAACCTTTAATGGCAACTAATTAAAACATGGAAAAACGCCACAGGGTGGCAAGTGACATGTCACTAAAAACAAAAGGAGGGTGAAACGCCGACGCGTTTCGAGCAGTTGCTCTTAGTCATGGCGTTGGTACCTAGTCACACGGGGGTTTAAATACCCACTGGCATATGATCGGGTCCCACCGTGGAAAAAACTCCCCGCCTCCGTCAAACAGGATGTGACGTGGCATAAGGAAGGTAGCAAGAAAGAAAGGAAGGTGCGGCCAGGTAAGATCTAATTAAGTGGAAAAAGATGGCTGATTAACCCTTTCTTCTTTCAGCCTTATGTGGTGTTTCTGTATATATATATATATATTTTTTAGTTTTGGTTATGGTAGGAACTACTCGCCCTCTGAGTTTTGTGTTGCGATCCCTGTCCCTGACTGGTTTTAGGTGCTATCCTGGTTATGTATCTAAGAGATCTAAGTTGTATATTACATTTTTATATACACTTTCTCGTTGTTGACCACTTAAGTCGTTTATGATTTACAGGGTTTTTCCCTTACATTTGCATGCGATATGCTTGACATCATTTATAAGTCAAGACTAGGGTTTTTTTCATGTAGCTCGTGCCAGTACTGGTGTTTTATGGAGTATGTGCTTACCCACAGGTTCCCATGTGTCTGTATACTAAGATATTTATGAACTTATGTCTCCGAGAATACGATTTCATGACAGTCTCAACATATGCTTATATATATATTTTTTCTACTAGTGGTCTTGTGCGCATTGTATTTAAGCATCTAACCCGCCTAATTGATAAACATGTTTATTACAATTTTTTCATCATTTATTATGATATTATGCTATGAGTTAAACTCCCATATATATCATTATACTTATATGCGGTTTTTGGACATATAGGCTGGAGTTCACAATATGCGTTTAATTTATTTACTTATTACCATATTTTTTTCTTAGTGTGCTCGGGATTTTTCTAATGCTGACTATTTTATGACAGTCTAGCCACCCGGGTATACCCCACGAGCGGCCGCTGTACAATAATATTGCATTGTTTACATGCATTGGATGTCACCATACTTATAATACAAACAGGTCACTCATGGGTTAATCAGCCATCTTTTTCCACTTAATTAGATCTTACCTGGCCGCACCTTCCTTTCTTTCTTGCTACCTTCCTTATGCCACGTCACATCCTGTTTGACGGAGGCGGGGAGTTTTTTCCACGGTGGGACCCGATCATATGCCAGTGGGTATTTAAACCCCCGTGTGACTAGGTACCAACGCCATGACTAAGAGCAACTGCTCGAAACGCGTCGGCGTTTCACCCTCCTTTTGTTTTTAGTGACATGTCACTTGCCACCCTGTGGCGTTTTTCCATGTTTTAATTAGTTGCCATTAAAGGTTAAGTTTTATTGGATACCTCAACCCAGGAGCTGGACCCCCTCCACTTTTTCTCAGTTCCACGGGGAGTGGCGGCTCCCTGTCTCCGTGCTCCGGGACTATTGCCTGATGCTTGACACATATGGACTTTGATGAGCTGATCAACTCCTTTTGTTTCTCTATATCTATCCTAGCTTACTTACTTAATAATCTCTATACCACGGGCCAGCGTTAGTATCCTGTCGGAGTTTGTCTGCCAGATAACCCCGATAGTTTGTTTACATTCGCCGCCCCGCCCGCGTGCTGTCTGTTGTGACAGCGCGGATAGGCAGAGCCGGACCGCACCTCCCAGATCGCGTCATGGGAGGCTCGGCACTTCACGCTGTATAAAGGCAGAGCGGGCGGACGTGACGTCAGACGCCAACACACCGCACTAGGTGAGAGATTCCGATACAGGCGTCCTGCTGATCAGCAGGACAGCGTCGTATGCTGCTGTGACACTTCAAAACCGTGAGTAGGACTGGACCTGTCCTTGTAGAGCTCTAGTGCCTTTTCTTCACAGGGTCAATTAGTAAATGTGGATTGTCTTTCTTACAGGGAGAAGACCGGAACAGAGACCATTAATAGGGATAGACTTTTCCCTTCATCCCCCTATTTTTCTTTGCAGGAACTTGGCATGCTGTTTCCCCTTGCAGGAGTAAACTAGGGAAAGCATATATCGTATATATATTTTCTTGCAGAGTCTCTGGTTTAATTGAATCGATTGTCACAGTATACATGACCAAGCCACAACTGCTGGCATAAATATTGATGTTTAGAATTATAGTGACTTTTATATATTCTTAACCAATGGTCAATTGTGTTAGATAATTTCTTGATGCCCTGAGGATGCCAGTGAATACAAACTGGCAGAAACGCGTTGGCATTTGCATCATAGTCCTACTTGTTGTGGTTCTTGCTATATATAACCCCAAGTGGGTGGCAGCCCTGGGCTGGCTGGGCCCTGCAGAACCCAGAGCTGCCTAGTTCGATTTCTATTGACCATAGAATTTGATATATTGATTATTTTATTAGATAGAATTAAACGTTATGTTTTAATATATACATTAATCCTTTTTGCTCATCCCGGACATGAGGTCCATTTTTTTGATATAAAGCCCCTATCCAAAGGATAAGATGTCTAAGCACCGGAGAACCCCTTTAAAGGGAGGGGGCGTGGCCTCACTGTGCAGGTCTCCGCCCCCTCCCTCAGTATACTGTCTGCTTACATCTCCCCTAGCATTAGCAAAACTACAACTCCCAGCTTGTCCTCACTGACAGTAGCGGGACACAAGCTGACAGTGGGAGGATTTTTCCTCCAGCTCTGAGCCCTGCGCTCACAGCTGTCAATCAAGGAAGTGTGTCCATGACATAGGTGATGATGCATGGACACACCAGGACTAGTATGTGTCCAAGCAGGCAGGGGGGGCAGTTCTTTGACTGGCTTTTTCAGTATGAAATACTGAAAATGTTCTAATGAAAGCAATTGCAAAACCTATTGGTTATACATGCTTTACAACATATCAAAAGTTTTTGTATCTGACAGTGCCCATTTAAAAACGTATTTGCTATGGAGTGCATGCCAACCTATTGCTCCATGTAGTCATTGGACACAGTTCTAGAGATCGCAGGGGTCCCAGCAATCGGACCCCCTGTGATCAGACAATTATTTCCCTTCAGGTGGATAGGAAATCATTTTTAATTGCTGCCCTTCCCCTTTAAATTATAAAATTATATCTCCTTGCAGCGACCTCTAGGGGGAGCTTCAGAGTTTAATGCATACTATGTCCATGCAATGGATTTGAGGATCTGTGTAGGGTCAATAGGTCACCTTGTCATAAGATTTTGCAGATAAATCCTGGAAATCTGAAAGCCATGGATGTGCCTCGGCATCCCTCTTGGCCATCTCCTCCCATTCTTCTTGAAGTTTGTCCCAAAAATCCACATCTGCCTATAAAAAAAAAAGGGAAAGAATAGGGAGTTGTGGTGAAACTGCACCTGAATACTGAATGTCCAGTCTGTAATATGGAATTTGCCCCAGAAAGGGCATCTAAGACTAAACAGGCTCCCCCCCCCCCCCCCCCAACTCATAAATAAAGTACTAAAATTTACTATAATACCGGATCTATAGGACAAGACAATATATTTGGGATTATAAAACATAGAATATATCTAAGTGGTCTCATCACGCTTGGAATATATGTGACACATATAACTAAAAGTGTAGAAAAATGGATAGCCGAATCGGGATGGGAACAGCCCCTAAAACGGGGGTAGAGAAAAAAAAACTGATTTGAACTTTTCATCCCTCTGTGGTAAAGTGAAACCTAAGCTGTGATTGGTTGCTAGGGGCAGCAAGGTCACTTTACCCTATAGACCAGTGTTTCCCAACCATTGTGTCTCCTCCACCTGTTGCAAAACTACAACTCCCAGCATGCCCGGACAGCCGTTGGCTGTCCGGGCATGCTGGGAGTTGTAGTTTTGCAACAGCTAGAGGCGCACACTGGTTGGAAAACACTGGTCTATAGGGTAAAGTGACCTTGCTGCCCCTAGCAACCAATCACAGCTTAGGTTTCACTTTACCACAGAGGGATGAAAAGTGAAAGCTGAGCTCCAACTGGTTGCTATGGGCAACAAGAACAACTCAGGCTGGGTTTACACTGTCTCTGTTTAACATATGCGTTTTATACACTTAAGACTAAAGACAAAACGTAACGAATACACAAAACGGATGCAGCTGTATGCCCTCCAGAATATATATGTTTTCCAATTAACTTACTTATATTTAAAAAAAAAAAAAAATTATATTGTAACGTATACAGTTCCTACGCCGTACAAAATAGCGAATGTAATGTATAAGGTTCTTTTTCCGTACACAACGGCGTATGTAATGTATACACGGTTCTTTTTCCGTACACAACGGCGAATGTAATCTATAAGGTTCTTTTGCGGTGCACAATACTGTACATAACGTATACGGTTCTTTTGCGGTACACAATACTGTACATAACGTATACGGTTCTTTTGCGGTACACAATACTGTACATAACGTATACGGTTCTTTTGCGGTACACAATACTGTACATAACGTATACGGTTCTTTTGCGGTACACAATACTGTACATAACGTATACGGTTCTTTTGCGGTACACAATACTGTACATAACGTATACGGTTCTTTTGCGGTACACAATACTGTACATAACGTATACGGTTCTTTTGCGGTACACAATACTGTACATAACGTATACGGTTCTTTTGCGGTACACAATACTGTACATAACGTATACGGTTCTTTTGCGGTACACAATACTGTACATAACGTATACGGTTCTTTTGCGGTACACAATACTGTACATAACGTATACGGTTCTTTTGCGGTACACAATACTGTACATAACGTATACGGTTCTTTTGCGGTACACAATACTGTACATAACGTATACGGTTCTTTTGCGGTACACAATACTGTACATAACGTATACGGTTCTTTTGCGGTACACAATACTGTACATAACGTATACGGTTCTTTTGCGGTACACAATACTGTACATAACGTATACGGTTCTTTTGCGGTACACAATACTGTACATAACGTATGCGGTTCTTTTGCGGTACACAATACTGTACATAACGTATGCGGTTCTTTTGCGGTACACAATACTGTACATAACGTATGCGGTTCTTTTGCGGTACACAATACTGTACATAACGTATGCGGTTCTTTTGCGGTACACAATACTGTACATAACGTATGCGGTTCTTTTGCGGTACACAATACTGTACATAACGTATGCGGTTCTTTTGCGGTACACAATACTGTACATAACGTATGCGGTTCTTTTGCGGTACACAATACTGTACATAACGTATGCGGTTCTTTTGCGGTACACAATACTGTACATAACGTATGCGGTTCTTTTGCGGTACACAATACTGTACATAACGTATGCGGTTCTTTTGCGGTACACAATACTGTACATAACGTATGCGGTTCTTTTGCGGTACACAATACTGTACATAACGTATGCGGTTCTTTTGCGGTACACAATACTGTACATAACGTATGCGGTTCTTTTGCGGTACACAATACTGTACATAACGTATGCGGTTCTTTTGCGGTACACAATACTGTACATAACGTATGCGGTTCTTTTGCGGTACACAATACTGTACATAACGTATGCGGTTCTTTTGCGGTACACAATACTGTACATAACGTATGCGGTTCTTTTGCGGTACACAATACTGTACATAACGTATGCGGTTCTTTTGCGGTACACAATACTGTACATAACGTATACGGTTCTTTTGCGGTACACAATACTGTACATAACGTATACGGTTCTTTTGCGGTACACAATACTGTACATAACGTATACGGTTCTTTTGCGGTACACAATTCTGTACATAACGTATACGGTTCTTTTGCGGTACACAATACTGTACATAACGTATACGGTTCTTTTGCGGTACACAATACTGTACATAACGTATACGGTTCTTTTGCGGTACACAATACTGTACATAACGTATACGGTTCTTTTGCGGTACAATACTGTACATAACGTATACGGTTCTTTTGCGGTACACAATACTGTACATAACGTATACGGTTCTTTTGCGGTACACAATACTGTACATAACGTATACGGTTCTTTTGCGGTGCACAATACTGTACATAACGTATACGGTTCTTTTGCGGTACACAATACTGTACATAACGTATACGGTTCTTTTGCGGTACACAATACTGTACATAACGTATACGGTTCTTTTGCGGTACACAATACTGTACATAACGTATACGGTTCTTTTGCGGTGCACAATACTGTACATAACGTATACGGTTCTTTTGCCATACACAATTTGCAATTTGACAATAGCGTCGTTAAAATGAGGTTATGCTTGTTTAAAAAAAATTTATAATAATAAAAACGAAAAGGCCCCAAAGACAGTAAATTAAAGGAGAACTCCAGAATATAAAAATTGTCGCCCATACTGCTGGCAGGAAAAAAAATAAAGATCTACATACCTTCCTCCGCTCTCCGCTCCCCCGGGGCCTCCGGTAACCAGCTCCGGTCTCCGCCGCGATCCTCTTCCTGGTTGCCGGTGGTCGGCGAGTCATACTGCGCTCAGCCAATCACCGGCCGCAGGGAAGTTCCGATTTGGCCGGCGATAGGCTGAGCGCAGTATGACTCGCCGACCACCGGCAACCAGGAAGAGGATTGTGGCGGAGACCGGAGCCGGTTACCGGAGGCCCCGGGGGAGCGGAGGAGGGTATGTACATCTTAATTTTTTTCCTGCCGGCAGTATGGGGGACAATTTTTATATTCTGGAGTTCTCCTTTAACAAACTATTAGAGTGTGATGGCACATCATGTGACTGCCACAGCCAATCAGCGGCCTAGATGGTCACGCGCCGTACTCCTGGCATCACCGCTCAGTGACGGGAGACATGATGCCAGGAGTACTGGGCGTGACTGCCGAGGCCTCCGATTAGCTATGGCTGTCACATGACCAGGGATGGTAAAGTAACAGTTTGTTTTACTGCATTTGGGACCTTTAAAAAAAAAAAAATTTATATATATATATATATATATATATATATATATATATATATATATATATATATATATATATATATATATATACACACACACACACATATTATATTTATACATATATACACACACACACACACATATTATATTTATATATATATACACATACACACACACACACATACCGTACATAAATAAATAAAATAAAAAAATTGTAAATATAAATTAAGGCCCAGTGTGTTTTGGTATGAATTCTAAATTCTCTTAGAAACAAATAGATTTTTTTTATTTTTCATATTGTTTTTGTTATCAATCAATGGATTATGTGAATCCCACTGCACATTATCTCTGATTATATTGTTGCAAAACCACAACTCCCAGCATGCCCAGACAGCTGGGAGTTGGAGTTTTGCAACAGCTGGAGGTCAACAGTTTGGAGACCACCACCCTATCGGGAGCCAAACGCTGGAAGTGATTATCTGCTTAAAGGGGTACTCTGGTGGAAATTTATATATATATATTTTTTTTAATCAACTGGTGTCAGAAAGTTAAAACAGATTTGTAAATTACTTCTGTTAAAAAATCTTTACCCTTCCAGTACTTTTTAGCAGCTGTATGCTACAGAGGAAATTCTTTTTTGTCTTGTCCACAGTGCTCTCTGCTGACCCCTCTGTCCGTGTCAGGAACTGTCCAGAGCAGGAGAAAATCCCCATAGCAAACCCATGCTGCTCTGGACAGTTCCTGACACGGACAGAGGTGTCAGCAGAGAGCACTGTGGACAAGACAAAAAAGAAATTCAAAAAGAAAAGAATTTCCTCTGTAGTATTCAGAAGCTAATAAGTACTGAAAGGATTAAGATTTTTTTAATAGAAGTAATTTACTAATCTGTTTAACTTTCTGGCACCAGTTGATAAAAAATAAAAAAAATATGTTTTCCACCGGAGCAGTGGCGTAGCGTGGGTTGTCAGCACCCGGGGCAAGGCAAGTAATTTGCGCCCCCTAACCCGTGGATTTTAGCACTGGAGTCTCTTACCCTTACCCCCTAAGCACATGTATTGTTTGTTATGAAAATACTGATGTCATTAAAGTAAAATGCATCTAAATACAAGTTTATTTTCCAACACTTTATTGAGTGCGAACATTACACATTCTCCATATTCTCAGCAGGTCTATGAATACAAATCTACAAATGTAGTAACCGAGCATGGGCCGCGCTATTATATGTCGTCTCACAACCATCGGAAACCACAAAAAATATCAAGAACAAAAACTAAACCTCAAAATGGAACCAAACCCTGGAGATGATCCAAGACTGGGCTACATGGAGCCAACTTCCTCAATCGTAGGCAGGTTCCCCACATTAGGTCAGCATTTCCCCCACAATAGTAGGCAGCTCTCCCACATTAGGTCAGCATTTCCCCCACAATAGTAGGCAGCTCCCCCACATTAGGTCAGCATTTTCCCCACAATAGTAGGCAGGTTCCCCACATTAGGTCAGCATTTCCCCCACAATAGTAGGCAGCTCCCCCACATTAGGTCAGCATTTTCCCCACAATAGTAGGCAGGTTCCCCACATTAGGTCAGCATTTCCCCCACAATAGTAGGCAGCTCTCCCACATTAGGTCAGCATTTCCCCCACAATAGTAGGCAGCTCCCCCACATTAGGTCAGCATTTTCCCCACAATAGTAGGCAGGTTCCCCACATTAGGTCAGCATTTCCCCCACAATAGTAGGCAGCTCCCCCACATTAGGTCAGCATTTTCCCCACAATAGTAGGCAGGTTCCCCACATTAGGTCAGCATTTCCCCCACAATAGTAGGCAGCTCTCCCACATTAGGTCAGCATTTCCCCCACAATAGTAGGCAGCTCCCCCACATTAGGTCAGCATTTCCCCCACAATAGTAGGCAGGTTCCCCACAATATTAGGCAGCTCCCCCCCACAATATTAGGCAGCTCCCCACCACATTAGGTCAGCAGTTCCCCCACAATAGTAGGCAGCTTCCCCCCACCCCACAGACATACAGCTTCCAGCCATATAGAGTGTATGGCTGGAGGCTGTATGTCTGTACTGCTGCCCCCACAGTGTTCCGGTCACCGCTCCTCCGGCCCGGGGTCACATCTACTGCTATGGCCTATGGACCATAGCAGTAGGTGCCGGGACCGGGGAGCGGTGACCGGAACACTGAAGAAGATGACGCACCGCCGGTCACTTACCAGGCCCCGGCCAGCGCGCGTTCTCCTGCGACGATCCTGTGGTCCTCCTGCGTCTCTATGGTTGTACGCACGGGATCTCAGTGACGTCCCGTGCGTACAACCGAGAAGCGAAGGACCGAAGGAGGACGCGCGCTGGCCGGGGAATGGTGAGTGACCGGCGGACATCCTTATGTCCGGAGAAGATTTTTCGGGACACAGGGATGTCCGGGATAGGAATACTTTTTATGTGCCCGGGCCGGCTCCCGTGTGTGGCTGCAGGCGGGGGCCGACCAGAGCATATAAAAACTAATACTGTATACTAAAAACCAGGGGGCCTCCAGCTGTTGTGAAACTACAACTCCCAGCATGCCCAGACAGCCTTTGCCACTCCGGGCATGCTGGGAATTGTAGTTTCACAACAGCTGGAGGCCCCCCTGGTTTTTAGTATACAGTATATTAGTTTTTATATGCTCTGGCCGGCCCCCGCATGCAGCCACACACGGGAGCCGGCCCGGGCACATAAAAAGAAGTATTCCTATCCCGGAGAGCGCGCCCCCCCAGATGTTGCGCACGGTGCGGCCGGCCCCCCCTGCACCCCCCACGCCACGCCTCTGCACCGGAGTACCCCTTTTAAAAACTCTGTGCTGCTTCAAGCATTCCAATTTGTATTTATTTATTTATTATAATTATTTTTAATTCTTACCTCCACTGTGGCCTTTGCGGACTCAAATTCTTTCTCCAGCGGGGTGAACTGATCGACCCACTGTTCAGCCGCCTGCGGAGAGGACAGTAAGGGGAGGCACGTCAGGGGCGGACTGTGTATAACACCCATATAAGTAAAAGCGGCAGCGCGGCACACAGACGTCCCAAGCGGCAGGAGGGTCCCCCGTATATAGAGACAAGACTACAGGAAACTATGGCGGCTTGAGAGAGAGCGAGAGAGAGAATGCGCTTTATATTCAGAGCCAGTAAATCATCGGTACGTGATATCTAAATATAAAATCTTTTCTTCTAGATCAGTGGTCTTCAACCTGCGGACCTCCAGATGTTGCAAAACTACAACTCCCAGCATGCACGGACAGCCGTTGGCTGTCCGTGCATGCTGGGAGTTGTAGTTTTGCAACATCTGGAGGTCCGCAGGTTGATGACCACTGTTCTAGATTCTTATCCCCATCGGGAAAGCTCTAATAGAAGACCGTACCCATGGCTTATGTGGCAGAGAAACTGATGGACTGCAACATGTGGCTCCACAGAACTACAATTACCAACATCCTCCAGTTGTTGTGATTTAATGACCCCCATTGGGCCCTGACAGCTGGAGGCTGAGGGTTATAGTTTCACGGCAGCTGGGAGGGCCACAGAGGTTGCAGACCAGCCATGAAAAGATCAGAGGTTTTCCAGCTCTATGTAAATAAAGTTCTGCAATGTTCAAACGTACTACTGACCATTTTCAAGATCTCTGCTTGCTGTCAAGCCTTCCTGTCTACACCCAGAAACCGATAACCCATCCTGCACTAATACTTCTCACTGCTGAGGTTTTGTTAAAGGGGTATTCCAGGGGGGAAAAAAATACTTTTTTTTTTCCCTTTCCCCAAACAGATTTGTAAATTACTTCTATTAAAAAATTCTTAATCCTTCCAATAATTATCAGCTGCTGAAGTTAAGTTGTTGTTTTCTGTCTGGCAACAGTGCTCTCTGCCGACATCTCTGCTTGTCTCGGGAACTGCACAGAGTAGGAGAGGTTTGCTATGGGAATTTGCTTCTACTCTGGACAGTTCCCGAGACACGTGTCATCAGAGAGCACTTACACATAAAAGAACAACTCAACTTCAGCAGCTCATAAGTACTGAAAGGATTAAGATTTTTTTAAAAGAAGTAATTTACAAATCTGTTTAACTTTCTGCAGCCAGTTGAATATATATATATATATATATATATATATATATATATTCCTGGATAGCCCCTTTAAGATTGGATCCAGTTTAGACCATGCTCTGTGAGCTCAATAGATCAGCAGCACAAGGATAAGGGTCCATTCCTACTACAGAATCTCTGCCTGGCACTAGAACCACTCAGAAATGCGCCATCTCCATAGACGGCAATGCATTTCTGTACAGGTTCCGCAGAACATGTTGTATGGGATATGAAATTTCCGCGTCAGAATTCCATTCAGAAAATATGTAGTGTGAATGGGCCTGACTATGAAAAGCCGATTCAGTGTCGATCCCACTGGCAGCAGCCTCCTATTGGTTTCAGTGGGAATTCTGCTGCTCAGATTAGACAGCGGAAATTTGCACAAAAAAAAAATCCCCATCGCTAATTTGAGTACCACCGGAAGAATGAGCACGTTCATTCCCCCCCCCCACAGAATCCACGAGCAAAGTCCCATTAAACAACAGGACTTTGAATTTCGGAGGAAGTTATTTTCACAGCAAATTCCGTGCAAAATAAGCGCTGTTTCCGGGCTATTTTAAACAGCGCATTTTTTTTTATTTTTTTTTTTTACATGTGAACATAAGGGCCCCGCAAGGGCCCATCCACACTACTAAATATTTGCCAGGAGAAATTCCAAGTCAACATGCGCTGCCAAAATCAATCCGTACTAGAACCGTGCGGACATGCATGATATTCCTTTCCTCCAAAAAAAAATAAAAAATAAACATTAACAAATTAAAATTTTAGGCCCTTTTCACACTATAAAATTCATCCATTTTAAAGATCCGTTTAATGTTCCGTTATTAAAAACCGTTAAAATCGGCCGTTAAACGGCCATTACAAAATCCCATTATAGTCTATGGGATTTTTACATTATACATTTTAACCCGCCATAGCCCGTTATTAAAGGGGTACTCCGGTGGAAATGCCAGAAAGTTAAAGGGTAGCTCCCACCATCACTTTTTTTCTTTTTTCTGTCCCTGCCCATTACCCATCTATCCCTAACCCCCTCCCTGCCTTTAATTTTTTTTTTTACATATTAAAAATGCCTTTTTGTCTGCCTGGCAGTGTGCTCACTATCAGGCAGACTTCCCCAGCAGGCACCACGTCACTGATGCCTGCTGGGGCCGACACTTCCGCCCTTAGTTCACCTATACAGGGCACCTCCAGCTGTTTCACCACTGCAACTCCCAGCTTGCCTTGACATCTATTGGCTGTCAGGGCATGCTGGGAGTTGTAGTGGGGAAACAACTGGAGGCACCCTGTATAGGTGAACACCGGATCTGTGATGGCCGCACATACTGCTCCCCGCCACGCAGCCCGCAACCCCCCCGCCCCGTCGCTCAACTCACTCCCCTTCCCCCAGAGCACCCCCTCCCCGCCGCGCAGCCCGCAACCCCCCCGGCCCCGCCACTCCGTTCAACCCACTCCCCCTCCCCACCCCCCTTAGTTCACCTATTCAGTGTCCCTCCAGCTGTTTCCCCACTACAACTCCCAGCTTGCCCTGACATCTATTGGCTGTCAGGGCATGCTGGGAGTTGTAGTGGGGAAACTGGAGGCATACTGTATAGGTGAACACGCAAACCCCCCCCCCCGGCATAATACTTTACCTTGTCCCCGGGAGCCTGCGCGCATCCACTTCCTTCAAAGCGCTTGCTCCCGCCTGTCTGATTGACAGGCGGGAGCGAGCACCGCAGTGACTGAATTTCGACTCATTGCCAGACTTAAATGAGTCGAAATTCTTTAGTGACGTCACTGCCGAATGCATTCGGCCACTAGGAGGGCGACCCCTAGTGGCCGAATTTAAAAGGGATTTTAAACTGGTGTAAAATCACTTTTTTTAATTAAAGTATATTAGAGATATGTTGTAGTACTTAAGTACTACAACATATCAATTTTTTTATTTCATGACAGTGCCCATTTAAACAAATTTGTAAATGACTTTATTAAAAAATCTTTACCCTTCCAGTATTTTTTAGAAGCTGTATGCTACAGAGGAAATTCTTTTCTTTTTTGTCTTGTCCACAGTGCTTTTTGCTGACACCTGATGCCCGTATTAGGAACTGTCCAGAGCAGGAGAAAATCCTCATAAAAAACCTATGCTGCTCCGGACAGTTCCTGACATGGACAGAGGTGTCAGCAGAGAGCACTGTGGACAAGACAAAAAAGAAATTCAAAAAGCAAAGAATTTCCTCTGTAACATACAGCTGCTAAAAAATACAGGAAGGGTAAAGATTTTTTTAATAGAAGTAATTTACAAATCTGTTTAACTTTCTGGCATCAGTTCATTTAAAAAAAAAAAAAGTTTTCCACCGGAGTACCCCTTTAATAACGGATAACGTTATTTTGTGACGGGCGAAATAGTATTAATAACGGGCTAAATGACGGGTTAAAACAGATAATGTAAAAATCCCATAGACTATAATGGGATTTTGTAAGGGACGTTTACTGGACAATTTTAAGGGTTTTCATAAGGGAACATTAAATAGATCTTTAAAAAGGATGAATTTTGTAGTGTGAAAGGGGCCTAAAATTGTGAAAATTCTGCAGTGTGCGCGATGCTTACAATGGATTTTTGGACTGAAATTTTTTTTTTTTTCATTTCCATTCCCGAATCAACATGTTAATTATTTAGGTGAAATACCGTATGGAACCGCCTTGTCGTGGAAAGTGGCGTTCATGTCCATTCGGTCATAGTGTCGATTCATTAGGGCGGTGTCTGCTGCGCACAGAATATTCCCCACTGTGCACACACCCTAAAACAGTGTTTCTCAACCAGGGTGCCTCCAGCTGTTGCAAAACTACAACTTCCAGCATGCCCGGACAGCCAACGGCTGTCAGGGCATGCTGGAAGTTGTAGTTTTGCAATAGCTGTGTTGTGAAACATTGCTTTATAGCACACCCTCAGAAGAAGCAGCAGCATGGAGGACATTATAGAGCATGCTGGGAGTTGTAGTTTTGCAATAGCTGTGTTGTAAAACATTGCTTTATAGCAAACCCTCAGAAGTAGCAGCAGCATGGAGGACATTATAGAGCATGCTGGGAGTTGTAGTTTTGCAATAGCTGTGCTGTGAAACATTGCTTTATAGCACACCCTCAGAAGTAGCAGCAGCATGGAGGACATTATAGAGCATGCTGGGAGTTGTAGTTTTGCAATAGCTGTGTTGTGAAACATTGCTTTATAGCACACCCTCAGAAGTAGCAGCAGCATGGAGGACATTATAGAGCATGCTGGGAGTTGAAGTTTTGCAATAGCTGTGCTGTGAAACATTGCTTTATAGCACACCCTCAGAAGAAGCAGCAGCATGGAGGACATTATAGAGCATGCTGGGAGTTGTAGTTTTGCAATAGATGTGTTGTAAAACATTGCTTTATAGCACACTCAGAAGTAGCAGCAGTATGGAGGGCATTATAGAGCATGCTGGGAGTTGTAGTTTTGCAATAGATGTGTTGTAAAACATTGCTTTATAGCACTCCCTCAGAAGTAGCAGCAGCATGGAGGACATTATAGAGCATGCTGGGAGTTGTAGTTTAGCAACAGCTGGAGGCACCCTGGTTGGGAAACACTGCCCTAAAAGAGGCAATCAGTCAACGAGCTAGCTAATGCTGACTGCGGGGACTATAACACAGGGAAACATAATGGCCCCGTATACTAGGGCCCTTAGTTGTAATAGGTCTGTACAGGTTTTCAGCCTGTGTGCTTAGATGATTATGTTCCAATTCATTGACTGCAAGCAGAGATCTTTGGGGGGGGGGGGGAAGGAAGAATTGAAACAACAAGAAATTTGTAGGGCCTTTATACACAAGATTAGGGTAATTTACATAAGACTGGACAATCCCTTAAAGAGAGATGTGGGTTAGATGTCACTAGTCCTCTCCTTCACCCCCATAGTCCTCAGTGCGGCTCACTACCTGCTCCTGTATAAACTGTTCTGACCACTGCTCTGCCTGCGAGACCGTCTGGGAGGGAGCGCTCGGGGTCTGCGACAGAGATACCTCCCCGTCTCCTATCTTCCTCACAAATTGTAAGAACTGATAGAAAAAGAAAGATGGAGACATTGACACATGCAGATAAGAGGTAGGGGGCACATTTTATGTCATATGGGCTTCAATGGGAACAGTAACGGTAACAAATACATATTTTGGACACAGCTATTGGGAAGCACCAGGCCCCTCTACCACTTAAAGGGGCTCCCTGCTAAGGATGATCTCTACTTATTAGAAGCAGGGGTGCGTCTAGCCTCTCTGCGAGTGTACAGCCTGTATAAGTGTTTAACCCCTTAAGGGCCAAGCCCATTTTAAACCTTAAAGGGGTACTCCGCCCCTAGATATCTTATCCCCTATCCAAAAGGGGACGGAGCGGCGTGACTTCATGGCTCCGCCCCTCGTGACATCAAGGTCCGCCCCCTCAATACAAGTCTATGGGAGGGGGCATGGCTGTCGCCACGCCCCCTGCCATGGATTTGCATTAAGGGGGTTGGCCGTGATGTCACGAGGGGCGGAGCCATTATGTCACGCTGCTCCGTCCCCTGTATCGCCCGTCATTACGCACAGAGCGAACTCGCTTTGTGCAGTAATGACAGCAGGTTGCCGCAGCGGCGATCCAGGGGGTCCCCAGCCGCGGGACCCCAGCGATCTGACATCTTATCCCCTATCCTTTGGATAGGGGATAAGATGTCTAGAATGTCTAAGGACCAGGCCAATTTTATTTTAGCATTTTTGTTTTTTCCTCCTCGCCTTCTAAAATCCATAACTCTTTTATATTTCCATCTACAGACCCATATAAGGGCTTGTTTTTGCAAGACCAATTGTACTTTGTAATGAAACCTCTCATTTTACTATAAAATGTACGGCGAACCCATAAAATTATTTTTTTAGGGTGGAAATTTAAAATGAAAACCACAATTTTGCACATTTTGGAGGGTTTTGTTTTCACACTGTACAATTTACGGTAAAAATGACGTGTTTTTTTATTCTGTGGGTCAATATGATTAAAATGATACCCATGGCTAGATACTTTTATATTTTTGTACCGCTTAAAAAAATCTAAAAACTTTTTGTACAAAATCAGTAATCTAAAATCGCCCTATTTTGACCACCTATAACTTTTTCATTCTTCCATATATAGGGCGGTATGAGGGCTCATTTTTTGTGCCGTCATCTGTACTTTTAGATCATTTTTTATAAATTTTTTTGGAATAAAATGTGACAAAAAGGCAGCATTTTTGGACAATTTTAAAAAATTTTTACATTTACGCCGTTCACCATTCGGGATCATTAACATTATATTTTGATAGTTCGGACATTTACGCACGTGGCGATACCAAATATGTTTATTAAAAAAAAAAATACGCTTTTTGAGGGTAAAATGGGAAAAACTGACAATTTTCATTTTTATTGGGGGAGGGGATTTTTCACTTATTTTTACATTTTTCAACTTTTTTTTTATTTATTTATTTATTTATTTATTTATTTTTACACTTTTTCTGTCCCCATAGGGGACTATCTATAGCAATCATTCGATTGCTAATACTGTTCAGTGCTATGCATAGGACACAGCACTGATCAGTATTATCGGTCATCTTCTGCTCTGGTCTGCTCGATCGCAGACCAGTGCAGGAGATGCTGGAGACGGACGGAGGCAGGGGAGGGGACCTCCGGCTGTCATTACAGATGATCGGATACGTGGCAACGCTGTGGGTGATTTGATCATCTATTTTAGCATGGGCGCAGATGCCGTGATCTGTACTGATCATGGCATCTGAGGGGTTAATGGCGGACATCCGCGCAGTCGCGGATGTCAGCCTTTACCGGCGGGTCCCCGGCTGCTGCTAGGAGCCAGAACCTGCCGTGTATGACGCGAGCACCGCTCCGATGCTCGCAGTCATACACAGGACGTAAATGTACGTCATGGTGCGCTAAGTACTGCCACACCAGGACGCACATTTATAACCGTGGTCGTTAAGGGGTTAAAGGGATACTCCGCCCCTAGACATCTTATCCAAAGGATCGGGGATAAGATGTCTGATCGCGGGGGTGACGTCACGGCTCCGCCCCCCCTCGTGATATCATGCCCCACCCCCTGAATGCAAGTCTATGGGAGGGGGCGTGAAAGCTGGGGTTAATATCTATCTGGGTGCCTGTACACCTATTGGGGACCCCTACCTGATCATCAGATAGGGCTCCCCAGTAGGTAGACAGGCCCCAGATAGATATTACCCCCATCAGTGATTGGGGTCATATCTATCTGGGGGCCTCTATACCAACTGGGGAGCCCTACCAGATGGGGACATATCTATCTGGGGGCCTGTCTGGGACCATTATATGTGAGGGGTGCCTGATGGGGGCCATTATATGTGAGGGGTGCCTGATGGGGGCCATTATATGTGAGGGGCGCATGATGGGGGCCATTATATGTGAGGGGCGCATGATGGGGGCCATTATATGTGAGGGGCGCATGATGGGGGCCATTATATGTGAGGGGCGCATGATGGGGGCCATTATATGTGAGGGGCGCATGATGGGGGCCATTATATGTGAGGGGCGCATGATGGGGGCCATTATATGTGAGGGGCGCATGATGGGGGCCATTATATGTGAGGGGCGCATGATGGGGGCCATTATATGTGAGGGGCGCATGATGGGGGCATTATATGTGAGGGGCGCATGATGGGGGCCATTATATGTGAGGGGCGCATGATGGGGGCCATTATATGTGAGGGGCGCATGATGGGGGCCATTATATGTGAGGGGCACATGATGGGGGCATTATATGTGAGGGGCACATGATGGGGGCATTATATGTGAGGGGCGCATGATGGGGGCATTATATGTGAGGGGCACATGATGGGGGCATTATATGTGAGGGGCGCATGATGGGGGCATTATATGTGAGGGGCGCATGATGGGGGCATTATATGTGAGGGGCACATGATGGGGGCATTATATGTGAGGGGCACATGATGGGGGCATTATATGTGAGGGGCACATGATGGGGGCATTATATGTGAGGGGCACATGATGGGGGCATTATATGTGAGGGGCACATGATGGGGGCATTATATGTGAGGGGCGCATGATGGGGGCATTATATGTGAGGGGCACATGATGGGGGCATTATATGTGAGGGGCGCTTAATGGGGGCCTTATATGTGAGGGGCACATGATGGGGGCATTATATGTGAGGGGCACATGATGGGGGCCATTATATGTGAGGGGTGCATGATGGGGGCCATTACATGTGAGGGGCGAATGATGATAGCATTATACGTGAGGGGCGCATGCGGCCCAGCCTCACCCAGCCTCTACCTCCAGTGGCCCCCAGATAATTTGAGTTTGAGACCCCTGCTTTAAGCCTTGTCTACATTTATACTGCTTTACAGATAATAAAATCATGAGAAAAATTAAAGCTAAAATCAGGTAAATTATCAAAATATATATATATACAGCCCCCTACAACCCGCCCTGAACCCCTCCCTGTACCTGGCTGCTGGTAAGTTTGGGGTCAGTGACTTGGGAAAGTAGAGACTTTGCTTCTCTCTGTAAGTCGTCTTCAGGTTGGTACTCTTCACTCCTACACAGGGAGGAGAATGGGTTAAAGGGAACCCGTTATCTGGTATAGACCATCCTATAGGGGAGAGGTGAACCCCCAAATCCTGCAGCAAATGCAAATGATCCCACAGGAGTAAAGAGCAATTCTACTCCAGAGGTCATGTGATGCTGTCCAGCCAATCATGTGGGTAGGATACTGAGACTCCTGCAAGAAATTTTGCATTGGTAGCAAGAACATTTTAGGGCCCCCATCTCCCCTATACTGAGACGGCCCCCAAATTGTCTAGAAAAGTACAGGAAGCGGCGTTGACATATGTGTGTGTGTGTGTGTGTGTGTGTGTGTGTGTGTGTGTGTGTGTGTGTGGGGGGGGGGGGGGGGGGGGGGGGGTCTCTTACCATTTTTCCGCCATCGCTCCCTCACTTTCTCCCAACCAGAGTTTTTCCTCCGACTGCTGGAGATATTCCTCTGCCCAGCGAGATGGGGATGAGTGGGGGTCTTGGAAGAGAGAAGAAGAGAATCAATAAACTCTACGACCATTGTCCTCACTTCTTCATGCTGTGGGGTCACATCGGAGGGTTTCATGGAACAGTGGCGGTCTACCGGGAAGGGGGAATGAAGGCAACATCTGCAGGCTGGCTCTATTATTGGGGCACTGTAAGGCTAGGTTCACACTGCCGAATCTCCGGGCAAATAAATTCCGCCCAGAGATTCCGAGTGCGGCCAGTGCTGACTGAATCAGTCGGTGTTAGGACCGTGCGGACACTGTAGTCTCCAATAGACTGCAATGTGTTCCGCGAGTATTTCTGTCTATGGACTTTAAATTAAGGCGGAAATTCTGCCGTGTGAATAGACCCTTACTGGCTGGCTCTATTATGGGGACACTGTATCATGATGACTCTTGATAGGGTTCTGTCGCAGGCTGGATCTATTATAGGGTTCTGTCACAGACTGGATCTATTATAGGGTTCTGTCGCAGACTGGATCTATTATAGGGTTCTGTCACAGACTGGATCTATTATAGGGTTCTGTCACAGACTGGATCTATTATAGGGTTCTGTCACAGACTGGATCTATTATAGGGTTCTGTCACAGACTGGATCTATTATAGGGCTCTGTCACAGACTGGATCTATTATAGGGTTGGGTTCTGTCGCAGGCTGGATCTATTATAGGGTTCTGTCGCAGGCTGGATCTATTATAGGGTTCTGTCGCAGGCTGGATCTATTATAGGGTTCTGTCGCAGGCTGGATCTATTACAGGGTTCTGTCGCAGGCTGGATCTATTACAGGGTTCTGTCGCAGGTTGGATCTATTATAGGGTTCTGTCGCAGGCTGGATCTATTATAGGGTTCTGTCGCAGGCTGGATCTATTACAGGGTTCTGTCGCAGGCTGGATCTATTACAGGGTTCTGTCGCAGGCTGGATCTATTACAGGGTTCTGTCGCAGGCTGGATCTATTACAGGGTTCTGTCGCAGGCTGGATCTATTATAGGGTTCTGTCGCAGGCTGGATCTATTATAGGGTTCTGTCGCAGACTGGATCTATTATAGGGTTCTGTCGCAGACTGGATCTATTATAGGGTTCTGTCGCAGACTGGATCTATTATAGGGTTCTGTCACAGACTGGATCTATTATAGGGTTCTGTCGCAGACTGGATCTATTATAGGGTTCTGTCACAGACTGGATCTATTATAGGGTTCTGTCGCAGGCTGGATCCATTATAGGATTCTGTCACAGACTGGATCTATTATAGGGTTCTATTAAGAGGGTCATTTGTTGAGTCTTCCCTTCCCATACACACTCATCCTCTACACTTCTTAACGTTGCAGCTTATAAATACTGATCACACGTGATTCCAGGGTTAGACGATGCCGTACCGGCCTGGTCAATGAACTCCCGGCTCCAGTCCTCTTCCTCCACTGCTGGTTCTTGCTCAAGAAACTCATCAGTCCAGTGTTCAGAGAGGGCGAGATCCGCAACACCAGGAGCTGCAGGACAGAGGGTGAGTGTTATAGTTACCTGACCTCATAGAGAGGGCGAGATCCGCAACACCAGGATCTGCCGGCGGGCATAGAGGGTGAGTGTATATAGTCACCTGACCTCATACAGCCCCTGGCAAATATTATGGAAGCCCCATACACAGAGGACGGCCTCCTAGTGTTCCATACACAAAGCACAACTACCACAAAGAAGTGTAATAGCTGAACATTCATGGAGGGTCCCTCACAAACACGGAAGGAAATTGTTTCATAGTTTTTTCCAGATTATCACCAAACGTATTTTGTGTCAACGGAAGAAGAAGAAAGTGTCCACAATCTTTATGTCCCCAAATTATAAAGGATGGGAAATGTAATGGTTTCCTTTAGGCACCATTTTTATATGTTTCATCAGAAAGGCCGGGGACAGAAACTCCAGCATCATCTCCTCGGACATTGCAGATTTGGTGACTGATCAGTGATATCACCTTCATCCAATTCCACACTCCATGATTCTCTTTGTCCCCATATATAGTTATAGGTCCTTATACTGCCCAGATATTTAGTTGTAGACCCCTATACTGCCCCCATATATAGTTGTAGGTCTGTAGAGACAAGTAGTCCGGCACTACAAGACTAAGGCTTCAATTTAGACAGGTGACTTGATGTGGATGGCGTACGGATTTTACGGAGTATGATGTCGGATAGGGTGGTGCACAAATCCAGTAAAATGCACGAACAATGTAGACAAGAAAAACAGGGATTGCACTCACCATCCATACAACAATTAATTGATAGTTGTCAGGCATTACAAGCTGGTGTAAGAGCGGAGGCGGGGAACGTAACCGGGACAGACTGTTTCACGTTTAGTAACGCTTCTTCCAGGTATACCGGCTGGAAGAAGCGTTACTAAACGTGAAACAGTCTGTCTCGGTTACGTGGGGTCTCCTGCTCCACTCCTCAGGATGCAATGTCAGGAACATGACTCCCACAAGTACCAGCAGACACTGCTCACTGACTTAAAGTGGCCAATTGCACCAATTTAAAGGGTACCTTTCATCAAAAAAACATTTGATATATTATAGATTAATGTATGCAGAATAACTTTGCAATTGCATGTTATTAAAAAATATATATACACTTCTTTCTATTTAATTTTCCACTTTGAAAAAATGACCACTAGAGGTCTCCCTACCAGTCCTGGCCGCAAGCCCTTTTTTATAGATTCCCGACACATGCTGGAGTCCTAAATCTCAGACTGCAGCCGGGACACAGACAAGCTCAGCCGGCAGCTCTGAGTCTTCTATCTGTTTACAACTGCATGTGCAGAGAGAAGAAAGATCGGAGCTCAGAAAGTATAATGAATGAGGGCATGCAGTAAGGCAGAGTCAGGAGTATGCCCTGCTGTGCTAGGAAAACAGTGCTGGCTTCTGATTGACAGGAAGGGAGCAGTGCTGAGCTTGTCTGTGTCCCGGCTGTAGCATGAGTCTGCGGCCAGGACTGGTAGGGAGACCTCTAGTGGTCATTTTTTTAAAGTGGAAAATTAAATAGAAAGAAGCATATTTTTTAATAACATGCAATTGAAAAGTTATTCTGCATACATTAAACTAATTAATTAATATATCAAAAGTTTTTTTTTGATGAAAGGTACCCTTTAAGATCATAGACCAGCAGCTACTGTGGCACACACATGACAGAAATGTCAATTTGTTATTTATTTATTTTTAATCGTCATAAATTTTTTTTATTTATAATTCCTTCAGGTTATACACACAGCCCAGCGGGAACAACCAACATCTTCTACCGCACTTTCATTGATGCGACCGAGAGCTGTCTTGTTGGGCTGGCACTAGTATGGTCACCCACTTTGAAGCAACTCAGATATCAACAAACCAAAAGACGTGTGTGTGTGTGTGTGTGTGTGTGTGTGTGTGTGTGTGTGTGTGTGTATGTGTATGTGTATGTGTGTGTGTGTGTGTGTGTGTGTGTGTGTGTGTGTGTGTGTGTATAGGCTTAAAGGGATATAACGATAAAGAAAAACATGGCTGCTTCCTTTGAGAAAAAAAAAAAAAGCAACACACTTGTATGTTGTTGTGGGTAATATCTAAGACAGTGTTTCCCAACCAGAGTGCCTCCAGCTGTTACAAAACTACAATTCCCAGCATGCCCGGACAGCCTTTGGCTGTCCAGGCATGCTGGGAATTGTAGTTTTGCAACAGCTGGAGGCACCCTGGTTGGGAAAAACTGATCTAAGGCTTAGTCCCAATAATTCCTATAGAGCTGAGCTGTAATACCAGACAGAGGCCATGGACAGCTGCAGCATCGTTTTTGGAAGAAAGCAGACATGTTTTTCTAACCTTAAAAGGGGTACTCCAGTGGAAAACTTTTTTTTCTTTTTTTTTTAAATCAACTGGTGACAGAAAGTTAAACTGATTTGTAAATCACTTCTATTAAAAAATCTTAATCCTTCCAGTACTTTTTAGGGGCTTTATACTATAGAGAAATTCAAAAAAGAAATGCATTTCCTCTGATGTCATGAGCACAGTGCTCTCTGCTGACCTCTGCTGTCCATTTTAGGAACTGTCCAGAACAGGAGAAAATCCCCATAGCAAACATATGCTGCTCTGGACAGTTCCTAAAATGGACAGCAGAGGTCAGCAGAGAGCATTGTGGTCATGACATCAGAGGAAATGCATTTCTTTTTTGGATTTCTCTGTAGTATATAGCCCCTAAAAAGTACTGGAAGGATTAAGATTTTTTAATAGAAGTGATATACAAATCTGTTTAACTTCCTGGCACCAGTTGATTTAAAAAAAATAAAAAAACGTTTTCCACAGGAGTACCCCTTTAACCCCTTAAGGACTCAGCCCATTTTGGCCTTAAAGACTCAGACAATTTAATTTTTACGTTTTCATTTTTTCCTCCTCGCCTTCTAAAAATCATAACTCTTTTATATTTTCATCTACAGACTAGTATGAGGGCTTGTTTTTTGCGCGACCAGTTGTCCTTTGTAATGACATCACTCATTATATCATAAAATGTATGGCGCAACCAAAAAACACTATTTTTGTGGGGAAATTAAAACGAAAAACGCAATTTTGCTAATTTTGGAAGGTTTTGTTTTCACGCCGTACAATTTATGGTAAAAATGACGCGTGTTCTTTATTCTGAGGGTCAATACGATTAAAATGATACCCATTATTACATACTTTTATATTATTGTTGTGCTTAAAAAAAAATCACAAACTTTTTAACCAAATTAGTACGTTTATAATCCCTTTATTTTGATGACCTCTAACTTTTTTATTTTTCCGTATAAGTGGCGGTATGGGGGCTCATTTTTTGCGCCATGATCTGTACTTTTTTTTGATACCACATTTGCATGTAAAAAACTTAATACATTTTTTATAATTTTTTTTTTTTATAAAATGTATTAAAAAAGTAGGAATTTTGGACTTTTTTTTCGTTCACGCCGTTCACCGTACGGGATCATTAACATTTTATTTTAATAGTTCGGACATTTACGCACGCGGCGATACCAAATATGTCTATAAAAAATGTTTTTTACGCTTTTTGGGGGTAAAATAGGAAAAAACTGACGTTTTACTTTTTTATTGGGGGAGGGGATTTTTCACTTTTTTTTTACTTTTACTTTTACATTTTTTAACATTTTTTTTTACACTTGAATAGTCCCCATAGGGGACTATTCATAGCAATACCATGATTGCTAATACTGATCTGTTCTATGTATAGGACATAGAACAGATCAGTGTTATCGGCGATCTTCTGCTCTGGTCTGCTCGATCACAGACCAGAGCAGGAGATGCCGGGAGCCGGACGGAGGAAGGAGAGGGGACCTCCGTGCGGCGTTATGAATGATCGGATCCCCGCAGCAGCACTGCGGGCGATCCGATCGTTCATTTAAATGGCGAACTGCCGCAGATGCCGGGATCTGTATTGAGTATGCGATCAGCAGCCGGGATCAGCCGCGCATGACACGGGCATCGCTCCGATGCCCGCGGTTATGCATAGGACGTAAATGTACGTCCTGGTGCGTTAAGTACCACCTCACCAGGAGGTACATTTACGTCCTGCGTCCTTAAGGGGTTAAGGTAATGTAACCACTATAATCCAATGGTCAAAATTGGTGTTTGCAAAAATATTCTAAAACTACAACTCTCAGCATGGTTGCAAAGCTGCAGTTTGCAGAGCACTGACTTAAAGGGTACTCCGGTGGAAAACATCACGTAAATCATCTGGTGCCAGAAAGTTAAAAACAGAGGAAGGGGTATTACTAATCTGATTTGAACCCCGAAACGCGTTTGGTAACTGAGATTGAGCCTCTTTTATTGGTCTAGTTCACACTACAGCTGCGGTTATACAAGCACTTATCGGATAGTTCCTCTCTGGAGAGATTTCATCCACTATTCATTTATTACATGGTCCGGTATTCAAATTAATCTGCTGAACCGGTGCAGAGCCCTCCATCATTGGATTAATATCTCTATCTGCATGCAGTATTATCATAAAACATCATCTAATGCCAACTAACCTCCCGCACAAGGTCAGCTGACCTGCCATCAGCTGACCTGCTACGTCAGACGCCAAGAGTTAACTCGCCGGTGAGAGCAGCTGGATATTCTGCGACCAACACTCCGCCCCGGCTAGAGTACACCTGACGCCAAGGGACAGCTCGCCGGTGAGAACGGCTGTATATCCTGCGACCATCACGCCGCCCCGGCTAGAGCTTATTCGTCTATCATCCATCTGTCCACCAGCGGTGCGGTGAGTGGCACAATCGTGCCAGTGACTTTATTTCTATTTGTAGGCCATTTGGCTGTGGAGTGGAGAAACCGGCAACAGCGATTCAATTGCAATACCCACTATTCAAACAATTCATATGGTATCATCATATATAGTATACGATTTTTTGCAGGACATTGCTTTAGGCCAATTATAGGATCCATCCTACAGGCCATAATTCCATCATTTACAGGACTTATTTTTCTTGCATTATCCATTTTTTTCTATCAAACCATTTTCTTTCCAGGAGGAACGTTTTATTTTTATTTTTGTGCACACTGAATTTACTAGCATTCTGATCAGAGTAACACTGTATAACACATCATCACCCAGTGTATCATTATACGGCTGTCAGCCATAATAGATACACTCGCTCTGTAGTATAACAACTTGTTGTATTTTATAATTATTACTTTTTAACTAATTGTGCGCCACCGTAGGGCCCTGCGGGAACGCATTATTTAATATTTATTAAATACCATTTATACAGAGGGGGCGTGGCTTGGCGGTTGAGATGAGCGGTCGCACGCTGTGAGTGCTCCCGCTTAGAACCTGCATTTAACTTATCCTGAGGTGAATCCTGGAGTCCCTGACCCCACAGACTTGGCTGAGGACCCGCATTATGGCCTCTAAACAAGACCCGACGAGAAACAAGGATCGACCGGCCGTGGAAAAGCTCCAGGACTATGCCCGCGCAGACAGGCAATATGGCGCCGCTCAGGCCGGGGCGCGTGTTCCACCAGCGGCTGCGGAGGGAGGAGAGGCTTCACATCGTGAAGAGGGCGCTGATTCTACTGACCTTACCCTTCGGGAGGTGAGCGATACCCTCCTGATGGCGATCCAGACATGCCGCACTTCTCTCACCGGCAAGCTTGAAGAGGTCAGGGTGGACGTGGGCCTCCTACGGCAGGACTTTCAGACCTTGAGGGAGCGGGTGACTGAGACACGCATCTCCACCCTGGAAGACACGGTACAGCCTCTACCCTCTTCACTCCGCGAGGTCCGGGAGCAACTGGATTTGGCCCGTCAGAAGAATGACGACCTCGAGAACCGGCTGCGCCGGAATAACATTAGAGTGATCGGTCTCCCTGAGCGGGCGGAGGGTCAGAACCCGGGGGCCTATGTGGAGTCCTGGATCAAAGAGCTCTTTCCGGATGCCCCCTTCTCAGCTGCTTACGCCGTGGAGAGAGCACACCGAGTACCATCTAAGCCACCGATCCCTGGTGTGCCTCCTCGTCCTCTATTGGCGAGGTTTCTCAACTGCAATGATCGGGACTTGATCCTCCGCTCTGCCCGGCGGCTGCCGTAGATCATAGTGCAGAACGCAAAGGTATCCATTTTCCCGGACTTCTCCTCTGATCTTCAACGCAAGAGGGCCTCGTTTACTTCTATCAAGGCGCGGCTGAGAGAGAGAGGGGTACCATACTCCATGGCATACCCTGCCCGGTTGAGGATCGTGGATGGCGACCGGGCGGTTTTCTTTACTTCCCCGCAGGATGCGGATGACTGGCTACGGCGCCAACATTGATCCGGATCCTGTAGGTGACCCAGGATTACGTGGTGAGATGGAGATGCTGGTACAGGACCTCCTGCCATGACCTTTACCCTCCCTCCCCTTGCCTCTATCCCCCTGTATGGCCCCGGTCTCCTGGACCCCTTTGCGGAGCTCAAGGTACTGTGATTCCCCGGGAGGGTTTTTTTTCCCCGTTTCTCCCCCCCCCCCTTCCCATCTCCTCCCCCCTCCCCGGGAGCCTGGTCTCCCCAGGCCCTCCATTCTCCCCATGCACCTGATGTCTCCCTGATGCTCCCAGGCCGTACCTCTCCCTTCCCTTGCCCCCATCCTGTTGCTTACTTTGGACTGCTGTGTGCCCTGATTCAGGACTGTTCCTCCGGGACTGCATGAGGGCCCTACCCTGACCCTCTGAAGGGATTTATTCTGTCCCTCTCCAGTCTACCTGCCACGTCACCCTGTCCCTTTTCCCTGGGTCGGTTCATTTTTTTATTTTTTATGTTGGAGTCTCAGACTTGGAGGACATCGGCCGCTGGATTACTATTACACGATCTCTATCTGGTCTCCTTCCCCCCTCTCTGATGTGCCAGTTTCCCCCCCCCCCTTCCCCCTTCCTAACCGAACCCCCCCCCCCATAGTGCCTGTGACCTTTTGTTCCTCGATTACCTGGACTGTCCCTTGCTGTGTGACTCCTGTTTGCTGGGATTATTATTATTTATTTATTTTATTTTTTTTTTTTTTAAATTTATTTTATTTATTTATTCTCTTTTTTTTATTTTTTTCCATTTGTGGGGGGGTCGGGGTGACGGGTGGACAATCTCCTGAGTCGGGGATGGGATTTACTGTTGATCATATATGTTTTATCATTTTCTATTTCCTCTCTCTTTCTCCTGCTTCCCCTATCCTTCTCTCCTTCGCAAGACCCTCCCTCCACCCCCTGTTTTCCCCCTCCCATCCCCCCTCTCTCTCTTTTTTTTTTTTTTTTTTTTTTCCTTCTTCTTTTCTTCCCTGTACTTCCTTCCTCTCTCTCCCTGCTTTCTCCTTTTTTCCCTTTTTTCTCTTCCTCTTTCTCCCTCCCCCCCCCCCCCCCCCCGTTTTTATTTTCCTGTATTTTCCTCCACTTCTTCTCTCGGGTCCCAGTCCCATATTCTCCTAATGATTGATGAACATACTCAGGGTTCTCCACTGTTAGCATGTATGAGCAGGTTCTCCCCACTAGATGGAGCTGTTGCTCCACTGATGCTTATGCAACACTGGTATAGATATGTTTACTGTTTGATTTATTTACTGGTCCCCTACTTAGTTTGGGGTTTCATTTTGCCTCCAAGATACCTACCCGCGAGGTCGCCTATTAGTAGGGTTTTTTGTCTTACCACTTCAGTACTATGGCCTATTTATGGTCCCGCGCATCCCTGTCAGTGTTTCTCACCCCGGCTGGGGCATGTATGTCTTCTCTGTCTTTACCTCTCCCCCTGCTGTTTTACGTGTTGTCTCTTCTTATGGCTGATATTAAGATAATGTCATGGAATGTTAGAGGAGCACGCACCCCGCGCAAGCGCACTATGATATTCTCCCATATTAGAAAGTATCAGCCTCATATTGTGGCACTGCAGGAGACACATCTTACTCCAGATAAAGCTGGACAGTTGTCTAAACCCTGGGTCCAATGGTCCTTGCACTCCTATCACACGTCCTTCTCAAGGGGGGTTTCCCTACTGGTTAGTCGGAGAGTAAGGTGGGACCCAGTTACAGTACGTAAGGATTCACAGGGTCGTTTTATCTTTGTATACGCATTTTTAAATAATGTGCCTTTTGTCTTCTTATTCATATACAACCCTCCCCCTGCCTCTATGGATATACTCCATAGGGCGGTTACCTTCGCAGCTAGTTATCCCTCTGCCCGTGTCCTCTGTATGGGGGACTTCAACATGGTACCGAATCCGTCCCTAGATCGCCATAGCCCCAGGGGGGTCCCGGTGGGAGTTGGGGGTGGCCCTTTATCGCTGTTTTTGGAGGAGGTTGGATGGGTAGACATTTTTAGGGCCAGGTACCCTCAGGCTAGGCAATACTCTTGTCACACTCTGGGCAGAAATGCGCTGTCCAGGATCGACCTTGCATGTGGCAACTCGCTCCTTCTTCCCCAGGTTTCAGCGGTTTCCTATGAACCGCGGGCTATATCAGACCATTCCCCCCTAATGCTTGATGTCTCCATGGTAGATCCTGGTTCACCGAGGAGGTGGAAAATCCACCCTTTCTGGCTGGAACAGATAGGCTCCTGCGACCGTATTCCGGACCAGCTTCGAGTCTTTCTTGAGGCCAATTCCCCTGGGAGTTCCCCCATCCTGGTGTGGGAGACATTGAAGGCGTATTTGAGGGGGTGCTTGCGCTCCACTATCTCCTTTCTCAAAAAGTCAGCGTCTAGGCGGGAGGAGGAGCTGGCTGGACGATGTGCGGAGCTGGAGGCCCGATACGTTGCGGACTCATCCGAGGCTAATAAGGTTGAATGGCTGAGTGCGGGGCGGCAATATATGCTGCACCTCTCAGAGAAGGCCAATAGAAAGCTGTTTTTCACAAAACAATTCTACTTTGAACATGGCAATCAATCTAGTAAGCTGTTAGCACATATAGTCAGGCAGAACTCTTCTGCCCCTGCGATTCTTAAGATAGTGGCCTCGGATGGGTCCGAGCTGTTGGGGGTTGCGGACATTGCGCGTTGCTTTGCCACATACTACTCTAATCTTTATTCTTCACAGGTGCAGTATGGTGCTGAGGAGCTGGACACCTACCTGGACGGTATTGACTTTCCGGTACTATCGGATAGTGATCGGATGATGTTGGAGGCCCCCCTCTCCTTACTGGAGATTCAGGATGCCATGGGGGACATGACTAAGGGTAAATCTCCGGGCCCTGATGGCCTTCCACTGGAGGTTTACTTGCGGTATTCCGACATGCTCCTTCCATCCCTGCTTGCAATGTTTGAACGGGCATTTGAGGATGGTATTCTACCTGCCTCTATGTATGAGGCAACCATAGTTGTCCTCCTAAAACCTGATAAAAATCCTGTGGAGTGCGGTTCTTACAGACCCATTTCGCTGCTGAATCTGGATTATAAGGTGCTTACGAAAGTTTTAGCTAACCGATTGAACAAGGTAATCCTATCCATAATTCACCCAGATCAATCCGGCTTCATACCTGGCAAATCCACATCCGATAACATCCGTAGGGTACAGGCGGCTGTCCAGGTGGAGAACGCTCTGGGGGGAGATTGGGCTTTGGCGTCGCTGGACGCCGCCAAGGCCTTTGATTCCGTGGAATGGGGTTATTTGCAGGCTACCCTTGTTAAATTTGGTTTTGGTCCTAACTTTAGAAAATGGGTGTCCCTCCTGTACAGATGCCCGCAGGCCCAGATCCTGGTGAATGGTGTGTGTTCTTCCCCATTTGCTCTCGGCCGGGGACGCGTCAGGGGTGTCCCTTGTCCCCGCTTCTGTTTGCGGTGGCAGTGGAGCCCCTCGCCCTCCGCATTCGGCAGGATCCTGGCTTCCGAGGTATGTCTACGGGGGGCCGGGAGGAGCGCATAGGCCTCTATGCCGATGATATGGTGTTATTCCTCTCTGACCCTACATTGATGCTTCCTTACGTCATGGCACTCATGGACCGTTTTGGGTATTTCTCTGGTCTACTCATCAACTGGACTAAGTCTGCAGTGATGCCGCTTCTGTCTAGGGATTGGCCCCCGGTAATGAATGGCCTCCCGGTGGTTTCCTCATTTAAGTATTTGGGGGTTCACATTCACAGAGATCCTTTGCTTGACCTGTCCGCCAACATACTCACTCTACTTCCTTATGTTAAAGCGAAGTTCCGAGTGTGGGCCACGCTCCCATTATCGGTCGCTGGTCGTATCAATCTTATTAAACTCATTGTCTTACCTAAGTGCCTTTATGCGCTGGAGCATGCCTCAGTGCCTGTACCTAGACACTTCTTTGATTCTCTTCACTCCCTTCTTTCACCATTTATTTGGGGCCCCAATAGACCTAAAATTCGGCTAACCACGTTACAACGCCCCAAGTTGGCGGCGGGAATGTCACTCCCTGATTTTTATTTATATTATTTGGCCGGTCAACTTCGGTATATCAGGCACTGGATCTCTGGGGATGTGATGCCGGATTCCGAACAGTCCTTAGCTAGGTCTGTCCCGATAATGACCCTTAGGATGCTGCTAGATAGCCCTGTCCTTGGTGGTGGAGCTTACCTCCAACTTCATAAGCTGGCCATAAAGGTATGGCGGGCTGTTAAGGGGATATATGGATATACTGACATCGCTGAGGATACCCCTCTATGGCATAATCCTCAACTTCCTCAAGTGAGCGATGCTCTGGACCCAGTCTTCTGGCAGAACGTGGGGGTGCTTACTTTGGGGCATGTTTATCGTGACAATGTGCTCTGTTCATTTGATCAGTTGCAATCCAGTCATGCTCTTCCCAGAAACAGTTTTTTTAAATACCTCCAGCTCCGACACGCCCTGAATGCCCAGTTCCCAATGGGGAGCCCATTGATATCAGCGTTTCCCCTCATTGGGGTTCTGAAGTCACAGGGTCCCAGGGGGCTGGTGTCCATCCTGTACACGCATCTTATTCAGGCCAAGAACTCCCGCATTCCAGTACCGGCGGTCCGGCATTGGGAATCCCATATCCCTAATTTGACTAAGGATGAATGGGAGGACATTTTTTCCTCCCACATGTTAGTGTCCCCGGCAGCGAATAATAAATTGATCCAATTGAACATTATACACTATAGTTATATCACTCCTTTAAGGCTCCATAGAATGGGTCGTTCAGACTCCGATGCTTGTCATCGCTGTAGCGCTGCCAGGGCAGACTTTTGGCATTTGATATGGGCCTGCCCCTATATCGCAGCTTTCTGGCATGCAGTGCTCACTTTTTTAGCTACTCTGGCTCAACCTTCCCTATCTCTTGATCCTTTGATCTGCCTTTTTGGTATCTTAGATGAAGAGATATGGACACATCACGTACGTACGTTTTTGCGGGAAACTTTGTTCTTGGCCAGGAAGGCTATTGCTCTTAAATGGATGGACCCCGGCTCTCCTACCCTGACTCAATGGAAGGCTATGGTAAATGCTACATTGCCTTTCTCACACATAGTGTACAAAAATAGGAAGTGCCCGGGTAAATTTTATTCTGTGTGGGGTGGTTGGTGTTCCTCTCCCTTGACTCAATGCTCGTACTCTGTGACCTCCTCTGGGACAATGTAAGATACATTGATGCTATGCTTGCTGTCTGTTGTCTCTACTAACCTTTGTTTCTCTTTCTGTGTACGTTTGTCGATTCTTTTTCTCCCTCCTTGGATGCGTGGGTTGCCTTTCGGGGTTATTTATCATGGGTTATTTGATGGTACCACTAACTAGTGATAGTATTGGTGCTCCTCGCGGGATGGTATACGATTGCTAATTTTGGCAAATGTTCGCCTTCTTGTTCTATTTTGTTTTCAGTTTACCTACCTCAGTTGGGTAGTGTTTTATGACTTCGATGTATACCATGTGATGTAACCTGGAGTATCCTGTCGCTTGCATTCTGTATTTTGATGTATGGTCTCATGACCCTTTTCTATGTACTGTAGATATGCTTCGTGTTCACTTTAATGGGCCTGTGGTCTAAAGTTATTTACTTTTCAATAAAACGAATTAAAAAAAAAAAAAAAAATACCATTTATACATTAATTGTGTTTTTTCTCTATTATTGATACCAGGCATCCTCCATCAATCATTTTTCTGATATTGAGCTGAGGATTAATATTCTATTTTTATCAGATTTGTAAATTACTTCTATTTAAAAATCTTAATCCTTCCAGTACTTTTTAGCAGCTGTATGCTACAGAGGAAATTCTTTTCTCTTTGAATTTCTTTTTTGTCTTGTCCACAGTGCTCTCTGTTGACACCTGATGCCCGTATCAGGAACTGTGCAGAGCAGGAGAAAATCCCCATAGCAAACCTATGCTGCTCTGGACAGTTCCTGATATGGACAGAGGTGTCAGCAGAGAGCACTGTGGACAAGACAAAAAAGAAATTCAAAGAGAATAGAATTTCCTCTGTAGCATACAGCTGTTAATAAGTACTGAAAGGATTAAGATTTTTTTAATAGTAGTAATTTACAAATCTGTTTAACTTTCTGGCACCAGTTAATTTAAAAAAAAAAAAAAGTTTTCCAACTTAGTACCCCTTTAAGGAGACACGTCACAAGTTTAGAAAGGTTTTGGAACTTTCTGAGCATTTTTAAGATCACCGCTTGCTGATAGTGAATGGAAATAGTCTGGTGCTTTGAAAGTTGTCCTGCTCTTGTGCTGCTCACACAAGGTCAGCTGGACAGGTTTTCAGTCCTTATACTAGTGTTTCCCAACTAGGGTGCCTCCAGCTGTTCTAAACCTACAAGTCCCAGCATGCCCAAACAGCCTTTGGCTGGGAGATGTAGTTTTTGCAAGAGCTGGAGGCCCACTGGTTGGGAGACTCTGCCTTGGGCATTTTGGCTCATGCTCCCTAGTATAGAGGTGGACAGGGTCTGTGTGCTACCATACAGTTTCCATTGGTCACTAAACATACAGAGACATCACCCTTTAAACGATAATGTGTCCATTCACTGACAGCAAACAGTTTTTTTTTTTAAATTACATTTTTTTTTTTTTCTTAAAGGTTAATTTATACACAAAGTATACCAGAAAGTTGCAGAACTTGGCCAGACTGATAATCCTTCTTACCTCTGAGCGGCGGAGGACGGAAACTGCTCTGCTCGATTTGCTGCATCTCAGCCAGGAGGGCGTCCATCTTGAATGTATCAGGGGCCCGAGTATGCAAGGAAGGTGTGCGGGACTGCAGGAACTCAGACACCAGCTGCAGACAAGAGGGATGGGAGAGGTGTTGTGGGAAAGTGCAGGACTAACGCTTAAAGAACAGTTCCTTAAAGGGGTACTCCACTGGAAAACTATTTTTTTTAATCAACTGGTGCCAGAAAGTTAAACAGATTTGTAAATTACTTCTATATAAAAATCTTAATCTTTCCAGTACTTATAAGCTGCTGTATGTTCCACAGGAAGTTCTTTTCTTTTTGAATTTCCTTTCTGTCTGACCACAGTGCTCTCTGCTGACACCTCTGTCCATGTCAGGAACTGTCCAGAGTAGGAGAAAATCCCCATAGCAAACCTATGCTGTTCCAGACAGTTCCTAAAAATGGACAGAGGTGTCAGCAGAGAGCACTGTGGTCGGACAGAAAGGAAATTCAAAAAGAAAAGAACTTCCTGTGGAACACACAGCAGCTGATAAGTACTGTAAGGATTAAGATTTTTAAATAGAAGTAATTTACAAACCTGTTTCACTTTCTGGCACCAGTTGATTAAAAAAAATAAAAATAATTAATATTAATAATAATAATAATAATAATAATAATAATAATAATAATAATAATAATGTTTTCCAGGAAAGTACCCCTTTAAAGTATTAAAAAAAAATGTCTATTTCTGATCCTAGGAAAGCTGGGTGACCATATGTAAGCCATACTAGCACCTACAGTAGTTGTCACCCAGATTTCCCAGAGTCCTGCATGTGAGATATGCAAAATAAAGAATTGATCATGGGGTGATGCCATTGCAGAAGACTACAGTCAGCCTACCGTAAGCCTTAAAGGGGTACTCCACCCCTAGACATCTTATCCCCTATCCAAAGGATAGGGGATAAGACATCTGACTGCAGCTGGGACCCCTGCAATCTCTGTGCATCCCCCCGCATTCTTTCAGAGTGCTGGGTCCGTCGGCGGAGGTTATGATGTCATGACCACGCCCCCTCGTCATGTCATGCCATGCCCCCTCAATGCAAGTCTATGTGAGGGGGCGTGGCTGCCGCCACGCCCCCTCCCATAGACTTGCATTGAGGTGCCGTGATGTCACAACCCCGCCGCTCGCTCCAAGCGTTCGGAACAGAATATTCCGAATGCTGGGGCAGCGGAGTACCCCTTTAAATGGCTGATAACAGAGAACAACAGAATGTATTGTACTGCACATGAACTTGTTCTCACCTCATCTTCTGTAGCTTCTCCAAGAGGCTTCGAGATCTGCAAGAAAAAAAAAAAAAGAAGAAGAAAAGGCATCACAGGCGTTTCAGTTCATTTCTATTTTCAAGATCTCTGCATGCTGTCAGTAAATAGAACAATATGTTTACATTCCAGAGACAGAAAAATCTGATCTAATATGTCTCGCAACTGCAGCAAACCCTCGGCTCGGAGAAGGTAGGACAGGTTTTCAGCCTCCGGATGTAAATGGGAATGTTTCCATTTACTGACAGACAGCAGAGGACTTCATAATGGTAAAGAATGGAAACACTGAATAGATTAGAAAGTGGCAAAAACAGCAGAGCCTGTAATGAGGACGTGTAGCATTCTATATTGGAGCTGCGGTGGGGGCGTCACATTCAGCGCTGTGGAGTCGGACGAAATTTTGGGTACCTGGAGTCGGAGTCGGCAAACAATGCACCGACTCAGACTCCTACTAATTTAGATTGGAATTAAAAAAAATTAAAAAAAAAGCAAGTTTAAATGTCCCAATTCACAAAAAGTTATAATTAATGATTTCTCTACTGTAAGAATAAAGACCAATGCATGCAGCGCCTCACGTAACCGCAAAACGAACACGTTAAGTGACCGTGAAGAAGCTTTTCATGTGCTTCACTATATGGCACGCAACGCACAATTAGGAGCGGCAATACTTATACTTTCCATAGTGTTGTGTTCTGCTGTTACAGGGAACCCATGGGTAACCTAGCCTCTCACTGATAAGGGGTTAAGGAAATAATTTTTTTGCAGGACTAGAGACACTTGTATAAGTGAAGGGAATGGAGGGTCAATAGTTCAAGACTGAAGCTGTAAACCATTGGAAAAACTGCTGCCATTCAGCTAAGGCTATAAAAACTTGTAAACTCGATTGTTAGCTTAAAGGGGTACTCCACACCTAGACATCCAAAGGATAGGGGATAAGATGTCAGACCCCTGGGATTGCCGCTGCGAGTTCGCTCTGTGCGTAATGACGGGCGATACAGAGGGGTTGGAGCACCGTTACGTCATGGCTCTGCCCCTCGTGATGTCACGGCCAGCCCCCTCAATACAAGTCTATGGGAGGGGGCTTGGCGGTCGTCACGCCCCCTGCCATAGACTTGCATTAAGGGGGCGGGCTGTGATTTCCCGAGGGGCAGAGCTATGACGTAACGCTGCTCCGTCCCCTGTATCGCTCTGTATCCGTCCCCCGAACTCGCTCTGTGTAGTAATGAAAGCGCGGTGCCGCAGCGGCGATCCCGGGGGTCCCCAGCAGCGGGACTCCGGCAATCTGACATCTTATCCCCTATCCTTTGGATAGGGGATAAGATGTCTAGGGGCGGAGTACCCCTTTAAACATGACTATGGGATTCTACTAGGGAAATCATGTTTTATAATAAATGCCCCTTCCTGGATCCTCCCACTGCCCTATCTTCAGCAGCAGATCAGCACACAAACTGTTCAATACAGTAGACTGTTGGCTTCCCAGCCAGTAGTCCTGTGGTAATGACAGGTATGTTACCTTTCTTTCCTTCAAGGAATGTATAAAATACATTCACATATTAATACAGAGGAGTCGGGGAGTCAGAGTCGGGGAGTCAGAGTCGGGGAGTCAGAGTTGGAAGTACAGAAAACTCCGGAGTCGGAACATTTATCTACCGACTCCACAGCCCTGGTCACATTTGCACTAACTTGGGGGGGGTTCACTTACAGCGGTGGCTCCTGGGGGCCACGCCACGCTGGGCAATCCTTCCTGCCGCAGACCTTTATCCTGGGTGAAGTGACCGGTCAGCTTCATAAGGGGATTAGCACCCCCACACTCTGTGTCCACCAGTCCTCGCATCGCCATGATGACAACCTGCAACTTAGAGACAGCAACATGTGAGAGACCAGTTCCCCCAGACGTGACAGTCCCCCCCCACCATATACCGTGACAGTCCCCCCACCACATACCTGATACAGCCGGCCCTGTGTCTCCTCCTTCTGTCTGTACAGACGTCTATCTCAGGATGTGTGTGCGTCTCTCTGCCATGTATGTGTCTCTCTGGCCCCCAGGACTGTCTCTTCCTGTGTGTCTCACAGTCAGAGTTCAGTGGGAGGAGAGACAGTTAAAGGTACAGAGATCAGGGGGAGGAGAGAGACTGCAAGTCACAGCCCAGAGGAAGGAGGGAAGAGAGAGTGACAGTCAGGCACTGTAGAGAGACAGCCGGGCATAGGAGGGAAGGAGACAGGGAAAGACCTCAAGTCACAGCCCAGAGGAAGGAGGGAAGAGAGAGCCAGGGGGCACAGGGAAGAGGGAGACAGACCACCAGGCACAAGGGGAAAGCAGGAGAGCGAGACAGCCTGGCATAGGGAAAAGGAGGGAGAGCAAGCCGGGCACAGGGGGGGGGGGGGGGTGGAGGGAGAGCAAGCCGGGCACAGGGGGGGGGGGGGGGGGGGGGGGGGGGGATTGGGGGGGTGGAGGGAGAGCCGGGCACAGGAGGAAGGACTGAGAGACAGGGGGGAAGGACTGAGAGACAGCCGGGCACAGGGGAAAGATACAGTCAATGCTTAAGTTGACTTCTTAATCAGGCACAGGGAGATGGAGCTCCAAGGGGAGGAGAGACTGGGAGGAGAGAGACTGCCTGCCAGTCACAGTATGGAGGGAGGAGGAGGAGAGAGACTGCCAGTCACAGTATGGAGGGAGGAGGAGGAGAGAGACTGCCAGTCACAGTATGGAGGGAGGAGGAGGAGAGAGACTGCCAGTCACAGTATGGAGGGAGGAGGAGGAGAGAGACTGCCAGTCTCAGTATGGAGGGAGGAGGAGGAGAGACTGCCAGTCTCAGTATGGAGGGAGGAGGAGGAGAGAGACTGCCAGTCTCAGTATGGAGGGAGGAGGAGGAGAGAGACTGCCAGTCACAGTATGGAGGGAGGAGGAGGAGGAGAGAGACTGCCAGTCTCAGTATGGAGGGAGGAGGAGAGAGACTGCCAGTCACAGTATGGAGGGAGGAGGAGGAGAGAGACTGCCAGTCACAGTATGGAGGGAGGAGAGAGACTGCCAGTCACAGTATGGAGGGAGGAGGAGGAGAGAGACTGCCAGTCACAGTATGGAGGGAGGAGGAGAAATTGCCAGTCACAGTATGGAGGGAGGAGGAGGAGAGACTGCCAGTCACAGTATGGAGGGAGGAGGAGGAGAGACTGCCAGTTACAGTATGGGGGGGGGGAGGAGGAGGAGAGAGACTGCCAGTCACAGTATGGAGGGAGGAGGAGAGACTGCCAGTCACAGTATGGAGGGAGGAGGAGAGATTGCCAGTCACAGTATGGAGGGAGGAGGAGAGAGATTGCCAGTCACAGTATGGAGGGAGGAGGAGAGATTGCCAGTCACAGTATGGAGGGAGGAGAGATTGCCAGTCACAGTATGGAGGGAGGAGGAGAGAGACTGCCAGTCACAGTATGGAGGGAGGAGGAGAGACTGCCAGTCACAGTATGGAGGGAGGAGGAGAGATTGCCAGTCACAGTATGGAGGGAGGAGGAGAGAGATTGCCAGTCACAGTATGGAGGGAGGAGGAGAGATTGCCAGTCACAGTATGGAGGGAGGAGAGATTGCCAGTCACAGTATGGAGGGAGGAGGAGAGAGACTGCCAGTCACAGTATGGAGGGAGGAGGAGAGACTGCCAGTCACAGTATGGAGGGAGGAGGAGGAGAGATTGCCAGTCACAGTATGGAGGGAGGAGGAGAGATTGCCAGTCACAGTATGGAGGGAGGAGGAGAGATTGCCAGTCACAGTATGGAGGGAGGAGGAGGAGAGACTGCCAGTTACAGTATGGGGGGGGGGAGGAGGAGGAGAGAGACTGCCAGTCACAGTATGGAGGGAGGAGGAGAGACTGCCAGTCACAGTATGGAGGGAGGAGGAGAGATTGCCAGTCACAGTATGGAGGGAGGAGGAGAGATTGCCAGTCACAGTATGGAGGGAGGAGGAGAGAGATTGCCAGTCACAGTATGGAGGGAGGAGGAGAGATTGCCAGTCACAGTATGGAGGGAGGAGGAGGAGAGATTGCCAGTCACAGTATGGAGGGAGGAGGAGGAGAGATTGCCAGTCACAGTATGGAGGGAGGAGAGATTGCCAGTCACAGTATGGAGGGAGGAGAGATTGCCAGTCACAGTATGGAGGGAGGAGAGATTGCCAGTCACAGTATGGAGGGAGGAGGAGAGAGATTGCCAGTCACAGTATGGAGGGAGGAGGAGGAGAGATTGCCAGTCACAGTATGGAGGGAGGAGGAGGAGAGATTGCCAGTCACAGTATGGAGGGAGGAGGAGAGATTGCCAGTCACAGTATGGAGGGAGGAGGAGGAGAGATTGCCAGTCACAGTATGGAGGGAGGAGGAGAGAGACTGCCAGTCACAGTATGGAGGGAGGAGAGAGACTGCCAGTCACAGTATGGAGGGAGGAGGAGAGAGATTGCCAGTCACAGTATGGAGGGAGGAGAGAGATTGCCAGTCACAGTATGGAGGGAGGAGGAGAGATTGCCAGTCACAGTATGGAGGGCAGAGAGACATCTGGGTAATGGGGTTAGTACCATCAGTGGGGCGGTCACTAGAGGTAATGATCTGCAGCACGGTATATATGCTGAATATGAGCCCCACCCTCCAGTTATTTATACATTCTTGTTACTTACATGGCACCAACATATTCTGCGGCGCTGTACACAGACTGTCATCACTCACCTCAGTCCCAGAGTCACCTATATAAATACAGGAGAACATATAGAACTCCATGAGATGTCTCCTTTCTTGGATTTGACCCCAGTGCTGCTGGCCGCCATGATCCTTTAGTCTGGAGCCTGATAATTTGGAAATCAGACCCCACCATATTCAGATAACTGCTTGCTGTCAGCAAATGGAGACATTCATTGTTTACATCCAGAGGCTGAAAACCTGTACACAACCTCACAGCTGAAGGTTTGCTGCAGTGTATTAGTAAACCCAGACCCCATACCTTTTATAGAGGCAGATCACATGACGGCTAAATGGTCTGTGGTGGGAGGAGCCTCAGCACTAATCTGCATCACTGGCCTCCTGTCACACTATCCCCACTAGGGGAGCTGCTCCCATTAAGGTCAATGCCAGCTGTATTAATGCATATGTAGTTAGCTCCCCCTAGTGGTGCCTGCAGGCAATATATATTTGATTAGAAAAATAGAATGATTTCACTATATATAATATATATATACTAGGTTCTGGTTGTCACTGTGGCAACCAAGTATAAGCCTCAACACAAGGTCTATGGATACCCAGTCCTGACTGTCTAACCCAGTGTTTCCCAACCAGGGTGCCTCCAGCTGTAGCAAAACTACAACTCCCAGCATGTCCGGACAGGGTTCTTGTCTGGGGTCTGTATTAGTTCAGGGGGTCTGTGTTTATTCAGGTTTCTTGTCTGGGGGTCTTTATTAGTGTAGGAGGTCTGTGTTTGTTCAGAGTTCTTGTCTGGGGTCTCTATTAGTTCAGGGGGTCTGTGTTTATTCAGGGTTCTTGTCTGCGGTCTGTATTAGTTCAGGGGGTCTGTGTTTGTTCAGGGTTCTTGTCTGGGGTCTTTATTAGTTCAGGGGGTCTGTGTTTATTCAGGGTTCTTGTCTGGGGTCTGTATTAGTTCAGGGGGTCTGTGTTTATTCAGGGTTCTTGTCTGGGGTCTATTAGTTCAGGGGGTCTGTGTTTGTTCAGGGTTCTTGTCTTGGGTCTGTATTAGTTCAGGGGGTCTGTGTTCAGGGTTCTTGTCTGGGTTCAGGGTTCTTGTCTTGGGTCTGTATTAGTGTAGGGGGTCTGGTTCAGGGTTCTTGTTTGGGGTCTGTATTAGTTCAGGGGGTCTGTTTGTTCAGGGTTCTTGTCTGGGGTCTGTATTAGTTCAGGGGGTCTGTTTGTTCAGGGTTCTTGTCTGGGGTCTGTATTAGTTCAGGGGGTCTGTTTTTATTCAGGGTTCTTGTCTGGGGTCTGTATTAGTGTAGGAGGTTTGTGTTTGTTCAGTGTTCTTGTCTGGGGTCTGTATTAGTGTAGGGGGTCTGTGTTTGTTCAGAGTTCTTGTCTGGGGTCTGTATTAGTTCAGGGGGTCTGTGTTTATTCAGGGTTCTTGTCTGGGGTCTGTATTAGTTCAGGGGGTCTGTGTTTATTCAGGGTTCTTGTCTGGGGTCTGTATTTGTTCAGGGGGTCTGTGTTTATTCAGGGTTCTTGTCTGGGGTCTGTATTTGTTCAGGGGGTCTGTGTTTATTCAGGGTTCTTGTCTGGGGTCTGTATTAGTTCAGGGGGTGTGTCTTTATTCAGGGTTCTTGTCTGGGGTCTGTATTAGTTCAGGGGGTCTGTGTTTGTTCAGGGTTCTTGTCTTGGGTCTGTATTAGTTCAGGGGGTCTGTGTTTATTCAGGGTTCTTGTCTGGGGTCTGTATTTGTTCAGGGGGTCTGTGTTTATTCAGGGTTCTTGTCTGGGGTCTGTATTTGTTCAGGGGGTGTGTCTTTATTCAGGGTTCTTGTCTGGGGTCTGTATTAGTTCAGGGGGTCTGTGTTTGTTCAGGGTTCTTGTCTTGGGTCTGTATTAGTTCAGGGGGTCTGTGTTTATTCAGGGTTCTTGTCTGGGGTCTATTAGTTCAGGGGGTCTGTGTTTGTTCAGGGTTCTTGTCTTGGGTCTGTATTAGTTCAGGGGGTCTGTGTTCAGGGTTCTTGTCTGGGTTCAGAGTTCTTGTCTGGGGTCTCTATTAGTTCAGGGGGTCTGTGTTTATTCAGGGTTCTTGTCTGCGGTCTGTATTAGTTCAGGGGGTCTGTGTTTGTTCAGGGTTCTTGTCTGGGGTCTTTATTAGTTCAGGGGGTCTGTGTTTATTCAGGGTTCTTGTCTGGGGTCTGTATTAGTTCAGGGGGTCTGTGTTTATTCAGGGTTCTTGTCTGGGGTCTATTAGTTCAGGGGGTCTGTGTTTGTTCAGGGTTCTTGTCTTGGGTCTGTATTAGTTCAGGGGGTCTGTGTTCAGGGTTCTTGTCTGGGTTCAGGGTTCTTGTCTTGGGTCTGTATTAGTGTAGGGGGTCTGGTTCAGGGTTCTTGTTTGGGGTCTGTATTAGTTCAGGGGGTCTGTTTGTTCAGGGTTCTTGTCTGGGGTCTGTATTAGTTCAGGGGGTCTGTTTTTATTCAGGGTTCTTGTCTGGGGTCTGTATTAGTGTAGGAGGTTTGTGTTTGTTCAGTGTTCTTGTCTGGGGTCTGTATTAGTGTAGGGGGTCTGTGTTTGTTCAGAGTTCTTGTCTGGGGTCTGTATTAGTTCAGGGGGTCTGTGTTTATTCAGGGTTCTTGTCTGGGGTCTGTATTAGTTCAGGGGGTCTGTGTTTATTCAGGGTTCTTGTCTGGGGTCTGTATTTGTTCAGGGGGTCTGTGTTTATTCAGGGTTCTTGTCTGGGGTCTGTATTTGTTCAGGGGGTCTGTGTTTATTCAGGGTTCTTGTCTGGGGTCTGTATTAGTTCAGGGGGTGTGTCTTTATTCAGGGTTCTTGTCTGGGGTCTGTATTAGTTCAGGGGGTCTGTGTTTGTTCAGGGTTCTTGTCTTGGGTCTGTATTAGTTCAGGGGGTCTGTGTTTATTCAGGGTTCTTGTCTGGGGTCTGTATTTGTTCAGGGGGTCTGTGTTTATTCAGGGTTCTTGTCTGGGGTCTGTATTTGTTCAGGGGGTGTGTCTTTATTCAGGGTTCTTGTCTGGGGTCTGTATTAGTTCAGGGGGTCTGTGTTTGTTCAGGGTTCTTGTCTTGGGTCTGTATTAGTTCAGGGGGTCTGTGTTTGTTCAGGGTTCTTGTCTGGGGTCTGTATTAGTGTAGGAGGTCTGTGTTTGTTCAGGGTTCTTGTCTGGGGTCTGTATTAGTTCAGGGGGTCTGTGTTTATTCAGGGTTCTTGTCTGGGGTCTGTATTAGTGTAGGGGGTCTGTGTTTGTTCAGAGTTCTTGTCTGGGGTCTGTATTAGTTCAGGGGGTCTGTGTTTATTCAGGGTTCTTGTCTGGGGTCTTTATTAGTTCAGGGGGTCTATGTTTATTCAGGGTTCTTGTCTGGGGTCTGTATTAGTTCAGGGGTTCTGTGTTTATTCAGGGTTCTTGTCTGGGGTCTGTATTTGTTCAGGGGGTCTGTGTTCAGGGTTCTTGTCTGGGGTCTGTATTAGTTCAGGGGGTCTGTGTTTGTTAAGGGTTCTTGACTTGGGTCTGTATTAGTGTAGGGGGTCTGTGTTTGTTCAGGGTTCTTGTCTGGGGTCTGTATTAGATCAGGGGGTCTGTTTTTGTTCAGGGTTCTTGTCTGGGTCTGTATTAGTTTAGGGGGTCTGTGTTTGTTCAGGGTTCTTGTCTTGGGTCTGTATTAGTGTAGGGGGCCTGGTTCAGGGTTCTTGTTTGGGGTCTGTTTTAGTGTAGGGGGTCTGTGTTTGTTCAGGGTTCGTGTCTGGGGTCTGTATTAGTTCAGAGGGTCTGTTTGATTAGGGTTCTGGTCTAGGGACTGTATTAGTTCAGGGGGTCTGTTTGTTCAGGGTTTTTGTCTGGGGACTGTATTAGTTCAGGGGACCTGTGCTTGTCCAGGGTTTTTGTCTGGAGTCAGTATTAGTTCAGGGGGTCTGTGTTTGTTCAGGGTTCTTGTCTGGGGTCTGTATTAGTTCAGGGGGTCTGTGTTTGTTCAGAGTTCTTGTCTGGGGTCTGTATTAGTTCAGGGGGTCTGTGTTTGTTCAGGGTTCTTGTCTGGGGTCTGTATTTGTTCAGGGGGTCTGTGTTTATTCAGGGTTCTTGTCTGGGGTTTGTATTAGTTCAGGGGGTCTGTGTTTATTCAGGGTTCTTGTCTGGGGTCTGTATTTGTTCAGGGGGTCTGTGTTTATTCAGGGTTCTTGTCTGGGGTCTGTATTAGTTCAGGGGGTCTGTGTTTATTCAGGGTTCTTGTCTGGGGTCTTTATTAGTTCAGGGGGTCTGTGTTTGTTCAGGGTTCTTGTCTTGGGTCTGTATTAGTTCAGGGGGGTCTGTGTTTGTTCAGGGTTCTTGTCTTGGGTCTGTATTAGTTCAGGGGGGTCTGTGTTTGTTCAGGGGGGGGTCTGTTTTTGTTCAGGGTTCTTGTCTGGGGTCTGTATTAGTTCAGGGGGTCTGTGTTTGTTCAGGGTTCTTGTCTGGGGTCTGTATTGGTTAAGGGGGTCTGTTTTTGTTCAGGGTTCTTGTCTGGGGTCTTTATTAGTTTAGGGGGTCTGGAGTTCGTATTTGGTCGCCCCATACAAAGGGGTGGGACACGTGCTTCATGCACTGATTCATACTTCTCATGTTAAATGATCTGACAGGGACAACATAATCTCCATTATGACTTTATTCTAAAAGATTTCCTTATTCATCTACTTATAACCAGAAATTTTCAAATATTTTAGATGGTTCTGGCTCTTCTGGATCATCCCCTACATTGTGTCGCAGTCTAGCATGGCGTGGGGGGGTTTAGTTACTTAGAGTGCCCCCCTTCAGAGTAAGACGATCAGCGCGGCGCTCACAGACACTTTTGTATTTCTCACTGCACTTGTCGTCATTCCATTTAGAGACACGAGACAGGGTAACACAATCCTCATCCCCATCATTGTTCGGCTGATCTGTGTGCCAGGACCTGCAGGGACAAAGGAAGGAGGAGGAAGGGTCACAGGTGGGACGCTGGGGGTTACACAGCTCTAATATCCAGTAACAGCTATAGACATGAATACGGTGTCACACTCTATATACAGTATGTCAGTCATGTTATTACAGAGTGGAGGGTGAACGTTCCCAATGTTGGATAATTGTCAGCACGTCAGGTCAACTTCTCACCTCTAGGTGGTGCTACAGACTATTAGTGGACAACCAAATACAGTGAATGATAGAAAAGTCAAATCAATAGAAATGGACTCCACCAGCAGAATAGTGAGTGCAGCTCTGGAGTATAATACAGGATATAACTCAGGATCAGTACAGGATAAGTAATGTAATGTATGTACACAGTGACCCCACCAGCAGAATTGTGAGTACAGCTCTGGAGTATAATACAGGATATAACTCAGGATCAGTAGAGGATAAGTAATGTAATGTATGTACACAGTGACCTCACCAGCAGAATAGGAAGTACAGCTCTGGAGTATAATACAGGATATAACTCAGGATCAGTACAGGATAAGTAATGTAATGTATGTACACAGTGACCTCACCAGCAGAATAGTGAGTACAGCTCTGGAGTATAATGCAGGATATAACTCAGGATCAGTACAGGATAAGTAATGTAATGTATGTACACAGTGACCCCACCAGCAGAATAGTGAGTACAGCTCTGGAGTATAATACAGGATATAACTCAGGATCAGTACAGGATAAGTAATGTAATGTATGTACACAGTGACTCCACCAGCAGAATAGTGAGTACAGCTCTGGAGTCTGGCCACTAGAGGGAGCATCTTCCTGTGAGTCTGCTGAGTGTGGAGGAAGTCGTTTGCTGGATTGTTTGGTGTGTGTGCGCTCTGAGCTCTGCCGTGTCATCTGTGCCGGACAACGTTCTTCCTTCCCCAGAGGGAGAGCGTGTGTTCAGGCATGAGCGAGGAGAGGAGAACCCCAACACCTGCCCCCCGAATCAGGTCCGCGGGGGGCAGGGGGAGCCAGCGACCAGGTGTGGAGGGACCAGCGTCAGGAAGTGCATCAGAGGTCTCCGGGTTAAGGCGCTCTGCCAGGAGGTGCAGCGATGCATCTCCAGCCACCCCTGAACCCATAGAGACAAAGAGCAGCCGCAAGGCTGGCCCTGCAAGTTGTGGGACTACAAGTGGATACTGGAGAAGAAGAGAACTTTTATTTTAGAGAGCAGCGGGCCATTTAGGGAAAAACTTTTAAATGAAGACCGCTTTCATACAATGGAGAGAGAGAAGCAGAGACGGCTGAGGGGGCTTCAGCCAAGGGTGGAGGAGGAAGGAGATGCTGCGGAGGCCGATAATGTTGAGCCAAATCCACCCGGGGGTCTGCAACATCTGACCCCATACAGTGGGCTCCCTGCAGGGCAAGTGGCGATGTCATCTGGCCGTGGCTCTGGCGGTTCGGGGGATGAGAGCAGCACCAGTCACCAGGGAGGGGCACTGATGGCCCAGATCCAGCTCCTGAAGTCCCCAGGTCACCTCCAGGACTTCACGTTTGGGGATGAGTTACCAGAGGAGGCACCTGGGGGAAGGAAAAAGAAAAAGCTAAAGAAGACCAAGCTCCAGGAGCAGGTAACATTTGTATATACCCCCTCCCTGAGCCCCCCGGACTGGCCACAGAGTCAGCTCACTGTGTGAACCCCATTTCTCAGCCCAGCCTGAGTTCTGCTGTGGACTCAGTGCAGGAGAGTGGGGAGAGTATGGAGTCTAGTGTGGCGGTGAGCTCCATCGCTGTTTGTAGTAACAGTGGTGGAGAAGACAATGTATCGGCTGTGAGGTCGGACAGTGATATTTGCCCAGCGATGGGCATGGATGGCTCTGGCACATTGGGCTGCTCCCTAACGGGAGGGGGGGGGCGGCTTTGTGCCAGAGTCAGCTGCGGGAGCTCCGGTGGCTCTGAGCATTGCCACTGCTGTTCCTTTTGGAGCAGCGGTGTCATCGTGAAAGAGCTGCCGGGGCCAAGATGTCTTCGCCTCCCAGAAAGACTGGACTAAAACCTTTTATTTTGTATTGGCGCCGCTTATCCAGAACAGCGGCGCCCAGGAGCAGAAAACTCCAGTACTGATGAGGCGGAGGGTACCAGTAAAAACAGGGCTGGGGCCACTAATAAACAGGCTAGGCAGGCTTCCCGGTCCTTGTATAAAGGACCGGTGACCTGTCCTGTGGCGGTGGCTCCAGCTCTGGTACCCAGTGATGCTGATGGTACACTATCTGCACCAGAACGCACCGGTCCAGCCAGTATGAATGAGGAGGTTAATGTTGGAGTGAATGGTAGTATGGGCTGTAGCACGGGTGGAGGTATGGGGGGCACATCAGCTAAAACAGGCAATAATGGTGTGAGTATGGATTATGTGGAGGAAGGTGGTGAAGGGGCACAGATTAGTGGTGGGGATGTAGGGCCTGGTCCAGTTGCACCCCCAGCGGTGGCAGCACCGGTACGCAGCTACGCAAATGTCACCGCTGGGGGGAGGGGGGCACCTTCCTCGTCTTCTGGCTCTGGGGGGGGGGGGGCAATTTGCAGCAGCGTCTCCTGGGGGCCTTAAGGAGAGGGGAGAGATCAATCAATGTAGAGGGTAGGGAGGTTGATCTATCCTTTTGGATAGAAAGACATGGTCTTTCAGCCTTCCGAGAGGAAAGAGGGGGGGATACTGTGTGGTCCCTCCAAACAGCCGGGCCAGGTGGTCTCCGAAGGAATGTGGTCCGGCTGAGGTGGAGAGGCAGTTATACATGTCCTCCAAGATCTAAAGTTGTTGAGCTTCTGCTAAAGTTGGGCTTTAAGGCAGCTGACATCTACGCCTTGATACATCCTTATGGTACCCCTGAGTTCGATATCAGCTTTGTTCGGCCAGAGGGGCTTGAGCTCATCTGGTCGAATTATGAGCTGGTAAAGAATGAGCCCGGCTGGCGAGACTTTGCCATTCAGGCGGTGTCTCGCCAAAACAATGTCAAGAAAGTGACCGTTTTAACCCGTAACGAATCACTTTCTTGTATTGACATCATGACGTGGCTAGATCGGTATGGAGAGGTGGTGGAGGTCCCAAAAAAGAACAGGGATGAATATGGCATCTGGTCAGGGGCCTGGACGTTTATGGTCAAGCTTAAGCTTTCAGGAAACACTGTTACCCATATACCATCTGCGACCTTCCTCGGAAGGGATCGTATCCAGATCTTCTACCAGGGTCAGCCGAAGCTCTGTCCCAGATGTGGTGACCCCACACATTTTAGTGCCAATTGCACTGTGCAGAAGTGCACTCTGTGTGGGGAAATAGGCCATCTCGCTGCATCTTGTGCAGAGATTAGGTGTCACCTGTGTGGTGACTTAGGTCACCCATTCAGTCGCTGCCCTCGTTCCTTTGTCAACACGGTTGTTGCCCCGGTGGGGGTAAGCCATGAGGTGAACTCTGCTGGGGGATGGCTGGCGGGGATGAAGGGGTGCAGGGGCCAGGGAAGAAAAGTAAGCAGAAGACGCCTGCCCAACTGAGGCGTCTCAAGAAGAGTCAAAGGGATAGGGAGATTCAGGAGTCACAGGAGCATCAGCCAGCTGAGGTGGCTTCTGATCCTGTCCCTGTGACCAGTGTTACTGCTGATAGTGAACTGGACGAGGAGACTGGAAGGATCCACAAAGAGGAGGATGCTGTCTCCTCGCTGTCCTCCCATGGTGAGAGCGCGGATGAGGACAGAGGGAGATGGGCAGAAACAAAGCGGGGTACTCGGAGGAAGAAGAAAAAGGGAGATTTAAAATCTTCTCCCACCCGCCAGATTCCAAAGGAAGGTACAACTGACCCCCCTCTGATTGGTCTCTCCAACCGGTTCCGAGCCCTCCGCGACATTTCCTCTTCGGAGGAGGAGGCTGGGGGTGAGGTTCCGGATGTTGCGGTGGGGCCCACAGGGGACCCTGAGTCCTCTCTCCCTGGGGAACCTATGTCTTCAGGGGGGGGGGGGGGACTGGCTCAGTCAGGGGACGAGGAAAATGTAAATAAAGGGAAAATGGACACATCCATCTCACTAAAAAGGGGTAAACCATCATCTGATGAGGAGGGTGGTGGGGTGGATGGGGGGAAAAAGAAAGCTGTCTAACTCAATCACCCTCGATGGCGGCACCCTCTCCGTTGACTCTGGCATCCATTAACGTTGCCAGCATTAAGTCAGATACGGCTCGATTTGCGGCCTATGATTTTTTTGCCCATATTAATGCTGATATTTTATTTTTGCAGGAGACCAGGCTAACAGATATGTCATCTATCTACAAGGCTAAAAGAGAGTGGAGGAATGGGCCCTCCTACTGGTCTCTTGCGGCAGAGCCGTATAGCGGAGTGGCGGTCCTTTTTACCACAGCGGTAGAATGCCGACGGGTTATCGAGTTAGAAATGGGGAGGTGCCTGATCTTAGATGTCCTCATGAGGGGACAAGAACTTCGCCTAATTAACATCTACGGCCCACAGTCTAAGTGGGACCGGAAGTGTCTCTTTATGAGGATCAAGCCCTATCTTTTTACAAGTCGGCAGGTGGTCTTTGGAGGGGACTTCAATGCTGTCACGAGGCCCCAAGATAGGGGAGGTTCCAGAGACAAGCTGACTTATGATAGCATCGCCCTAAATAGCATAGCGAGTGAGGCTCGCCTGGTGGATGTCCACATCCGGCACACCCCAGGCCACGCGGAATTCACCTATCATAGGGGTAGTTGTAGGTCTAGGATAGATAGGTTTTATTTAAAGGAGGAGGCCGTCTCTTCAGCAGTGTCTGTTGTTGAGGTGGAGTTCTCCGATCACTGTTTAATTTTGTTTTCTCTGAATGTTACAGAGACCCCCCGGATGGGCAGAGGCTATTGGAAGCTGAATTCGTCTCTCTTGGAAGAAGCGGAGATAAGACAGTCCTTTGAGGATTTTCTTCAGAGCCAGGTACCATTGCTGGGCCTTTGTAGCAGTAAGTCAGAGTGGTGGGAGATCTTCAAAAAAAAGGGTTGCGAGATTCTTCCGCCAGCTCTCAGGCCTCAGAAGCCTAAACAGGTACCGTTTGTACTAGGGCCTGAGGAAGAAACTTCAGCACCTTGTCTCGACTGGAGGTAGTCGTGATGATATCTCCAGAGTGAAGTCCTTGTTGATGAAGTGCCAGTACGACAGACACGCATCTTTGGTTTTTGAGAGGGATTACGGGAAGTACCGCTCGCCCGACCCTTACAGAAACTGCAAGATGTCAGTGAATAGTAAGGTAGTCTCAGGACTGACTGATAGTACAGGATCCTTGAAAAGGTCCAGATCAGGGATCTTGGAGGTCGTCAGATCCTTTTACTCGCACCTCTTGGGAAGGAAGGATCTAGATCGGTATAAGGTGTCAGCTTTCTTGGCTGAAACCATTCCTGAACTAGGAGTAGACCCCTCTCTTGACGTTTTGACAGAGATGATCCGGGAAGAGGAAGTCAGGATGGCTATTGATGGGCTTGCCCTCAAGAAGTCACCCGGTCCAGATGGCTTAACATCTGAGTTCTATAAGACCTTTAAGGACACTTTGGTTCCCCTGTTGACCGAGGTATTTAATGAGTGTCTATCCTCGGGCACTCTGCCAAAGTCAATGAGGAGGTCAGCGCTGATCATCCTGTCAAAGGGTAAAGACCCGTTCCACATTGAGAATTGGCGTCCCATAGCGCTTCTCAATGTGGACCGAAAGATTCTGGCAAAAGTGCTGTTTAACCGGCTGGTGGAGTTTGCACCTCGGCTCCTTTCGGGGGCTCAGCATTGCTCTGTTCCGGGCCGCAGTACATTTAGTGCTGTGCTCAGTGTCCGAGAGGCTGTGAGTGGGTAGGGCTGGCCACTGGAAGGGGTACTTGCTGTCCTTGGATCAGGCAAAAGCGTTTGATCGGGTTAACCATGAGTACCTCTGGTCTGTTCTTCTGAGATATGGCCTGCCGGGGGGGTTTGTTGATTGGCTTAAGACCTTGTACGCAGGGGCAGAGAGTTTCCCGCTTGTGAATGGTTGGATTGGCCGCTCTTTTGAGGTTGGGTCTGGCGTCCGTCAGGGTTGTCCTTTGAGCCCGTTGCTGTACGTGTTTGCAATTGATCCTTTCCTTAGGAGGATTGATTGTGGACCGTTGGCGGGGGTGAGAATGGACCTGGCGGTGCCGGATTTGGCTCTGAGGGCGGTAGCGTATGCTGATGATGTCACCGTGTTTGTCTCCTCACAAGAGGAAGGCCAATGGGTGATGTCAGAGGTGGACCGCTACTCGGAGGCATCCGGGTCCAAGATCAACCGGGATAAGTGCGAGAGTCTCTGGCTGGGAGGGGGAGATCCTAATTTTGATCTCCCGGACGCCCTTCCAGAGCCCCAGGAATCTGCAAAAGTTCTCGGCATCGAATTTGGCCAAGGGGATTACCCCAAACAAAACTGGGACAGCAGGCTTAAGATCGCCGCTCAGAAGGTGGATCAGTGGAAGGGTTGGTCTTTCACCCTCCGGGAAAGGGTTAACCTGATCAAAACATTCCTGCTCCCTTTACTGATATACCTGGGCAGTGTATGCATGTTGCCAGAACCTCTCTGGACCCGGGTCTACAGTGTGTTCTTCCAAATGTTATGGGGGAATAGACTGAACCTAGTGAAGAGGGAGGTTATTTACCGTACAAGGAGACTAGGGGGGTTGTGTATGGTCAACCCCGTGGTATTCCTAGTGAATACCTTTCTTAAGACCAATATAGCAAACCTCTGGTCAGAGAGGGCTCCTCCGTGGGTATCCTCCTGTAGTGGATGGTTTTGGCCTTTCTTCCAGGAATGGGAGACAGGAGGGCAAGTGAAGGGTCTTCGCACACCACACGGGCATCTCCCGGCGTACGCTACCCCGGTTCTAAAGGTTATTCGTCGGTGGGGTCTGGGGATGGGGGAGATTAGGACTCTGTCGAGGAAATTCCTTGACAAGAGGGTCCTGTCTTCTCATTTCCAGAGGCCATTGGCGCTCAAGGACTGCCCAAGTCGGGATCTGGAGGTGGGTTTAGAGCTTTTGAATTCTATCAGGATCCCCTTGAAGTTTTGGGACTTGACTTGGCGCTGCTTCCATGGGAAACTGTGTGTGAGGGATAATCTGAAGTGCAGGAGCTCTGATGACCGGGGATGTCCCCGCGAAGAGTGTGGAGGCATGCTGGAAAGCATGGAGCATTTTCTGCTTCATTGTCCCTTTAACACAGAGGTTTACACCAGGGTGGGCGCTTCCATTGGTTGGCCTCGGCTGGCCAGTCTCTCCTATGCGGAATGGGCCTATGGGGCATTCAGAAACCTTGGAGGCTGGGACCGGTGCACTTTATTCCTAGTCAGCTCAGTGGTTAGGTACTACACATGGAACGCACGGTGTTTAGTGTCGAAGCAGCGTAAAATCCTCCCTGTGGATGTGGTGGTTAGGAACATTCTCGGTGACCTGGTGAAGGTGCGTTCTCTGGAGTACGAGAGGCTGGGTGCTGGCAGGGCCTCTCGTCTGTGGAGGGGCTCTGCCTTTAAAGTGCCTTGGCCTGTTGTCTCCCCCTGGTGGTGGGCTGATGCTGGCACATTAGTCTTTTTGTTTTGAGCAGTTGGTTTATGGTAATATAGGGCTTGCAGGCGCTGAACTTGAGCTTTAGGGGTTTGTTGTTTGGCTTATAGTGTTATATGTATTTGTTATTGTATTTATTGTTGTAGTCTATGTGTATACTTGTGTATTGTATATATTATTAGTCTGTGTATATTTTATGTAATGTATATATTGTATATATTGTGTGATGCCACCTGGGGTTTGGGTTTAGTTTAGGTTGGGTGGTGGGTTAAAAAGGGGGGAGGAGGTTTGTATGGGACTTTTATATATACAGAAAATCCTGGACTGGTTCATGGACGTCTGATAACATGTACTGGGGGCATGGGATGCGGGACCAGCTCAGGGCCAAAAAAAATAAAATTAAAAATAAAAATAAAAAGTGGTGTTATTTTGTTTGTGTTGGTTTTTATTATTTTGTATATATTATTGTTGTTGTTGTTATTCTTTTTGGTATATTACTGGTATTGGGTTTTTGGTATTGCAACTGGGCCAGGAAATTCACATTTAGTATTAGTGTATATTAGTGTATATAGTTTATTAGTATGGTATGGGTATAATGGGTATTATAGGAATATGTCTTTTGTAAATATTGCATATATTTGTTTGTGTGCAGGAATGAGTGTGGGGTGGACTGGTGTTGTATTTTATACTATGGTGTTGGTTTTATGATTCGTTATATTGATATGTTCTGTTGGATATGGTATGTTTATGTTTTGTAATTTTTTATTGTTATGTTTGAAATTTTAATAAAAGATCTACAGGATATAACTCAGGATCAGTACAGGAAGAGTAATGTAATGTACATACACAGTGGCCATACTTTCTATGTATATTATTTTCTATATGTATGCCCATTTCAGTGTTATTTAGTGCAGCACCTCACCATGTTGTTGAATCGTACGGTGTCCCATCCACCCAGCGCCAGTTCCCTTCTCTATGATAGTCCGAGAGGCCGATCCAGATGGTGTCATTTACTAAACTCTCCAGGAAATTCTGTGTAAGAGATGCAGGGTGTTAATGAGGTGCTGACGTTAGAAAAGGTTACATAATACCCCTATAGATGATGACAGAACAACCAAACCTATGACCTACAGGACCGGAACTGTTCTCTTTTGTATGTCTTTATCTTTCAATAAAGCTTTGGCCTTGTGCTATCCCGTACCATATCTCTTGTTTTTCCCAACCTCCTTTCCCTATTCTTTGTTATTTGATAAGGTTTTTAAAATGTGAGCAGGAGTGTTAGTGTAGCATGTGGTATGATGTCTAGCGTAGGGAACCTGTGCTGTATATTGTGCTTTCATGCTATGTATGATGACTGTATTATTTATTGTATATGATTGACGATTTGATTGCTAATAAAGTTATTTTTAATTAAAAAATTATTTTAAAAAATGGTCCCAGGGCAGTGATACAAGTGTCTTGTATTGTTATGGGGTCACTGTTTCTGGCACTGTTTTGTGAGCACGGTTTTGCACTCTTATGGGGACCATTATCAAGGCATAGTGACTGGCACTGTTATGGTACTTATGAGGATACTGTGTCTGGCACTGTTAGGTTATGTTCATACAGTGGAATTTCTGTGCTTCAGATTCCATTCTGCCAAGCTGGGGGCGGATTGTTTGCAGATTTGAGGATCTTGAATTTGTGCCGAATATATGCAGAAATTTTGTGCGCTGAACACACAAATTCTGTCTGGAATTCAGAGTCCCATTTACTTCAGTGGGGCTCTGCCCAGAATACTGCAAAATTTAAAGGGGTTATCCAGGAAAAAAAACTTATATATATATATATATATATATATATATATATATATATCAACTGGCTCCAGAAAGTTAAACAGATTTGTAAATTTCTTCTATTAAAAAATCTTAATCCTTTCAGTACTTATGAGCTTCTGAAGTTAAGGTTGTTCTTTTCTGTCTAAGTGCTCTCTGATGACACCTGTCTCGGGAACCGCCCAGTTTAGAAGAGGTTTGCTATGGAGATTTGCTTCTAAACTGGGCGGTTCCCGAGACAATTGTCATCAGAGAGCACTTAGACAGAAAAGAACAACCTTAACTTCAGAAGCTCATAAGTACTGAAAGGATTAAGATTTTTTAATAGAAGTAATTTACAAATCTGTTTAACTTTCTGGAGCCAGTTGATATATAAAAAATTGTTTTTTCCTGGATAACCCCTTTAAAGACAGGTTCAACATTTTTGCAGAATCCGGAAAGCAGAATTTCCACAGATTCTGCTCAGAAATTCCACCGTGTTAACAACATAGCCTTAGGAAATGTGCACATGGCGGAATTTTCCTAATTCCGCAGAAACTCAATTTTTCGGCAGAATTTCTGTGTCCTCAGAACACAAATTTCCGCCAAAATTCAAGCCCCATTAACTTCAGTGAAATTCAAACGCCATTAACTTAATGGGATTTATATTTTTGCGGAATGTGAGTGCGTTAAGCTAAATTTCCAAGACGGAATGCCCGCCGCGGAAATTCTGCTGTCTGAATGGAAAAGCAGAATCCCAGTGAATGTGCAGTAAATTATGGCTGAATTATTTTTTCGGAATTCCACACGAAAATTCTGCTGTGTGAACATAGCCTTATGATTGAGCCATATATCTTAGGTTATAAAAAAAAAATTCTTATTTTTGGGGGGTTACTATAAGGCCCAATTCACACTAATCGGCACCGGTACCGACACTCGAAATTCCATAGTAGAACTTCCAATAAGAAATTGGATTCTGGTGGAGGATTGTACTGTACATGATGAATGGGACGGGGCTTTTGATTATGAATTTCTGAATTTCTTCAGTGTGAACGGACCTTTATCGGGGGCACTGTTTCAGGCTCGGTTATGTGGGCACAAAAGGGGGAGATTTATCAAAACCTGTCCAGAGGAAAAGTTGATGAGTTGCCCATAGCAACCAATCAGATCGCTTCTTTCATTTTTCAGAGGCCTTTAGGCCTCTGAAAAATGAAAGCAGCGATCTGATTGGTTGCTATGGGCAACTCAGAAACTTTAGGCCTCTGAAAAATGAAAGAAGCCATCTGATTGGTTGCTATGGGCAACTCAGCAACTTTAGGCCTCTGAAAAATGAAAGAAGCAATCTGGTTGCTATGGGCAACTCAGAAACTTTAGGCCTCTGAAAAATGAAAGAAGCGATCTGATTGGTTGCTATGGGCAACTCAGAAACTTTAGGCCTCTGAAAAATGAAAGCAGCGATCTAATTGGTTGCTATGGGCAACTCAGAAACTTTAGGCCTCTGAAAAATGAAAGAAGCGATCTGATTGGTTGCTATGGGCAACTCAGCAACTTTAGGCCTCTGAAAAATGAAAGATGCAATCTGATTGGTTGCTATGGGCAACTCAGAAACTTTAGGCCTCTGAAAAATGAAAGAAGCGATCTGATTGGTTGCTATGGGCAACTCAGCAACTTTTGGACAGGTTTTGATAATTCTCCCCCAATGTGTCTGGTTTGCCAAGGGCACCGCTATGTACTATACCTGTTCTTCTTCATCATTAATCACCACCAGGTGCCCGCCTTGTACCCGGCACCAGGGCAGACTCTCCCCCCAGCTCCGAGCATCTTCTGCAGAGTGCAGATAGCAGGACGTCTCAAAGAGTGTCCACCCAGGGGGACAAAAGGGGCACAACATGGCTGCAAATGATGTATATAAAAAAAATTTAAACATGAATGAAGAACTGAAGCTGAGAATATTTACCCCCTGTACTGTCATAGTTGTCATAGGGAAAACTGCACAGAAGTACTGTGGTGACCCAGTACAGAATCACATGTTCTTCTGTATGTGGTGTCCCAGTATGGGATATGGTCCAGTATGGTCTTTTTGTCCTGTCAGGTTGAGTCCCTGTATGTCCCCGGGGCTCTCCTGCAGTATCTCCCCTGTGTATATAGGTTTCCCATAAAGGGTTTTCACATAATGAGTAAAGGACCTTTATTGTTAGTCACATGATTATGTTTAAGTCACATGTTTAAGTCATATGATTGTTACCCAGTGACCAGGTGACCTCTCTAGTGACCTATGGTCTCCTTGCACAGTCCCCCCTATATAAGATGGAGCTGCAATCGCTCTCTTAGCTCATTTCTACTTCTGCTGAGGTCCAGTCCAGACCAGTGTTCCAGCATCAGTGTCCGGAGCATTGGAGGCCTCGAGCCTAAAGTCTGCAGCCACCTATCAATTGCAAGTAAGATAAAGTCGTCTAATTGTCAGTCATCAAGTCTACTGCCTATTCAACGTGGCCTGAAATCTAGTCTGTCAAGTCACTGCAAGTCCCACGAAACCTCCGAGGTCCCCCTGTGTCACTGGCCATCTCTCTGGGATATTGGCTGAACAGTATAGAATGTACCATCTGTCTAACCTCAGTAAAAGCTACCGTTACCCTTAACCTGGCCTTGGACTCTTTATTGCCCCTGACTGACCTAGGACTAGCGGTACTAGCTACGTGTGATTATATAGGAAAACCACACCCTGGCGTCACGAAAAGGTTAATTCACACATTACCCTCATTCAACACCACAGTATCGCATTCAGTGTTTCTCCAGCTGTTGCAAAACTACAACTTTGGCTGTCCAAGTATGCTGGGAGTTGTAGTTTTGAAACAGCTGGAGACACACTGACACACTATGGGAAGTGGTGACACCTGATACCTGAGTCATGTTCTGAGGCTATACAGTTCCTCAGCAGATCGCTGCTCCGGGGAATAAGAATGTTCCTCTTCCTCAAGGATCCGTAATGTTCTTGGATCTTTCTCAGGTCGCTCCTCACATCTTTGCGCTGCCTCTCTATGGCCTGGAGCGCCCTCTGGTGCTGGGTCTGGTTATACAATAGGCGGGGTAACAAGATGTCATGCACGATGCTGTATTCTCTCTGTACGGAGGACAGGTTCTTCTGCATCTGAAATGCGTCATTCTGCGCCATTTCCCGCTCATCCAACCAATGGCTGCTGTTCCTGCGTAGGGACTCCGCCTCCGCCTCAGCACTGCGCAGATGAGAACTCACCGGCAAATCTGATTAACATATATATATATATATAGATAGATAGATAGATATAAAGTATACATATACTTATAGCCTGAACAAAAACATTATCAGGAGTGTTTTCCTAATAGTGTGTCTACAGCTGTTGCAAAACTTCAACACCCAGCATGCCCGACAGCCTTTGGCATGCTGGGAGTTGTACTTTGGCAACAGCTGGAGACACACTGTTATAAGGATTATCCAGGAACAATAAAACCGCTAATTTCTTCCAAAAACAGTGCCACCCCTGTCCTCAGGTTGTGTGCGGTATTATAACATGTCTCCATTTACTTCAAATGGAACTGAGCTGCAATACCACATACAACCTGAGCAGAAGGGTGGCACTGTTGTTGGAAGAAATCAGCTCTGTTTTTTTAATCCTAGATATCCCGTTTAAGAAACATGTTAGTTACTGTTGACAGATCTAATTATTTCTTCTTTTTTGTTTTTTTTTTTAGATTCTTTTATAGTTTAGGATTTTCCCTTTTTCATTTTCACTTTTGCCACACAGAGTTTTTTTCTTGAGGAAAAAAAAATGCAGCGGCTAAAAGTCTATAGGGAATTATGAAACGCCAAACGCACTTGGTATGTTTTCCTTTGGCGTTCATTTACTCTTGTTTGGCATCTTTATTTTGTTTATTGTCACTGTCAGTTTTCTAAAATGGCGTTTTTCTTTCAGTGAATTTTGGCGTTTTATTCTCCCATAGACCCAGAGAAAAACAACGTGGGTTTAACATTTGCGTTTTTTGGGGGGCGTTTTTTCTTCTCTTGATCACTTTTATCTGTGTGAAGAAAAAACGCCATTCTGAAAGCAGAGAAAAAATGCTAAACACTCAAAAAAAATAAAGCGATTTTTACTAAAATGAAAAAAACGCCAGACAAAATGTCAGAAAAGAGATGGCAAAATGTGTTTTTTGGGCATTTTTTTGTGGTATTTCTTCAGGCACAAAAAGTAAGTTGTGTGGAAATGTAGCCTGAAAGTGGTTTTACATACATTAGAGGGTGATTTCTCAACACCTGTGCAGAGGAAAAGTTGACCCCGTTTTTCAGCTGATGTGGCTGATGACGGGCGGTGCAGGGGGACAAGTATAGTGATGTCACCGCTCCGCCCTCTTGTGACTGCCACCACGCCCCCTCCTATAGACTTGCATTGAGGGAGCAGAGCGTGATGTCATGAGGGGGTGGAGCCGTGACATCACGATACTCCGTCCCTGCAGCGCCCGTCATCAGCCACAGAGCAATCCTTGCTCTGTGCAGCTGAAAAACGGGGGGTGCTGTAGGAGGTCATGTGCTTATGTCACGTGATGTACCAGAATGCTTTGTATTAGGACTGACAGGTCTGGAGGACCAATAAGCTTGAAGCCTGCCCCTTTAGATATAAGGGTGCTGTATCCACTTAAAGGAGTAGTCCAGTGGTGACCCAGTGGTGAACAACTTATCCCCTATCCTAAGGATAGGGGATAAGTTTGAGATCGCGGGCGGTCCGACCGCTGGGGCCCCCTGCGATCTCCTGTACGGGGCCCTGACAGCCCGCGGGAAGGGGGCGTGTCGACCTCCGCACGAAGCGGCGTCCGACACTCCCCCTCAATACAACTCTATGGCAGAGCCGAAGCGCTGCCTTCGGCAATCTCCGGCTCTGCCATAGAGATGTATTGAGGCGGCGTGTCGGCTGCCGCTTCGTGCGGAGGTCGACACCCACTATCTGGCCGGAGAACCTGGCCCCCGTACAGAGAGATCGCAGGGGGCCCCAGCGGTCGGACCCCCCGCGATCTCAAACTTATCCCCTATCCTTAGGATAGGGGATAAGTTTTTCACCACTGGACTACTCCTTTAATCTCTCTCTAAGTTCCTGGTTGCAAAGCAAGCAACAGCTTTTGTCCGGCTCTTTCCCTTGGGATATGACAGCGAGCGGAGCTCTGTGCTTACCTACAAGACAAATTAGGCCTGAAGTCTACCAATCCAGAGCCTTACTAAACCGTGAGTCTACTCAATCCAAATTCTGTTAATCCTACGTGACTGCTGGACCTAAACTATACCCCTAAATCCAGTGGAACAGCGTAAAGCAAATCCTTCAAGCTTATTCCCTACAAGGTCCCAACCAAACCTGTGAGGAGCCTAATGTCCAGTCCACTGTAAAGACTGTTACTACGTTTAACCTACATAAAATCTGCAGAAAAGTTATCTTCATGTGGTGTCCCGGTACCGTATCCTATCCGGTACCTTTTATTGTGGGTCCCCATAGCAAGAGTCCCGAGGACGTTGGGGTTCCTATTGTCCTATCCACCCCTAGTCACCTCTCATCCAGATAGTTATTGCACCAATAGCTTACTTAGGAAGCATGTAAATATTATATAAAAGCTCTATAAATAGTTAATTACCTGTCCCATAGCGTAGCAGGACCTGCGGGTCACGTGGTTAGGTGAACTCTATGGTATTTCTGCTTGAGGACCTTTGGAGGTCCTTGTGACGTAGTCAATCCCATCACTCATTGTAACAGTGAATGACGGATGTTCGGACCAATCAGATTAGCCCCGCCCCCTGCCCATATAAGGGAGCGGCGGCCATGTTCTCGTGCTCTTGTTCCTGTGCAAGCAAGCAAGAAGCATCTGCGCTGCTGAGATCTGTGAGTCTAGGCCTGAACCTTGTGGCGAGTTCTAGTGTTGCTCGCGAATATTCGCAATTCGAATATTATTCGCGAATATCGCATATTCGCGAATATCGCATATTCGCGAATATAGCGCTATATATTCGTAATTACGAATATTCTTTTTTTTTTTCTTCACAGTACACATCACAGTGATCATCCCTCTCTGCTTCCAGCTTGTGTGGTGTAAAGAAGGCTGTAATACTACTGTGTGAGACTGCCGTGCGAAAATTCGCATATGCTAATTTTCGCATATGCGAATATTCGCATATGCTAATTTTCGCATATGCGAATTTTTGCGTATGCTAATTTTGTATATGCAAATTTTCTCATATGTTAATTTCCGCATACGCGAATTTTCGCATATGCGAAAATAAAACGAGGAGATAACGAATATGCGAATATCCGCGAATATATGGCGAATATTCGTCCATATATTCGCGAATATTCGCGAATTCGAATATGGCCTATGCCGCTCAACACTAGTGGCGACAGCCGATAACTTCTAAATTCTGAGTGCATCAATCCCCAAGCACTCTGCAAGATCACCGGACCTTATCTATCCCCTAAATCAGGACGGATCTGCAATAATTACCCTAAATTCAGAGACTTTAATTTATTTCAAGGTCCGCAACAATTGTCAGTCATTGAGCTATATAAAGACTGTATTCCTGAGACTGTCATTGTTCATTGGATGTACCGCAAGCACTTAAGTAAAGTTACCCAAGTTCAAGTTCAAGTACATTGTGGACCTTCAGTCATTTCATTACATGCGCCTGTCGTTTCTGGGAAGGGTGGCGATAGGCCGGAGAATTACCTCAGCATACTAGCACTCTGCCTGATGTCACGAACTATAGGGTTAACATTAACCCCTTATCTACTACAACATCCCGACTACCATACACCCCCCCCCCCCCCCCCAAGGCTACCACAAAGCCTTTTTGGCGTTGCACGAACAGGATACGGGTGTGCGCCTAATACAGTCACCATTAGTGAAAGTGTACTCCCCCCCAGAAAATGAACTTTATTTATGTACTGTGACTTACAATCCGGAGTAAGGGGTTGCGCACACGGTGCTGTGTGGAGGAAGTGCTCATGTAAGTAAGGGGGGTGGCGAACAGTACAGCGGAGCTACAAGTTAGCGCGGGACATCCCGGCGCACGTGATCCAGAGACCCCGTCCACCGAAGCTCTTGGTGCCTCGGCGGCCATTTTGTTGGAGTCTAGTGCCAGAAACAAACAAAGAGAGACAGTTCAGCGCGGGAAAAGGCGCAGAGTGCGACAACGGGCTGGAAGCTGTGAGGAACCGGAACAGTACGGGACTCAGATTGCCGAATTGAAGTCTGACATAGAGCCGCTTCAGCTGCCGATCGACGCACTCAAATTTCAATTAAAGGCTGTTGAGTTTCAGGTCACCGCTCTCAAATTTGAAATATACGCTCTCAAGTTCCAGATTAGAGAACAACTGCGTATTTCTTTGGGACCTAGGAATTCAAGACCTGTTTAAAGGGCCAGCATACCAAATACAGAGATGTCAGAACCTGCAGTCCCACAGTCCCCACCTGAACAGCAAGGGTGCGATGCTCCAGTGGCCCCACCAATGGGGTCTCCACCCCAAGCCAGAAGAGTGTTGCCGCCTTCACCAACACTTTTGACCTCACAAGGACGTGCTCTGCCTGTGATTCCAGCGAGACCTCCAGCACAGGTGGAAAAGGACCCAATAAGTCCACCTTCAGTCTCTCTCTATGTGTTGGGAGCCCCAGTTGCCGCACCTGTCTTCTTGGGGAATCCTGTGCTTCCCACCTACAATTGTGACCCTTTTACATTAAGAGACTTTAAAGAAAAATTCTAAAGCCTCTTTGGATTTTATGCACTTCCACCTCATCAACCAGTACAGCTGCTTCTGGGACAACTCCAGGGACCCGCCTTGGAAGAACTTCGCACCTGGCCAGCGGCTGATAAAGCCACAGTGGGGCAGATTTTTGAAGGACTTTCTCAAGTGTTTGAATCTCATTCTCCCTTGGAGGTACGCCTCCGACTCTATGAACGGCGCCAGAAGCCAGGTGAGACCCTCCGAGCATATTCAGTGGCTTTGCAGAGCACATTAGAGGCGGTACAGAAGTTGGACGGCATCACGCCCGATCAGGGCAATCGAGTACTGATGGACCGTTTTATAGAAGGGGCGCTAAACAAATGGGACAAGGCCCAACTTAGGATGCTGGCCGTGCAAAATCCCGACATGGCTTTCCAAGCTTTTAAGAGACTCGCGGTTAAAGTAATAGAGTCGGGACCTCAGACAGAAGAGATTAGTGTCCCCACTACTGAATCTCCGGGGCCCGTGCCCCAGCCGCCTGTCCCTTCTTAATCTGCCCCACCAACACCTTCTTCTAGTCCTTGGACAGCTGACTTACAAGACATTAAACAGAACATTGAACAGTTAGCCAAGGCCTTTAAAGAAATGGCTGTACGGCTAAATCCTTCTAGATCTGCAACACCACCTCCTAAGAAGGCTGACCCTCGCCCTGTTGCTCCACCTGGTATCCCTCCTGTGAGACCACCTGGAAGTCAGAGACCCGTCTGTAGCTATTGTAACAAGAATGGACACTGGAAGAGCCAATGCTGGGCTTTAAACGGGCGTCCCCTGGGGTCGAGGACCGCACCCCAGGAGTAGAGGTTGAAGGTCCAGAATCAACCAGCGACAAGAAGGGACTGTCTATGTATGTAGCTTCTTGTCCTTATGTACAGGTGATGAATGAAGGTATCCGGTTACAAGCTCTGATAGATACGGGGTCTCAGGTATCCACTATTTCACAGGGGGCTTTCTATAAGTACTGGGGCCCAGAAAGGTTGTGTGACCCTCAGGAAGCGGAGTTCAGAGCAACTGCAGGGAACGGGAAACCAGCACCCAGGCATGGTTACTGGGAGCCCACGGTGCAGGTGGGAAAACATGTGTTAGGAAGACAGGGTGTGACTGTCACTAATGTTAGGGATGAGGGGGCAGCTGATTTAATTTTAGGCATGAATATTATGAGGCACTGTTTTGATGATATTGTCTGTGCACTGCATGCATCTCTCCCTCACCTGTCACCCCCAGGCCGGCGAGCTGCACAACACCACCTCTAAATCCTCCAAGCAGAACAGAAGTTCGCGAATCATCAAGGAGAAATCTGTCGAGTAAGGATTCAAGATATCCGAGCCATTAGTCTACAGCCACAGACAGAGACAGTTATTTGGTGCCGTGCCCGACCCGGGGTGAAAAATCAAGATTACCAAGCGCTCTTGGAACCCCTTCTACTGGAAGATTGTCCCTTGGTGCAAGCTGCTAGAAGCCTGGTAACCGTACGTAATTTAAAGGTTCCAGTGAGACTTATTAATCTCTCTCAAGTTGCGGTCCAACTACCCAAGTATACCCCAGTGGCTACTCTACACCATCTAGACGTCCGAGATGTAGTCTCAAAGTCACAGGTGGTCCAACGAGGACCTGACCAGAATCCTGCGGAACCTTGGTGGAGCCAACTACAGATAGGAGGCGAAGATACCCCCAAGGAACAGGTGGAAGGAGTCATCCAGGTGGCTAAGAAACATCAAGAAGCTTTCAGCAAGTTCTCCACAGACTTTGGCAGGACCAAACATAGGATTCTCACCGGAGACAATCCACCCATTAAAGAGAGACATCGTCCTGTGGCTCCTGGGATGTATCAGACCATAAAGAAAATGCTCGCGGAGATGAAAGAGGCCGATGTCATCCAGGAAAGCCAGAGTCCGTGGGCTGCACCTTTGGTCCTGGTGAAGAAAAAAGATGGAACTATCCGCTTTTGCGTGGATTACCGGAAATTGAACAACATAACTCATAAGGATGCCTATCCTCTCGCATCGAAGAATCCTTGGCTGCGTTGGGGTCTGCCGCCTACTTTTCCACACTGGATCTGACGAGTGGCTACTGGCAGGTGCCAATGGCAGAAGAGGACAGAGAGAAGACCGCATTTGTGACCCATATGGGTCTCTTCGAGTTCAAAAGTATGCCCTTTGGACTGTGCAATGCACCAGCTACTTTCCAACGCCTAATGGAGCGATGCTTGGGGCATCTTAACTTCCTGAGTGTTCTGTTGTATTTAGATGACGTCATCGTCTATTCTCGTACTTATCAGGAACACCTGGATCACCTGAAAGAAGTTTTCCAAGTCCTTATCCGACATGGACTCAAGGTTAAACCTTCCAAATGTCACTTGCTAAAGCCACAAGTGCACTACCTAGGACATGTCGTCAGTGCTCACGGAGTCCAGCCTGATCCAGACAAAGTGAGTGCTGTGAAAGAGTGGCCTACACCCCGGACGGTGCGAGACGTCCGAAGTTTGCTGGGGTTTGCTGGATATTACCAGCGCTTCATCCCCCATTTTGCTCAAATTGCTGGACCCTTGACCAAATTACTGAGAGGGACTGCCCAGGAAAATTATAATGGGAGGCTTCCCATCCAGTTGGCCGAAGAACAAGAAGAGGCCTTTTGAGCCCTGAAGTACCTCCTCACGGAACCCCCCATATTGGCGTATCTTGACTACAGCCTGCCGTTACGTTTATACACAGACGCTAGCTTTGAAGGTCTGGGGGCGGTCTTATCTCAAGTGCAAGATGGCAAGGAGAGGGTGATTGCCTATGCCAGCCAGCATCTTCGAGGTGCTGAGAAGAATGATGCTAACTATAGCTCCTTCAAGCTGGAGCTCCTGGCACTGGTTTGGGCTATAACTGAGAAGTTTAAGGACTATCTGGCTGCTACTCCCTTCACGGTATACACTGATAACAACCCCTTGGCCCATTTGAACACTGCTAAGTTGGGAGCTCTTTAACAGCGTTGGGCCTCTTGGTTGGCCAACTATGATTTCAACATTAAGTACCGCAGCGGAAAAAACAATGTTAATGCGGATGTACTTTCTCGCATGGCCCCGGGAGAAGCACCTCCTACTGAAGATGTGTGGGAAGATGTAGAAATGCCTCCCTTCTACCGAAGGTTCGTGAGCCAGAATGCTCTAACTGCCCAGGCGGGTGACGGACCTGAGTCTCCAAAAGTCTCTGAAGATCTGTCCACCTGGAAGACACTTCAGGATGAAAGCAGGGTTATCGGGGACCTCCTCGACTATTGCCTCCACAAGAAAGTGCCTACTCGGGTGCGCAAGGCCCACAGAGACTTTCAATTGAAGTGGCTGTGGCGGCAGAGGAATCGCCTGTTCCTGCACAAGGGGTTGGTCTACCGAAATTCCCTGGACCCAGTCTCAGGAGACCGCATACACCAGATTGTGGTTCCCAGAAGGGATGCAGCCATGGTTCTGAATGCCTATCATGATCAATCCGGACACTTCGGGGTCCATAAGTAGTGTTGAGCGGCATAGGCCATATTCGAATTCGCGAATATTCGCGAATATATGGACGAATATTCGTCATATATTCGCGAATATTCGTGTTTTATTTTCGCATATACAAATATTCGCATGTGCGAAAATTAACATATGCGAAAATTTGCGCATGCAAAACCCCGTCCAAACAAAAATTCGTATATGCGAAACTTAGCATATGCAAATTTTCGTATATACGAAAATTCGCACACCAGTCTCACACAGTAGTATTAGAGCCTTCTTTACACTACACAAGCTGGAAGCAGTGAGGGGTGATCACTGTGATGTGTACTGTGAAAAAAACAAAAAACAAAAAAAAAAACGAATATTCGTAATAACGAATATATAGCGCTATATTCGCGAATATTCGCGAATTCGCGAATATGCGATATTCGCGAATAAAATTCGTATTGCGAATATTCGCGAGCAACACTATCCATAAGACAGAGATCACCGTCAGAAGGAGATTGTACTGGATTGGGATGCATGGAGACATCGAGAAATGGTGTGCCGAGTGCTCCGTGTGCAACGTGATAAAGAACCCCAGGAGGGACGCAAGAGCCCCTTTGCATCCCATCTGTACAGAAAGGCCGAATCAAATTGTTGCCTTGGACCATGTGAAGCTGGCCCCCACTCGATCTGGCTATTGTCATGCTCTAATTATGGTGGATCATTATTCCAAGTGGGTGGTCGTGGTCCCTGTCAAGGATCTTACCGCCAAGACTGCTGCTCAACTCTTCTATCGTCATTGGATCCAACCTCTGGGGTGTCCCGAATCGGTCCTCACGGATCGGGGAACCGCCTTTGAAGCCCAGTTGTTCCAGGAACTTTGCCAGTTGCATGATTGTACGAAGCTCCGGACAACGGCCTACCATCCCCAAGGGAATAGGCTCTGCGAGAGGATCAATCAAGTGTTCATCCAGATGCTCAGAGCAGCCTCTGTCTCAAAGCACGAAGCGTGGCCTCAGCTGTTGCCTGAACCCCTGGAAATTTACAACAACACTGTTCACTACTCTACAGGGTATACGCCCTTTTTCCTGATGATGGGCCGACACGGCCAATTGCCAAAGGATCGAACCTTCGGGCAACAGGCACCTTTCAACAATTCTCCTCAGGCTTCCCAAGGTTGGATGTCAGAGCATCAAGGCAGAATTGAGGAAGCCAAGGACATCGTTGATTAGAAAATGGGTGAAGTTTCTGAACGCCAGCAGAAAGATTATAATCGACATGCTTCGGCTCAGCCCTTGCAGCTTGGAGATAAAGTGTGGCTCAGAAAATTTCCTAGAACCCATAAATTGGACTCGCTGTGGGAAACGGAGCCATACACCATTACTGCGGTTTCTTATCCCGAAACGGACGTGTACGAGATACAAAAAGACGGGTTCGAGCCACAGGTGGTTCACCGGAATAGGATAAAAGTGTGCCTGAAAGAAGATATGCTTGGCCCATCTCCTCCTACTCCTTCTGATCCTCCTGCTACTTCTACTCCACCTCCACCAAGGCCAATAAGAGAATATGTGCCGGGAGAAGGAATTCATCCCACTATCGACGTTCCTTTGTTCCCATCTCAGCAGCCTACCATGTATTGGGGCATACCGTTCCCAGCTCCAACCAGCCAGCCGCCACTGGTTGCACCACCCAGTCAGTTGCCAGTAGCTGTTTCCCCCTGTCAACCACCATTGGCTGCTACACTCGACATCAGTCCTGCTCCAGTGACTGCTCCAGATATTGATGCCACTACTCCACCTGTCTTAAGAGAACTCCTCAGTTCAACCGATGTTGCTTCCGTTTCCAGCCCTCCAGCTGGTCCCTTGGGGACTGAAGTTCTTGAAGAATCCTCAAGTGAAGGAACTCCTGATGACTCGGAGGTGGTGTTGAGGCGATCTCAAAGGACTACACAGGGCAAACTACCCATAAGGTACCAGGACTCACATTTAGTACCTGCACACATAGTATCTTTGATAACCCACTTCAATGCTCTGCCAATCACTTTTCAGTCCCCTAGATTACTGACTTAAATGCACTACCTCAAGTTTCTCTAATATATACATCAAAATAAATATTTCCCTTAAGAAAACACTTAGGAATTGTAGCATATTGATAACCAATTCCTGCCACTGTTAGGTACACTTCTTCTTCTCCTTCCTTGCGTGCGTGAGATGCTCTGCCTGGCCAGTAGGTGCTCTTACTAATGTAGACTTAAACACGTAATTCTAGGAATAACCAACATAGTTTTTTTTAAAGTGCTCTAGGGGTAAGTAGCGTGTAGCCGATAGACCCTAGCAGCCACCCTTACTGTGACCTAGCTTCCGTCTAGCCAGTATAACCTTATGTGTACTTACAGGTAACTTATTCTTGGCGAATAAAATGTGTGAGATAATAAAAGTGTCTAGTCAGCTTGAAACTAAAGGTAAATAGAGCTGTACCAATGTCTAGATAGTCTCATGTATAGAGAGTTATACTAATGTTCAGTTTAGCCTCATATAATGTGTAGAGAATTAATAGAATGTCTTAGGAGCTAGCAACTACATGTCAGATAGCTGCCTAATTGTCTAGTAAGCTTTGGAATTTATAGTAAGTTTAATAAAGTTGTCTAGGAAGCTAGAAACTAAAGGATAAATAGTTTCTTCAAATATCTAGATAGCATTCTTGTCTAGATATCACTAATGCCTAGATAGATTCTAATTGTCTAGTCCAGATACTAGTAAGAGTATGAAAAGAATGTAAATGTCTTCAATGTTTACTTAGGATGTATAGCAAATTTATAGATCATCCTGTTCTAGTCCTAGTCCCTCTGTCTTAGGGGACAGACGTCGAGGTCCACTTATCTTAAGTAAGGGGGTATGGGGTGTCCCGGTACCGATAGACCAGAGAATTACCTCAGCATACTAGCCCTCAGCCTGGCGTCACGAACTATAGGGTTAACATTAACCCCTTATCTACTACAACATCCCAACTACCATACACCACCCCAAGGCTACCACATTCAGTTTACAAACATTCCAGTTGTGGACAATCCTTTATTTCTCCCTATCGTTCCTGGGACGGGTGGCGGTAGGATACATATACGCACCCTAGCATCACGACAGTTAAGGGTTAATCCTACACCCTTTCATCACTGCACAGCTACACCCTACCTACCCTACACCCCCAAGCTACCACACTGACTTTAGCAGAATTGACTGAACTATGACTAATTAGGCTTCACCCCTGTGAATGTTTACCAGGCTGTGACGTTCACCTGCAGGTGCACTTGGTTGGTAGAAGTGTGGCTGCGTGGTTAAGCCTTGGGTTTCTTCAGGACACCAGACACTCTCAGGTCTTGACTGTACTGTACTCAGCATGCCCTAAGACTCGACTGAACTGGCTAGCTCCTCCCAAGTATATCTAGGAGCAATATGGAGGACTCCCATAGGTCACCACACAAGTCACCTGGTCACTGACACCTTCCCTGGTTACATGACTTTGTAAAAACATTTAAAGGCATATGAACATTAGAAAGACAGCTTAATAAATAACATAGGCCATTTAACCATTTATGGCACATATAATGCAAGTGGACTCAGGAGACACTGAAATAGAGTCCGCCACACAGGACAGAAAGGGTACAGGAGGGCAACTCCTGTACTGGCCCACCACAATCTTATCCCCTATCCTTTTGATAGGGGATAAGACGTTTACTCCTTTAAGAAATCTATTGTTGCTAAGGACCTTGTTAAGGGGATTATGCAGTGGTGAACATGTGACTTATCCGGCCAATGGGATCTCTCTAAATTCCTCCCTTATATAGTGAGGTCAGAGTTCAGCTCTTCTTTCTTGAGTCTTTGCTGAGATACAGTTTGGTGAGGAGTGAAGTCTGTCTGTGAGGTGGATCTGAAAGGAGACCTGAGGCCTAGTCCAGCAACCACACATCTACTACCGGTTAGCCCCACTACCGAGATGAAAGTCAAAGCCTTGCAGTAAGCCTACAGTCTTGGGGATATTAAACAAGTCAAGTAAGATAGTTAGTCAAGTCCCAGTCTCTAAAGTATAGTGTGGGCTGAATCAGTCATATACAGCACAATAAACTATAAGTCCCAGCAAGCCAATAATCTTCCCTAAGTTCACCCTCCAATTCCTTCACACTAATCTGAGCTGTAACGGATTATACCATCGTTCCAACCTCAGTAAAGCATATCAGTTATCTGTAACCTTGCATCAGAGTGATTATTTTCCCCGTGCCAGGCACAGGTGAAGATGGCCTACCTTGGGTGGTGTATAGGTCAACCACGCCCTGGCATCACGATAAGGTTTATTGCACATTACCCTGTCCGACATCATACTAAGGCCATGTTCACATGGCCAAAAATTTGCAGAATGTATGCCAGAAAATACCAGCAGACACTCCACACATTTACTTGAAAAGGAGGCACTAGGACCACTTCCGAGCGGAATCCGCTGAAATATTGAACCGGGATTTCTGCGGCAGATGTTTCCGCCGTGTGTACAATGCAGCAGAATCCGATTGAAATCAATGGGACTCTGCTGCAGCTGAATTTCCAAGTAGGATGTTCTTATGGAATTCCGCTGTGTTCACACGTCCAGATTTTATAGTGCCATTAGTGAAAACAAAGCCAGCAATGGATCTGAAAAGAGAAGCCTGTTTAAATCATACCTCTTGATGAGTCCAGGTGTATGGAAGGAAGTATCCCCACAGTGACCATACCCCTTCACACCAAACCATGCCCCCTCCTCCATGAGCCCCAATAACTCGGCCAACATGGCACAAACTTGGGGGGAAAAAATGCAATTTTCTTTGCTGTTTTTCAAAAATGTTCACCATTTTATCATGAAAAATCCATTCCTGGCTTTGAATTCATCAACTGCAATTAAAAACCTGAACGTGTGAACACGCCCTGTGTGAATGCAACCATAAGGCCATGTTCAGACGGTGGAATCTCCACAATTCCACACAATTCCCCTTCTGCAAAGGCTGCCAAATGGAATTGCGAAATCTCACAGAAATACAGCTGAAATCAAAGCCCCATTGACTTGAAAGGGATTTCGCCGCAGAATTCTGCAAATTTAAAGACTGTGTGAATAGGACAGCGGAATCCCATTTAAGTCTATGGGGGAAGTTTATCAAAACCTGTCCAGAGGAAAAGTGGCTGAGTTACCCATAGCAACCAATCAGATCGCTTCTTTCATTTTTCAAAGGCCTTTTCAAAAATGAAAGAAGCGATCTGATTGGTTGCTATGGGCAACTCAGCCACTTTTCCTCTGGACAGGTTTTGATAAATCTCCTCCTATGAGCAGTAAATTTCGGCGGAAATTCAGCCGTTTTAGGCGTTTGGGTCTCTCAGGAGATTGTAACAACCGTGACTGGTTCACCACCGTGTGAAGAACTTTAGTAAGGCTGGGTTCACACTATGTTTTGTCCCATACGGGAGCGCATACGGCAGGGGGGAGCTAAAACCTCGCGCTCCCGTATGTGACCGTATGCGCTCCCGTATGCCATTCACTTCAATGAGCCGGCCGGAGTGAAACGTTCGGTCCGGTCGGCTCATTTTTGCGCCATATGCGCTTTTACAACCGGACCTAAAACCGTGGTTGACCACAGTTTTAGGTCCGGTTGTAAAAGCGCATACGGCGCAAAAATGAGCCGACCGGACCGAACGTTTCACTCCGGTCGGCTCATTGAAATGAATGACATACGGGAGCGCATACGGTCACATACGGGAGCGCGAGGTTTTAGCTCCCCCCTGCCGTATGCGCTCCCGTATGGGACAAAACGTAGTGTGGACCCAGCCTAACCTTGTTTGTTTTAATCACGTGGATCGGCATTTGTCTTCTTTTAAAGGAAACTCAGTGGGAAGGAAGGGGACTGAACCCCCGCACTAGACGGCGCTCGCCGAACCGCCGTTGCGTTTCAACCCAACATCCACATCAATATGTTCTCATCAGATTCTCTCAGTAGTGTAGCCTCAGGCTTCAGGCCTGTAACTTCCGTCATATCTCGGCATAGAAGATATTAAAATGAGTTTTTCACGTTTTCATTCTTACAGTAAGACAGTAGCGTGACTGTGAGAGTGAAGAGGGCGACGACCAGCAGTAGTGATCCCACCAAGAGCCGTCGGAGGAAGGGAGATCCCAAGTTCTTCTCGGACGTGCAACTCCTGTAAAACATCATATAAAAAGGCAGAAGATGGTCGTGTGGTAAGGACTTTGGGGGAGATTTTTAAAAAGTTGCCCAGTTGTCCATAGCAACCAATCAGATCGCTTCTTTCATTTTTAACAAGGCCTCTGCAAAATGAAAGGAGCGATCTGATTGGTTGCTATGGGCAACTGGGCAACTTTTCCTCGGGACAGATTTTGATAAATCTCGCCCTTTGTATACATATAGTAGCGGCACCAGGGGTGTAACTGTAGGGCAGTGGTCTCCAAACTGTGGACTTTCAGCTGTTGCAAAACTACAACTCCCAGCATGCCCGGACAGCCGTTGGCTGTCCGGGCATGCTGGGAGTTGTAGTTTTGCAACAGCTGGAGGTCCACAGTTTAAAGACCACTGCTTTAGGGGGTAGCAGTAATTGGGGGTCACTCCAGTTGTCATTACGGGGGTTTGGCCCATGCCTATGGGTGGGGTTTACATAGAAAAGCCCACATGTAATCAGGGGCGCTTTAGCCATAAGGCCACTTCAATTAGTAGCGCCACCTGCTGTCAGAAAAAAGGGCGGCACAGGGGTGACACAACAATGAACGACATCAGAGATTACTCCTACTTATTTAACTATTTAAATGCTTTAATCAATACCGATTGTGCCATGTAAACAGATTTTGGTGCGCGTCCCTGGTGTCTAGTGGCCAGATCGGCGTGGCGCCCCCTGTGATCACAAGATGCTGCTCAGTTGTCAGGGCAGCCAGAGACCTGTACTAGGCCTCGGGGCCTGCCACAACTCAGCTATTGATACTCAGTCTATAGTAGACTGTATTAATAGAATGCTGATCTAATAGATCAATGACATGCCTATGTATTACATTGATCTATATAAGTATTAAAGGCCTTGGGGGGGGGGAGCTAAAAAATAAAATAAATAAAAAGTGTTTAAAAATGGTTTAAAAAAAATATTAATTCCCCCCTTTTAAGAATTTAAATCCCCTCCCCCTCTTTCTAATAAAATTCAAATTTCACTTATAAAATGGAAAATCCCCCCTCTCAAATAACGAACAAGTTAATGTACAAAAATAAACAAACTCATTTGGTATTACCGCGAGCGGCATCGTCCGAACCTTTAAATTATCGCATTGTGTAACGGTCAACGCCGTCAGCGGAAAAAGAAAAAAAAATTCCAAACGACAAAATTGACCAAAAATCAGCAAAGAGTCAAAACTGTTATAGAGAAACATACTACTGTGTGTGTATGTGTATATATATATAAATATATATATATATATATATATATATATATATATATATGCATGTAATACACAGATGTTGAGTGATACCTCTATAACAGTGCATCCCAATCAGTGTGCCTCCAGCTGTTGCAAAACTACAACTCCCAGCATGCCCGGACAGCCAACGGCTGTCCGGGCATGCTGGTAGTTGTAGTTTTGCAACAGCTGGAGGCACCCTGGTTGGGAAACACTGCTCTATGGGCAATCATGTAAATCTGCCTTGTTTCCTCTACCTGTGTGTCAGTCCTTACTGTTACGCTGGCATTCTGTTCAATCTATGGGGGCCCTATTTATGCCTCCATGTCGTGGGGTCGGGGTACCTACTTACATGTCTTCCTTCATATTCTCCCTGTCGTCCATTCTCAGGGTCTCTTGGTCCCGAACTTCATGACTCTGGAACATGAGATCTGCATATACTGCCCCCTCCATCTTTATGTTCTGTGTCGGCTTCACTTATTCTGTGCAAATCACGTGAAGGCGAATTTCATCTCCTCTTATACCCCCCACCCCCTCACCCGTCCTTGTCATTCCATTGTGGATACATTGTTGTTGATGGATAATCATGGTATAATTGCACGATATATGGCGAGTTTTGTGTTGCAGTTTATATAGACGGGTGCAGCAAAGATAAGTTTGTCATTTCAGTTGCATTACAAGAATAACTCAGCTCTGCTACATGTGTCCTGGCAGTCATAGCTGCACCGGTCATATGGGTAGTCACCTGCATTCACTATTTTGCAGACTTTAGAGCTGCAGTCTCTTAGGGGTGTCTATCAACAAGCTTGTTAGTTGTTTACAGTAACAAACTGCAGAATAGTGAGTGCAGCTCTGGAGTATAATACAGGATATAACTCAGGATCAGTACAGGATAAGTAATGTAATGTATGTACACAGTGACCTCACCAGCAGAATAGTGAGTACAGGATATAAATCTAGATTTTTCTAGCTCGTGACGGAAAATATTAGTTATATGAAGACAGGAGGCGAGTATCTTATGCATTAATCTTTCTTTATTAATGCCCATAGCAGAAATTCAAAACTCTTTTAATGAATTTTTACTAAAAAACTTTTAAACCACTTAAAACTACAACTCCCAGCAGTCCATAGGATGTATCGGCCAATCCCTGGCCGGGATGCTTGGTATATAAGGGACTGCTTCCATTATCTCCTCCTCTTTCTTGATGCAAATCTGTAGCCGCAACTGGAACCTGGAATCACGATAGAACCCAAACCGACTCCATAGAACCTCGAATCACCGGACCGGACCCATGTCCCAACGGGGACACCATAACGAACAGGGAAATTCCGGAACACCTCAGCCTCCGAGGATGCCGTCTTCAGTAGCCTGGAAAGAAAAAAGGGAATACCATGACAGGGTTGGGTTGGGCGGGAAGATACTCGCCTCCTGTCTTCATATAACTAATATTTTCCGTCACGAGCTAGGAAAATCTAGATTTATATATCAGACAGGAGGCTCATATCTTATGCAAGTTCAAAGCTAGACATAAGAATGATATAAAATACATGACAGAAACAAATTACAGAACCGACATAGATATGTGTTTCTCCGGTCTAAAATAAAAGTGACGGAAGGTGGTCTCTGAAGACCAATCCCCTGCCGTTAATAGATCTGCCAGGGAACCTCCCGTGGTGACCACTTTAGTAGCCATCGCACCTCTGGACGAGTGGGCCCCGAACAGGGAAACGTCAATCCCTGCCATATCCATAGCGGAGCGTACCCAGTAGCTGAAGTCACCGGTTGGTGAGGACGGACGTAGGAGATGAGGAGTTGGGAGGACTCCGAAGAACGTAACAAAGCTGTCTGAGACTCATATGACTGAAGACAGCGGACCACACACAAGCGTGGATGTGCGGGAAAAGAAGGATAGAAAACCGATTGAAGTCCGGTTTTCGTCCTACGTACGACAGAGAATTTAACTCCTAATGGTGAGAATTGTCGCCTGGAGATGTCTAAAGCCTGAACGTCCGATACACGCTTGATGGAGATCAAGCATAAAAGGACCGTAAGCTTGAACGACAGCAATTTCAGAGAAAGTGCGTCATTGTCCTCCCATGTTGAGAACATGGACAGGACTTTAGATACGTCCCAGGTGGCTTGATACTTGGGGCGAGGAGGACGTTTAAATTAAACGCCTCTCAGGAGGCGACATACCAAAGGGTGTTTGCCTACTGGTAGAGAATCCACTGGAGTGTGATAAGCAGAGATTGCAGATCGGTACACATTGATAGAACTATAAGATTTTCCGGATTCAAAAGAATCCACCAAATAGTTGGCCACTACAGATACAGGCGCCTGAACGGGATCAACTTGCCGTTGATCACACCAACGTACCCAGAGTCTCCAGGCTGATCGATATGCCGATCTAGTCCCGGGGGCCAAGGCAAGGAGGTCCCTAGCTGATCTTGAAAGGTCGCTATCTGCGTCTGGCACCCCGAAACCAACCATGCGAGGAGATGCAGGGTGTGGTCTGTGATCAGAGGATGAAGATCCCCTCTCGGATTGGACAGGAGATGAGGGAGCTGAGGGAGCAATCTGGGGAAATCCACAGTCATCCCCAGAAGAAGGGGAAACCATGGCTGTGTCGGCCACCAGGGAGTGATCACCACAACCAACGACCTCAGGTTTGTTATATGTAGAAGCACCCTGAGGATCATTGAGAACGGTGGGAATGCATAATGCGTCCCTCTGGGCCATATGTGGCGGAAGGCGTCTACCGCATAGTCTTCTGGATCCGGCCTCCAGCTGTAAAAGCGGGGTAGTTGATGATTGAGTCGGGAGGCGAACAGGTCCATAGAGAATGGACCCCACAGGCGGCAAATGGTCTGAAAGACTGACCGGTCCAGCCGCCAATCGCTGGAATCCGTCAAATAGCGCGAGTTCCAGTCCGCTACCATGTTGGAAGCCCCCGGAATGTATTCCGCTATCGGGACAATGTTGCGGGCAAGGCAAAAATGCCAAAATTCCCTCGCGAGGTCCGCAAGGATTCGGGACCTGGGACCCCCCAAGCGATTGACATATTGGACCGCAGTCACATTGTCCATGCGCAACAATACACAGCAATTGGATGCCCGAGGTAGAAGGCTCCTGATGGCAAAGAATGATGCCAGAAGCTCCAGCACATTGATGTGCAGCAGAGACTCCTCTGCGGACCACGTCCCTCCTGTTGAAGAGAGACCGCATCGAGCACCCCGACCACGACGACTCGCATCCGACTCCAAAATGAAATCCGGAGTGGGACTGAAGATGGTCTTGTCGTTCCATTCGACGGCATGACGCAACCCCCACCGAAGCTCTACTATGGCTTCCGGACATAGGGGAACTTCGTCTGCGTAACGAAGCCCTTGTCGCAAATGTAATGACTTGAGCCTTTGAAGGGCCCGATAATGGAGAGGGGCGGGAAATATGGCCTGTATGGAGGCTGATAAAAGCCCGACCAGGCGTGCTAGCACACGTAGCGACACTCGTCGTTTGTGTAACACGGCCCTGATCTCCTTGCGGATGATAGTCGGCTTGGCATTGGGTAATTTGAGGACAGCATGATCGGTGTCCACCAAGAATCCCAAAAATTCCATCTCCCGAGCTGGAACGAGAACTGACTTCTCGTGATTGATGATGAATCCTAAGTGTTGTAACAATTGAACCGTCCAGCCGACGTGTTCCTCCGCTTGAAGTTTGGAACGAGCCATGATGAGCAGGTCGTCTAGATAGATAATCAATCTCACTCCCCTGCTCCGTAGGGCTGCCACCACCGGTTTCAGAAGTTTGGTGAAACACCATGGGGCAGACGAGAGACTGAAGGGTAGGCAAGTAAATTGCCACATTCTGGCTCTCCACAGGAAGCGTAGGAAGTGTTGGGAGGCCTGATGGATGGTAACCGTGAGATAGGCGTCTTTCAGGTCCACCTTTACCAGCCAATCTCCTGGTTGTAGAAGGTCCCGCAGGAAGAGGATTCCTTCCATCTTGAAATGTCGATAAACGACATGTTGGTTGAGATTTCGCAAGTTTATGACAGGGCAATAACCTCCCCCTTTCTTTTTGACTAGGAAGAGGTTGCTGAGGAACCCCGGGGAAAGGGGGTCCACCTCCACCACCGCTTGTTTGGACAAGAGGTCCCGCAATTCGTTGTCTATAATAGCAACGTTTAGTTCGGAGAACCGGATGGGATGTGGAATTAAAGTCAAGTCTGGCGGGGAACAGAATTCTATTTGATACCCTGCCACTGTCCGGAGTATCCATGCGTCTGCAGTAATTGCTGACCATGCGTGGATAAAATGTTGCAGTCTGCCCCCTACGGGAATGGGAAAAGAACTCAGGTGTGTTGTACTCACCGGTAGTAGGTCGAGAGCGGGGATAACCTCTTCCTCCACGTCCTCTCCAGGGGCGTCCGCGGGGCGGGAAAAAGGGTGATGATTGTGCGACTGGCATAGGATAGGGTTGCGGAGCCTTGCTGTACTGAGGAGCAGGGGCTCTGTTGTACGGCCTAGTTGTGTAATTGCGGCCGGCAGATCGACTCCTGCTTCTGCCGGCCTTGGTGAAAACCTTAGCCGAGCCCGATTTCTTAAGAGATGTTTGGGCTTTGTCAAGACTGGTATACAGTCCGACCATCTTGTTGATATCCTTGATAAGGGTATCTCCGAAGAGAAGGCCCTCGGCAGCAGGTCCGGGCTCAGTCTCTGCTAAATGAGAGAGTTGTGGGTCAAGTCTCATCAAGATTGACCGTTGACGTTCAGTCGAACAAGTGGTGTTTGCACATCCGAGCAGACATACTGCTCTCTGGGCCCAACCTCTAAGTTGCAGCGGATCGATCGGTTGATCAGTTGCCGCCGCCTGTTCCGATAAGTTGAGAATCATAGTGACAGGGCCGAAGAGGTCCAAGATTCGATCCTGGATGGACCTAAAGGACCTCTCGATACCTTTCTTGGAATATTTTCCATGTTTAGTGAGGTATCTTAAAAGTATGGGGTCAATTTCGGGCGTAAGCACCACCTTCTTGGGAATGCATGGTCGGGGGCACTCCGCCTTCAACTTGTTGCGGTTAGCCTTATCCACCGACCTGCGAGCCCAATGTTCTATATATTGGGACACTTCAGGGGTGGGAGCCCAGTCTCCAGAGCGTGGATGGGTTATAGCCTCTGGGTCAAAGAAAGGCTCTCCATGAGAGTCTAACACAATGTCACCCTGGGGTACAGGGTTAGCGTCCTCAGGGATCGCCATATGCCCACTATCCTCTATGTCACTGTCAGACTCATTGGCGTCAGCCACTTCGGATTCTGCGGAGGATTCTTCATCTGTAGAATCTACAAATGAATCCGGTTTGGTCCGTCTAACGGATCGTTGCCCCTGCTTGTGCAACTCCCCGGGGCCCAGGGGTCGATTAGAGTCTGGAGGCAAAGTGGGTCGGGAACTGCCTGGTGCATAGAATTTACTTCCCCTGCCGGGGAGTCAGATACCATGATGGTATGATTGCGTTTCTGTGACGCTTTACCCCTCTTAGAGGGTGGTTCGCCACTGCATGAGGGTTTCTGAGAGCCATGTGCAGGATGCTGCGAACTTTTGGGAGGCATGACAGAGGACATCGCTGCTTGCACTGATTTGTTTATCAGATCTTGGATCTGGGCAGCAGTCAGGTAAAGGGGTGCATCCATGGTAGGATCTTCTCCCCTGGGGGAACTAGTAGCCTTGTCATCTGCCATAATGTTAACCAGTATGGAGTATATGAATCTACCCAGGGGTTGTAACAGCTAATGTCTACAAAGGGTTCTATAGAGGTAAACTGGGGACAGTAAAAGGCAAGAGGGAATAAATTCCCAGTAAATACCGTGGATATATATAGACAGTATACAGCAAAAACCAGTCCAGGCTCCGTCCCTCACGCCGTTCTCACTGAACTGGAGATTGCGGTGCAGGGAGGAGCGGAGAAATAGCGCAGAGCGGCGTAATCTCACGAGATTACCGCTCCCTGCGCAGAGATAGGGCGAGCTAGCTGGCCAAGACACGCCCACCTCCTCTCCACGCTGGAATAGGACCAAGGCGCGGGAAGGAGCGAGCGCGAAAAGGGAGAAGAAGAAGAAGGAAACAAAATGGCGCCGAAGATGGCGCTGTAGAAAAGTGAGTTGAAAACTTGTGACAGGCGCCGCACGGGGACGGCGTGTGCCGCTGACAGGGGGAACCCGGAGCGGGGTGTAAAGGGCGCAGCAATAGCAAAGAGAATGACAAACCAAAGTAGGATAGAATATATAAAGTTATATAATCGCAATATAATATAGAATAGAATGTAAGTACAGGGCAACAGGGAGGACTGGATTAGAGAAATACAGACCTATACCTGAAATGCCCAGACAAATAAAACGAACAGTGATAAAATACTTATCTGAAGTTCTGCTATGAGCAGAAAGAAAGAGGAGGAGATAATGGAAGCAGTCCCTTATATACCAAGCATCCCGGCCAGGGATTGGCCGATACATCCTATGGACTGCTGGGAGTTGTAGTTTTAAGTGGTTTAAAAGTTTTTTAGTAAAAATTCATTAAAAGAGTTTTGAATTTCTGCTATGGGCATTAATAAAGAAAGATTAATGCATAAGATATGAGTCTCCTGTCTGATATATAACTCAGGATCAGTACAGGATAAGTAATGTAATGTATGTACACAGTGACCTCACCAGCAGAATAGTGAGTACAGCTCTGGAGTATAATACAGGATATAACTCAGGATCAGTACAGGATAAGTAATGTAATGTATGTACACAGTGACCTCACCAGCAGAATAGTGAGTACAGCTCTGGAGTATAATACAGGATATAACTCAGGATCAGTACAGGATAAGTAATGTAATGTATGTACACAGTGATCTCACCAGCAGAATAGTGAGTACAGCTCTGGAGTATAATACAGGATATAACTCAGGATCAGTACAGGACAAGTACTGCAATAATATTTACAACTGGTAATAGCTCTTGGAAATGAAAGGTTTGAAATTGGACTTAGGCTTCTTTCACACCAAGTAGTTCACCCATTATTAAACGTCCGTTTTCGGATGAAATAAAGGGTGATAATGGCTGAATAAATATTCATCCGTTAAGACCCGTTATCCCTCATGTATGGCCGAACACTTTTGCCTACAGACTCCCACAGCCGGGACTACTGCTACTCCCATCATGGACCAGACCATGATGGGAGTAGTAATTCCCTGACTGCTGGAGTCTGCAGACAGCTGGGGAGGCTACATTAGTGTTTGTACTACTACCCCCATCATAGAACAGAGTCTGTTCCATGATGGGGGTTGTAGTACAGGGGCTGAGGGATTGATCGCACCGGGTTTCACTTCTGAGACCCGATGCGATCTGAAGTTATGACATCACAATTAGCATATTACACTTTGATTGGTTGTTCGATTATTGTGTCTGTATATATTAGCATATCTAGTGTCCATTAATTTCTTTCTTGGTCATCGGGCAGCCGATGCTGCTGCTAGAATTCTTTTCACATATAGCGCTGCAGTGGCATAGGTATATAGAAGTGCTGCGCTGCGAGGGCACATATACATGCACTGCGGGGGGTATATATTTAATGCAACGGCGGGGGTCATATCTAATGCGCTGCTGGGGGGCTAAATATATAGGCTATATGTATGCCCCCCTACAGTGCTTTTTAAATACATATGGCCCCTGCTAGTCACAATGTTCATTTTTAATTCTCCCGCTGGGAGCCCTGATTGGCTCCTCAGTACCGACCATTCAGGGCTCCCCGCGGGGGATTCAAAAATGAAAGTTAAAACACATCATACATCGCAGGGTTGCGGAGCTTGCCGCCCGCTCCCCTGCTTAATAACTTCAGATCACAGCAGTGCGGTGCGATCAATCCCTCAGCCCCAGCACTACAACCCCCATCATGGAACAGACTCTGTTCTATGATGGGGGTAGTAGTACAAACACTAACGTAGCCTCCCCAGCTGTCTGCAGACTCCCGCAGCCGGGGAATTACTACTCCCATCATGGAAACAAGTCTGTTCTCTGTCTCTTCTGAGCATGCTCAGTAAAAATAAAGTCCTTTATAATAACGAGCATTAACGGGTGTATTAACTAACGTCCGTTTGCCATAGATTTCAATGTTAAAAATAAAGTCCCTTAATTTACCCGTTTCTTGTGACGGGCGAAAAATTAGTGCATGTCACGTTGTTTCTCCCGTCACAACTAACGTCCGTTAGTCATGACGGGCTATAACGGGTGATAACGGGTAAACGGAAAAACCCATTGACTTCAATGGGGTTGTTTAACGGGCGTTAATAATTATATTTCAAACGTTCCTTTATTAACGGGTGAGAGCAGCCATAGAGAAAGATGAAAGGTGATTTTTTTGTGACTCTAGGGAATTAATTATTTTATTTATTTATATTTTGCTGTGTGTGGGTGGTGATATGTCTTGGTTTTCTTTTAATGGGTTTATTGACCTATGGATAGAATAAATGTCCATATCTACTGTCTTAACGTAAAAAAAAAAATTATAATAAAAAAAAAAAAGATTAATGGATAAAAAATGTGATTGCAAGAACATTTCCTGCAATCACCCAGATTCCTTTAATTTCGACAACTGAATTTTTGTAAATCCCTTTTCCTTGTGGAATCATTGGGGGGACAAAAACCATGGGTACAGACTAGAGATGAGCGAACTTACAGTAAATTCGATTCGTCACGAACTTCTCGGCTCGGCAGTTGATGACTTTTCCAGCATAAATTAGTTCAGCTTTCAGGTGCTCCGGTGGGCTGGAAAAGGTGGATACAGTCCTAGGAGACTCTTTCCTAGGACTGTATCCTCCTTTTCCAGCCCACCGGAGCACCTGAAGGCTGAACTAATTTACGCAGGATAAGGGGGTGTAGGGGAAGTGTAGGGGAAGAGAGGTGCAGTTGCCCATAGCAACCAATCAGATCACTTCTTTCATTTTTAAATAGGCCTCTGAAAAATGAAAGAAGCGATCTGATTGGTTGCTGTGGGCAACTGCACCACTCTTCCTCTGCACAGGTTTTTTTAAAGGAGTAGTCCAGTAGTGAACAAGTGGTGAACAACTTATCCCCTATCCTAAGAATAGGGGATAAGTTGCAGATCGCGAGGGGCCCCCTGCGATCTCCTGTACGGGGACCCGACAGTCCACGCGAAGGGGGCGTGTCGACCTCCGCACGAAGCGGCGGCCGACACACCCCCTCAATACAACTCTATGGCAGAGCCGAAGCGCTGCCTTCGGCAATCTCCGGCTCTGCCTAGGCGAAGTATTGAGGGGGCGTGTCGGCCGCCGCTTCGTGCGGGGGTCGACACCCGCTATCTGGCCGGAGAGCCTGGCCCCGTACAGAGAGATCGCAGGGGGCCCCAGCGGTCGGACCCCCTGCAATCTCAAACTTATCCCCTATCCTTAGGATAGGGGATAAGTTTTTCACCACTGGACTACCCCTTTAAATCTCCCCCATAGATTTAAAGGGAAATCCCCGGTGATGAAATATCACTAGGCTGTCCCATCACTTCATAATTGACATTTGGGACCCCCACTGATCTTTGGAAAGAAGGGACTGTAAAGTTGATCCAGCACTATGGCCTGTTAATTGGGAGGGTCCCAGAGGTTGGGCTCACACCGCTCATAAACTAATAGCATCACTTAGTGATAAGCTAGGCTATCCCCCCTAAAAGGTAAAAAGTCTAGCTGCCTTTAGCATTCCATAGGGGGGCACTCACTGCATGGACTTATACAGTTCCAGGTAAACTTAAAGAGGTACTCCGGTAGAATTATTATTTTTTTTAATCAGCTGGTGACAGGTTTGTAAATAACTTCTATTAAAAAATCTTTATCCTTCCAGTATTTATTAGCAGCTGTACATTACAGAGAAGTTCTTTTGTTTTTGGACTTTTTTTTTTCTGTCCACAGTGCTCTCTGCTGACACCTCTGTCTGTGTCAGGAACTGTCCAGAGCAGCATAGGTTTGCTATGGGGATTTGCTCCTGTTCTGGACAGTTCCTGATACGGACAGAGATGTCAGCAGAGAGCACCGTGGACAGAAAGAAAAAATAAGAAACCCAAAATGAAAAGAACTTCTGTCTGTAGTATTTAGCAGATAATAAGTACTGGAAGGATAAATCTTTTTTAATAGAAGTAATTTACAAATCTGTTTAACTTCCTGGCATCAGTTCATTAAAAAAAGTTTTCCACCGGAGTACCCCTTTAATGATAAAAGTGTCTGCAGTAAGCGACCCCTAGTGGTGGTTGCAAGAAGTCAAAATTGTATATTTTATGGGACCCAAATTATGGGACCCAAATACTATATGGGACAGAATAGGAACCTACTACTATATGGGGGCCATATAGGGGCCTAATACTATATGTGGTCAGTGTGGGGGCCTATTGCTATATGGAGTAGTATGTGGGCCTACTACTGTATAGGAGCAGAATGGGGGCTTATAACTATATAGCAGCATTATGGGACCCTAATACCATATGGGACAGAATGGGAACCTACTACTATATGGGGGCATTATAGGGGCCTAATACTATAATGGGTCAGTGTGGGGGCCTATTGCTATATGGAGCGGTATGGGGGCCTACTACTATATGGGGAAGTATGGGGGGCCTAATGCTATATGGAGGCAGCATGGGGCCTACTACTATAAGGAGGCAATAGGGGGGGGCAATACTAGTTATGAAAGGCCTGTGGTAATTGTAATGGCGAGTGTATTAGATACACTTGGTAGAGCAGCGTCATTGGCTGTTTTGGCATGCTCGAAGGTGTAGTTGTGCAACAGCTGGAGGCTTACTGGTTGGGATATTTCTACATTGTAAATAAAATATTAAGAGAAAGAAATGCTTTGACTCCATCCACTGTATTAGGTTTATGATGTGTATTTATGCGATAATTATATTTGTATTCGCATACTGATGAGGTATCATGTGACTGGGTAACAGCCCCAGGCGTACATAGACTTCTTATGCTCATAAATCCACGTACAGATCATGCTTATGAACAGGAGAGGATCCCCCCGATACCTATTACAAGCCGAGCTCTATGCGAGGGTCACCTGCAATGTCTCTGTGGACTCTGTATGCTCTGGGACTGATACACAATGGTAGGTTCCTCAGATTTATAGGATAAGTGTGGACTACATACTTAACTTTATGTCGATCAATAATCTATGGTGTTAAGGAAGATAGTGTCAGATGGCATGATATGGTATTCCAATACAGAGTTTATGGCTGGAGGTGGCTCGGAGGAAACAGCAGTTTTTTTGAGAAATGTTGAATTTGTACTGTAACACAGTGGTGGACATGGTGTGACGGTTTTACTTGTCCCTTATTGGTAACATGCAAAATTAACAGTATGTTTGTATTTCATTTTGTTTTGAGGTACCGATAATTTTTGTATTGGTAATATTGGTGTCATTATACAGGATTTGGTCAGTAACAGTATGATGGTATTATGTATGGTGATAATATTCCTCCTTGTATTCTAGTATTGTTGGTAAGTCATAGTATATAGGATTTGGTCAGTAACTGTATGATTGTAATATATAAATTGAGAATATTCCTCCTTTCATACTGGAATTATTGGTAATATTGGACTCTGTGTGCTGGATTTAGTCAGTAACAGTATGATGGTAATATAAAGGTTATAATATTCCTCCTTGTATACTGGTATTACTGATCATATTGGTCTCAGTTTCAAGAATTTGGTCAGTAACATGGTAATATGTCTGGTGATAATATTCTTTCTTGTATACTGGTATTATTGGTAACATTGGTTTCAGTATACAGGATTTGGTCAGTAACATGGTCATATGTCTGGTTATATTTGTTTCTTGTATACTTGGTGACTGAATTGCTTAGAGGTATACATTATTATCTCATGCATCGAAAATTGTCTCTGTTAACGTGTGTGTATATCTATAGATATACTTATCCCCTATCCTGTGGATATATATATATATATATATATATATATATATAAAATCTGGGGGGGGGGGGGGGTCCTCCACGACCTCCTGAACGGGACCCAGGCTGTAGCCGGCACTCACTCCACTGATTCGTATGGGATCGGCGGAGATGCCCAAGTGCTGTACTTACCCATCTTCAGCACAACATACAAATCAACAGAGTGTGTGCCAACTACAGCACATGCTTTCACCGAGGGCAATGGATTTTGGTCCATTGTTCCACATAGTCTTCAAATCTTGAAGGTGCCACGGGCCTCTTCTATGATTCATGATCTTCATTTCTTTCCATAGATTCTCAATGGGATATAAGTCAGGCAAGGCAATTGGCTGGCCCATTCTAGCAGCTTTATTTACTTTCTTTGAAATCATTTAAGAGTTTCCTTGGCCGTGTGTTTGGGATCATTGTCCTCCTGAAATGTCTGCCCTCATTTCATCTTCATCATCCTGGTAGATGGCAGTTTTTTGTCTAGAATGTCCCAGTACATTTGCCCTTTCATTCTTCCGTCAATTGTGTGAAGTTTGCCAGAACAATTTGCCGAGAAGCCGCCCCCACACCATGAGGTCCCTCCTTACAAACGTCACTGTTAATCTGGTACTTTTGGGGTGATGTGTGTGCCATTTCTCCTCCAAACATGGGGAGTATTAAGGCAATACAAAGAGTTCTTTTCTGCGCTCATCTGACCACACTATTTTCTCTTTGTGTTTCACTGGCTTTTCCAATTGTTGTGTAGAAAACGCTATAGTGTACCTGTTGTAAGCAAAACCTTGCTCAATTAGCTCATGACAGCACCCTTGGAGAGGACCTCCCACCACAGGAAAGTAAACCTGGAAACATAAAAATGGGACACACCTCAGTTCAAAGTAAAGTGCTCCAAAGGAGCCAGAAAACAAGAATTATTTTCAGTCAGTGGCATACCTGGGGGGGGGGGGGGGGGAGGGGCACTCTCAAGGGGGGTGCCAGGGGCAGACTGACCCACCGCCGCAAAATAAAAATACAAATTTTCTACACTTTGCAGCCGCCCGCGCTCTGTGTCTGCCCGCAGATGGAAAGATTGTAGAGGAGGGGAGGGCACTGAAAAAATGCAGAGTCTGACATGTTTTTCCTGCAGATGTTAAGAGATCCACATGGTGGTCTTATCCAGACAGAGAAGAAAAAGAAAGAGGGCGCCGCTGATCAGAAAAGACGTAATTGTGAGTCTCAAAATGTAACTGCAATCACTTATATGGTATACACATCCTGTGTACAGCTGATATCTACCGCCATATGGTCCTGTATATAATCACTTATATTGTATACAGATTCTTTATAGTATACTGGTCTGTGTATAGTGGTATTATTCAGTACAGTATGGCGGTATTATCCAATTATTGTGTGGTGGTATATATTTACTCCTTGTATACCAGTATTATTGGTCATTGAAATGGACCTACGTTAAAGTGTTTCTTACATATATACATTTTTATTTATTGTGTGTGGGATTTGGGTGGAATAGGGGTGTGGCAGAAGATTGACGAGCTGCAGAGCCTAGCAGGGGCCCTTGCCTTTTTTTTGGTCCTGGGGCCCCGAGTGTTGTCAGTCCGTCCCTGGGGGGAGGGGAGGGGGTGAAATTAAGGGGGGGGTGCATGTGTGTGTGTGTGTGTGTGTGTGGGGGGGGGGGGGGGGTGCCAAACAAAGGGTCGGCCCCGGGTGCCAAATGCTCTAGGTACGCCCCTGTTTTCAGTCTCTAAATTAAACATAAAATGTTATCCTTGTAATCTATCTTTACCTAATCGTTCATGACAGCACCCCTGGAGACTTAGAATAGTAACAAATCAGGGTGGGAATACCGCCTGAAGGACTTTACGTCCAAAGGAAAGATCAGAAACAAACAGGATTTAATTGCAACCTATAGTGTTTTAAAAAAAAAGTATGTTTTGAGGACCATGGAGTTGCCCTAGAGATCTGGTCCTAAGAGGCTTCAGCCTTCTCTGCCCAGGAGGAAGCCACCGCTCTGGTAGAGTGAGCTAAAAAGAAGGAAGGTGGATCCTGATTCTTTGTAGTGTAAGCTAATGTAATTGATGCCCTGATCCATCTACTAGTAGACAGTTTAGAAGCAGTCTTGCCTTTGTTAGGGACAGAAATTGGACTTAAAGATTTTCTGTAGAATGAAATTCCATAGTAGAGTCCAGATACTTCAGGAGGCATCTTCTGGCATCAAGGTTATGGAACTTGACTTCACCTTCATGTCTCGGCTCATCGCAAAAAGAGGAAAGAATAATCTTCTGAGATTTTTGAAACTTTGAGACTACTTTCGGCAGAAAAGATGGTAAAGTTCTCATTACTACCCCAACATCTAATATCTTAGTATAAGGAGGAAAGGCAGAGAGCGCTTGTAATTCTCCGACCCGTTGTTATTGCCAGGAGGAAGAACATCTTGAGGGTGAGCAACTTGATGGAAATAGAATCCAGAGGTTCAAATGGTGGCATCTAACACCAGATTTAAGATATTATCTGCTAACTTGCAGTTAAACGGGGAACTAAGTACTGAAATTTGTACTTTAACCCCTTAAGGACCAGGCCATTTTACACCTTAGGACCTGGCCATTTTTTGCACATCTGACCACTGTCACTTTAAACATTAATAATTCTGGGATGCTTTTAGTTATCATTCTGATTCAGAGATTGTTTTTTCGTGACATATTCTACTTTATTTTGGTGGTAAATTTTCAGCGTTACTTGCATCCTTTCTTGGTGAAAAATCCCCAAATTTGATGAAAAATTTTAAAATTTTGCATTTTTCTAACTTTGAAGCTCTCTGCTTGTAAGAAAAATGGATATTCCAAATAATTTTTTTTAATTCACATATACAATGGGGGAGATTTATCAAAGGATTTAGACTGGTTTTTCCTGTCTAAATTTGTCTCACAGAAAGTCGCAGTCTAAATATGTGCGACTTTTCTGCGACTTTTGCTCTAGGATTTTTAGAACATGATGCATGCAAGTCTATTTTAGACGGAAATGCATTAGAAAATGCATTGGTGCTGAATTTATCAAGTGCGACTTTTGTGCGACAAGTCGCATCTGCCCAAAATACGCTGAAATGTCAGACCATGTTGGAGCAGGACTAAATGCAGTTTAAGCTGTAGACCCTGAAGTCTGAGCACAGAATTTATCATGGGCTGTGAGACCTTTGATAAATTAGGAGCACAATAGACAGGAGACTACCACATACGCTGGTCTATAAGCATACCCAGAATAGACTAGATTAGGAAATGTCCCCCAATATGTCTACTCTATGTTTGCATCATAAAATTGACAAGTTTTTACTTTTGGAAGACATCAGAGGGCCTCAAAGTTCAGCAGCAATTTTCAAATTTTTTACAAAATTTTCAAACTAACTATTTTTCAGGAACCAGTTCAGGTTTGAAGTGGATTTGAAGGGTCTTCCTATTAGATATACCCCACAAATGACCCCATTATAAAAACTGCATGCACGCTCGCCCGCCCCCCCCCAAAGTATTCTAAATGACAGTCAGTGTTTTAACCCTTTAGGTGTTTCACAGGAATAGCAGCAAAGTGAAGGAGAAAATTCAAAATCTTAATTTTTTACACTTGCATGTTCTTGTAGACCCAATTTTTGAATTTTTACAAGGGGTAAAAGGAGAAAATGTATACTTATATTTGTAGCCCAATTTCTCTCGAGTAAGCACATACCTCATATGTCTATGTAAATTGTTCGGCGGGCGCAGTAGAGGGCTCAGAAGCGACAAGGGGATTTTGGAGAGTACGTTTTTCTGAAATGGTTTTTGGGGGGCATGTTGCATTTAGAAAGCCCCTATGGTGCCAGAACAGCAAAAAAAAAAAAAAACACATGGCATGCCATTTTGGAAACTATACCCCTTGAGGAACGTAACAAGGAATTAAGTGAGCCTTAATACCCCACAGGTGTTTCAGGACTTTTGCATATTTAAAAAAAAAAATAATAAAAAAATAAAATTTCACTAAAATGTGTGGTTTCCCCCCCAAAATTTCACATTTTTGCAAGGGTTAATAGCAGAAAATAACCCCCAAAATTTGTAACCCTATCTCTTCTGAGTATGGAGGTACCCCATAAGTTGACCTGAAGTTCACTACGGGCGAACTACAATGCTCAGAAGAGAAGGAGTCATATTTGGCTTTTTGAGAGCAAATTTAGCTCGGGGGCATGTCGCATTTAGGAAGCCCCTATGGTGCCAGGACAGCAAAATAACCCCCACATGGAATACCATTTTGGAAACTAGACCCCTTGAGGAACGTAACAAGGGGTACAGTGAGCATTTACCCCCCACTGGTGTCTGTCAGATCTTTGGAACAGTGGGCTGTACAAAATTTTTAATCTGTCAGACACCAGTGGGGGGGGGGGGGGGTAAATTCTCACTGCACCCCTCATTACATTCCATGAGGGGTGTAGTTTCCAAAATGGGGTCACATGTGGGGTTTTGTTTTTTTTGCGTTTGTCAAAACCGCTGTAACAATCAGCCACCCCTGTGCAAATCACCTCAAATGTACATGGTGCACTCTCCCTTCTGGGCCTTGTTGTGCGCCCCCAGAGGACTTTGCGCCCACATATGGGATATCTCCGTAGTTGGGAGAAATTGCATTACAAATTTTGGGGGGCTTTTTCTTTCCCTTTTACCTCTTGTCAAAATGAAAAGTATAGGGCAACACCAGCATGTTAGTGTAGACCCCAACTTCACTTTTTCATAAGGGGTGAAAGGAGAAAAAGCCCCCCAAAATTTGTTAGGCAATTTCTCCCGAGTACGGCGATACCCCATATGTGGCCTTAAACTGTTGCCTTAAAATACGACAGGGCTCCAAAGTGAGAGCGCCATACGGATTTGAGGCCTGAATTGGGGATTTGCATAGGGGTGGACATAGGAGTATTCTACGCCAGTGATTCCCAAACAGGGTGCCTCCAGCTGTTGCAAAACTCCCAGCATGCTTGGACAGTCAACAGCTGTCCGGTAATACTGGGAGTTGTTGTTTTGCAACAGCTGGAAGCTCCATTTTGGAAACCGTGGCGTACCAGACGTTTTTAATTTTTATTGGGGAGGGGGGCTGTGTAGGAGTATGTGTATATGTAGTGTTTTTTTTACTTTTTATTTTATTTTGTGTTAGTGTAGTGTAGTGTTTTTAGGGTACAGGCACACGGGCGGGGGATTACAGCGAGTTTCCCGCTGCGAGTTTGAGCTGCCGCGCAAAATTTGCTGCATCGCAAACTTGCAACCTGATACTCACTGTAAGCCCCCTGTACATTCACAGGGGGGGGGGGGAACCTCCAGCTTTTGCAAAACTACAACTGCTAGCATTCACTGTCTATCAGTGCATGCTGGTAGTTATAGTTTTGCAACAGCTGGAGGCACACGGGTTGGGAAACACTGAGTTAGGAAACAGACAATGTTTCCCAACCAGCGTGCCTCCAGTTGTTGCAAAACCACTACTCCCAAACATTCTCAGGCATGCTGGAAGTAGCAGTTCGGCAACATCTTTAGAGCCAGATGTTGCCGAACTACAACTCCCAGCATGCTTGGAGTTGTAGTTTTGCAACATCTGGAGGACTACAGTTTGCAGACAACTAACAGTGGTTCCCAATCTGTGCCCTTCCAGATGTTGCAAAACTACAACTCCCAGTATGCCAAAACTGTCCAGGCATGCTGGGAGTTGTAGTTCAGATGTTACAGAACTACAACTCCGAGCATGCCTGGACAGTAAGGGCATGCTGAGGATGTGTAGTTTTGCAACATCTGGAAGGGCACAGTGGTCTCCAAAATGTGGACCACCAGATGTTGCAAAACTGCAACTCCCAGCATGCCCAGACGCCACGGGCTGTCTGGGCATGCTGGGAGTTGTAGTGGAAGGGGACCAGATGGAGCAGGCCAGATCACTTTACGGCGGTCTGGACTGCTGCAAAGGTCCCGCGACGCCGCCGAAGATCAACTCACCTGTCACCACCGCCGCCGTTGGGATCCGGGTCTTCAGGGACGAGGTAAGTACCGGGGCTGGTCCCCAGCACTCCCCCGTCCCTCACCGCGTTCTCCGGTCTTCCTCCCGTTCTCTCCGGACTTCCAGGGGCCGGGCAGGGCGGGAGGAAGTAACTGCCCCCCCCCTCCTCCTGCGATTGGTCGGTTAGCTAACCGAGGAATCGCAGGGGATAGGAGGAGGTGGCAGGCATGCTCGCTCCTAGCCTCCAGCATGGTCCTGGCTGTCTGAGACAACCGGGATCAAGCAAAATTACCGGACGGTCGGGTCCCAGAGACCCAATCAGCCCGGTATCGTTGCAGATCGAAGGCGATTTCCCTCGCGATTTGCGACGATCGCCGACATGGGGGGGCCTACATGGCCCCCCTCGCCGTTTGCCCTGGATGCCTGCTGAAGCATTTCAGCAGGCATCCGCTTCCGATCTCTGCCTGGCACGCGGCAGGGACCGGAATACGCCAGGACGTCCTGTGTCCTTAAGGGGTTAAGGATATTAGGACTTAACTTCTTATCCAGGCCTAACTGAAGGAAATGAAGTATTTGAGGTCCTACTACTCTTAAGAATGCTCTCCATGTTCTTAGGTATACGGCGCATGTTACGTCTTTCCTACTTGTAAGTAAGGTGTTTATTACTTGGTCAGATAGGCCTCTAGCTTTTAGAATTGACCTCAGCATCCAGGCTGTTAGATGAAGCTGAGCCGACTGAGGATGATGAACTGGTCCCTGGTACAGTAGATCCTCCCTGTCTGGAAGAACCCATGGTTGTGAGACTGGCATTGTCCTTAGCAAGATAAACCCAGGCCTTCGAGGCCAAAGGGGCGCTATCAATAGCACTAAGGCTCTGTCCTGCCTTATCTTCAAAATCCGAGGGATAAGGGGAAGAGGTGGGAAAGCGTACCCCTCTTTCTCTTCCCCAGTCCTAAGAGAAAGCGTCTACTGCTGTCGGATAATCCAGTGGGTTGAGAGAATAGAACCTGAGATTCTTCCTGTTTCTGGAAGCAAAGAGATCCATAGAGAATTTTCCAAACCTTTCCTCTATCATTGCAAATACCTCTTGTTTAGACACCATTCGGACTGAAGATGATGAACTCTGCTCAGGAAGTCTGCCATCTTGTTATCTTTCCCTCTCAGGTGAACCGCAGAGAGAGACGTCAACCTGGCTTCTGCTCGGGAAAAAATCTGGAAGGAGACACTTAGAGAGTCTGATCTCTGTTTATTTAAGAAAGCTACAGCAGTGGCGTTGTCTGAATATATCAGCACATCCTTCCCTTGAATTTGAGGAATAAGCAGAGATATTGCCTGGAACACTGCATAGAGCTCTTTGTAAGTTGATGTAGACCGATGCATCAGAGGAGACCATCTACGTTGAAGGAGACGCTGGCCACAGGAGGCACCCCAACCCCAAAGACTGGCGTCTGTATTTACACTCACTAACCAACAAGGGAGACCAAGGTAACCCTTGAGCTATGGTGGATGAACTCCAACAACCTATCAAGGAGACCCTTGCTTTTGAGGAAAGTGAACATTTTCGGTTTAGTGATGAGGGATTGCCATCCCACTTTTGGAGGAAATCTGTCTATAACATCCTAGATCTGTCCTGAGCCCATTTCACTGCTACTACAAAGCCATCATTGTTTGGGATCTTTAGAACTGGACTCCTTGTTGGGATTGAAGAGGAAACCTCTACCTTTGCTAGGGACTTTAAATTTCCTATTGTCCTGAAACTTCTGATTAGGCTTTCAGGATAGGTTTTTTTGCTACGAAAGGAACCCTTTGCAAGGGATGAAACAGTTTGCCTTTTGAGCCCACATCACCCGTCCACTGCCTAAGCCATGTGGCTCTCCTAGAAGAATTAGATAAGGCAGCTGCTCTGGCACCCAATCTTACAGAATCTACTGAGGAGTCTGCCAAAAAATTTACCACCTTGGAGGTTACGGGTGAGGATTCTAAGATCTCTTCTCTAGGAGTCTGGTTAACAAGATAAGATTGTAATTGTGAAACCCAGACTCTTAAGGAGCGAGCGACGCATGTAGCAGCTACATTGGTTCTGATAGAAGCTTTGGCTGCCTCCCAGGTCTTTTTGTTAAAGAACTTGGCTTTTTGGTCCATTGGGTCAGACAGGGTTCCTAGATCCTCAAAAGGCAAGGCGGATTTCTTAGTCATTTTAGCCCCCGGGGCATCAATTAACGGGGCTCTATCCCATGACTTAGTAACTAACTCCTCAAAGGGATACTTCCCTTTAAGGAGTTTAGGGGGGGGGGGGGGGGAAATAAAAGTTCTTCTCGGGATCTTCCCATTCCTTATCAATTATTTGCCTGACACTTTTATACAAATTGAATGTACGGGACTTCTTGGGGCCTAAGCTTTCATAAAGGGAGTCTTCAGTCGTGACTAGAGATGAGCGAACTTACAGTAAATTCGATTCGTCACAAACTTCTCGGCTCGGCAGTGAATGACTTATCCTGCATAAGTTAGTTCAGCTTTCCGGTGCTCCGGTGGGCTGGAAAAGGTGGATACATTCCTAGGAAAGAGTCTCCTAGGACTGTTTCCACCTTTTCCAGCCCACCGGAGCACCTGAAAGCTGAACTTATTTATGCAGGATAAGTCCAACTGCTGAGCCGAGAAGTTTGTGACGATCGAATTTACTGTAAGTTCGCTCATCTCTAGTCGTGACCGTCTCTATGCTCTTCTCAAGATTAGCAGTAAGGCGAATTGCTTTATGGAGCTGATCATCTGGAGAAAAGTTGGATTTAAACTCTTTTTGCTGTTCATCAGAGGAGGAATATAGAGTAAGATTTTCCTCTTGAACACTAGGGGAACTGGAAATAGCAGGGATGACCACAGATGAGGATGAAGCACCCACATTCCCGACAATTCCTAGTCCTTTAACCCCTTAGGGACCAAGGGCTTTTCTGTTTGTGCACTTTCATTTTTTCCTCCTTTAAAAAATCATAACTCTTTAAATTTGGCACCTAAAAATCCATATGATGGCTTATTTTTTGCCCCTGTATGGCCGGCACTCTCCTTCCTCGTCATCACGTAGTCGCGTACGTGCGTCGGCGTGCGTAACGACGTGATGACGGCGACAGATAGCGAGGATACCCGGCCGGCAGCAGAGACGTTCCGGAGCAACGGGGACACGGCGACAGCGATGGAGCGACATCCAGGGCAGCGGTGACGGGTCCGGAGCGGCGGGGACACGCGAGTATTACCTCCTATACCAGTGGTCTTCAATCTGCAGACCTCCAGATGTTGCAAAACTACAACTCCCAGCATGCCCGGACAGCCAACGGTAGTTTTGCAATATCTGGAGGTCCGCAGATTGAAGACCACTATTGGGTTCAAAATCTTAAATTTTTTAGATTTTGCACCTAAAATAGGGTGCGTCTTATACGCCGGTGCGTCCTATAGGACGAAAAATACGGTAGCTAGCAGAATATGGAATGAAATTAAAACTGCTCCGACATGCTGGAGGAGTTCTTTCAGCAAAATACTAAAGGGCAACCAGGAATAGTCTGCTTAGCTGCTATGGGCTGGAACTGCTGCCATGGGCTGCTGTACTGCTGTAGGCTCGGGCTTCTGCTGCTGTTGATATTGCTGCAGGCTGGCTGCCTGCTGTCCACAGGGTTCCGGATGCTGAGAACGCTGATGGGGAATGCAAAAAGTAGAAATCCTGCGCCCCTTTTGAATGGAGCCGGAACCGTAAGACACTACGCTGCCGGGCTGATGTCACATCCGCCGTTGTTGCTGCGTAAGCAACGTTCCAGCCCCAGAGACAGGAGAGCCAGCGGAAACAATGCTCCTCCACAGCACACCAAGGACAAGCAGGACTGCTCTGTGCACTGAGGCTCTGTGACATGCCCCCCGGCTCACACAGCAGGATGATTGACAAGCCAGAAGCCAGTACAGAGCCCTGCTTGTCCCACCCACACAAATGCAATCGCTGCAGGGTCAAAATATTCACATTGTTTGGCCAATGTGTATTACAAATATACATCTAATGGTATCTACATTATATAAAATGTTTTTGCTAATGACAAGTGCATTTTAAAGAAGTGCTCTGCTACTATGCAAATAAATCCTTAGCACTACATTACAACTTTATAATAGACTTATAGACTTCCAGCCATATTAAACAGTCTAACAATTTACAGAACAATCACTGGATCTTTGGGAGCGGCCCCAGAATCAGCAGCACATTCTCCATTACACGGGATGCGTGCAACTGATGGACAATACTTTTTTTTTTTTTTTTTAGTGGGTCGAAGTAAAGGTCCGACCTCTGGGATCCCCTGCAATTTTCAGAACTCTTGCCGCTGCATCGATGCAGGGTCTATGGCTGAGTTTCCCGACCAAGGTGCCTCCACCTGTTGCAAAACTACAACTCCCTGCATGCTCGGACAAACTTCCCTGTCCGGGCATGCTGGGAGTTTAGTTTTGCAACAGGTAGAGGAAACCAGGTTGGGAAAAGATGACCTATGGGAGCGCCAGAGATACTCAAGTACAGTGTTCAGACGCCCCACGATCAGACACTTATCCATTACGCACGGTGCTATCGCCAAGTTCAGCCAATAATCTCCCCTTAGACAGGGACTTACCAGTGCATTTAAACCAGCTGTAGACAAAACTATCATAAGTCCTTCACCAACATTGCACAAACATGTAATGCTGCGGCCCCTAAACATTTTAATAAAATGGAAATAGGCTTCATTTTACCCAAATGGAACATGGCCTTAGGCCAGGGTTACACGGTGACCTTTTGCAGCACCACTAATTAGTTTTTAACCATCTAGCGATAGCAGCAGTCAAAGCCCTGAATGGCCACTTAATAGTTAAAATCAATCAGTAGTGCTACAAAAAGCCACAGTGTAGCCCTGGCCTAAATCTTTATAGACAGAATTATACATAGTAAAAACCAGATAATGGAGCAAATCTATACTTGCTGGGTACATTGTAGTACATTTTCCACAATTAAAAGGGGTACTCCAGAGGGGGGAAAAAAATTTTTTTTTCATGTTAAATGGTAATAAAAAAATTTTTTTTTTAAACCACTTAAAAAAAAATTACTATTTAAAAATTAAATTTAAAAATCAATCCGTCCAGTACTTAGCTGCTGTTTTCTTCAGAGGAAGTTGTGTAGTTCTTTCCAGTGGACCAGTGTTCTTTACATCTCTGTCCATGTCAGGAACTGTCCAGACTAGGATCAAATCTCCATAGTAAACCTATCCTACTCTGGACAGTTCCTGACAAGCCGGGACGCCCCCCCCCCCCCCCCCCCCATACCCCCCTGTGATCTCCAGCACAACACCCCATTTATCAAGTTCACAGAGCGAACTCCACACCGTGTTGCGTGACCCTTCATACCCCATCCCATAGGCATGAATGGAAGGGGCGTGGCATAGCGTGGCGTCACGAACACAGAAGCTCCAAGCTTCCGTGTTCAGAATGGGGGGGCAGGAGATCACAGGGGACCGGCCCGCGATCAAACATCTTATGCCCTACCATTTGAATAGGGGATAAGATGTCTAGGGGAGGAGTACCCCTTTAATGCCAGTAAAATATTCTGGTCAAGCACATCTAATCATCATCACTTGCACAATAAAATAATCTTTGTGTTTCAGGATCAGATGGGAAAGGAGGGATTTGGTTTATTAGAATCCAAGGAAAGGACCCCCCCAAAAAAAAAAAAAAAAATCAACCCCCAAACACGCAGGCAGCAGATTGTTAATACAAGTACATGCGGATCACACCAAACAACCCATAAAAAAAATAAAATCAATAAAATTGGATCCGTACTCTGGGATCCCCCAGCACAGCCCTATTACCACAGGGGTGGGGCGGTACACACCAGAGGTTTGTTGTTCTCACTCGGCTCAGGGGTTTCGGGAATGAAAATGTGGCAAAGATGGGTTGACTTGGCAGAGTGCTTTATTGCAGCTCTTAAAAAAGAAAAAAAAAAAAAAAAAAAGAAGAAGGCAGGACATGACTGTACCCCCTCCAACACCCCTGCAGTGATCACATGACACCAACACAGCCAATCCAAGTGCACTTTTTTTTCTAAACAACGTTAAGCTTTGATCGGCCATGTTTGGTGTCACACTTTCACATAAGGGTCTGGACAGTCTCCCTTGTAAAATTTATAATCCCCCTCCCCCACCCATTGATACATCTCTTCCCCCCCCCCCCCCCTACTACTATTCTTCTAATCAATAACTGGCTGTATCCAGCAGTCCGGACTGTCCGTATCCAGTGCTTATGTGCAATATTTTACCATCAGCTTGTGTTAGCTGCCCTGTGACGGGACCCCCGAGGGGCGTAGGCAGATGTGTGATATAAAAGGACGGGAGCCGAGCTCAGATAGTCGGGTGAAGTCTCCAGCAACCTTAAAAGTTCAAGTAATAGAAAGTCCAGATATACCTCCCTCCCCCGCTCCCGAGTAGTAGAAAAGTCTATAAAACAACGCCTGGAGGGAGGAGCCTACATCGCTGCAGGATTATTGGCGCCGGTAACCAGTTTGTGATTTATTTAAAAAAAGGAAAGGAGAAACAAGAAGTATCAGCAATTTGTGTCCTTCCTGGCAGTGTGGTGTCCGCAGATGGCGCCAGCATGGAAGGAGGTGTGCTAACCATCGCCAACGAGTACGACATACAATCTGCAGAGACAGGAGAGAATAATACAGGTCACTTGGTTAATGCCTTATCTTTTAGATTTATTCTCTCTTAAAGTATCCCCCACCCCTATTCACAGGATAGGGGATTAGTGTCTGGTCATGAAGGTCCGACCGCTGGGACCCCCAGTTCTCCAAACTGCATCTAGGTCTACAGCAGGACCATGAACTGAGGATTAATGCAGGATCGGAGAGGTGTGCAATTTTGTGCATTTTAATGCATTTGGGGCCCATTTAAAAAATATATATATTATAAATGATATATTTAATAAAGATAAAACCACAACAAAATAATGATAAAATAAATAGAAATAAATAAAAATATATAAATGATGATTATGACAAAATATTATATCTATATCTTCTGCTCCACAAGAGGTTTCTGTCCTGGGGCACCTGTCAAACCGTATATATACTCCCAACATTAGAAGTATCCCTCATCCAAAGAAGAAAATATGATCTAAGGGTATGTTCACACGGGCGGATTTATTTGTGGGTTTCCCCGCTGCGTTTTAGAAAATGGGCGGGCTCTTCTTGGCAGATTTTCCGCTGTGTAAATTCCGCTGCCGAAAACCCGTCACAGACCCTACTAACTTCAATGGGGATTGCAGAGGATTTTCCGCAGCGGAAAATCTGCTGCGGACAGCCGAGAAGAGCCCGCCCCCTTTCAAATATGCAGCAGGAAACCCACAAATAAATCCGCCCATGTGTATGTACCCTAATTGTGAAGAGAGAAGAGGGGGTCTGACCTTTGGGACCCCCTGCAATCTGAAGAACTTGAATAGAGCTGTGGCCGTGTGTGCACAACGCCTTTGCATTCTGATGGTCACTCAGGTCCTGGATACTTATTCCCTATCCTGTAGTAAGGGGGGGGGGGGCAGCTTCTTATGCAAGACCTTTAAAAGGGGCTGTGTGCTGCCCTGCAGTTCGGAGCTCAGCTCACAGCATCCAGAAGTTCATTACTCCGAACGCTGTGTGCGGGCTTCCGTGTTCGCAGCCGCCGGGCGTGACGTCACAGTGGTCTCGCCCCCTTCACATAGACTTTCGTTGAGGGGGCGGGCGAGCTCCGAACTGCAGGGCAGCGCACAACCCCTTTAAGAATTTCCTTCATTGGGAAACTCACACCCAGAGCACCAAAGAAGTGATCGGACAGGGTGCAAGTGTCTAGAAATTATAGGGAACACAACAGGGAGCAGTCAGGATCCGGGTACTTACCATCGAGCACTGTCAGTGGGACTTCTGCAGCTTGTCCTTTCTTGGGACCAGGACTTTCCGTGCATAAGGCAGTGCAAACAGCAGCGATAAGAAGAATAAATGGCCTATAAAATAGACCGACATGTACACCTGTGAAGAGAGGGGGAGGGGTGTTAAAGGGTTGGCCAGCATTTGGAATCCTCATTTATATTTTTATTTTATTTCCAGAAGCTAAAAACCTGTCGTGGTAATTCAGGTGGACTGTTTGGTACAGTGTGTCAGAGCATCTTCTTAAAACAAAGTAATGCAGCTGAGCTCGACACATTTAAATGAGAACTGTCAACTTTTGGATGTGTCAGAGCAGATTTTCCCAGCCAGTGTGCCTCCAGCTGTTGCAAAACTACAACTTCCAGCAAACCCAACAGCCAAAGGGTCTCTGGGCATGCTGGGAGTTGTAATTTGCTACATCTGGAGGCACACTGGCTGGGAAACACTGGCATGGAGACATATCAAAAGTTTTGATTGGTCAGGGACTGAACACTCAGACAACCAATCACGAGCCAGGAATTGAGTATGTTAAGCAGGTTCTCTCTCGCCTGTGTCATGTGACCTGGATGGACTTACAATGGAAGTTCAGGTCTCAGACACAGAGCGAGGAGAGAAGGTTGTTCTCATCAGTCATTGTCTGAACACTCGCCAATAAAAACTCGACATGTCCCAAAGACAAGTTTTTTTTTTTCTCCCCCCTTTCACAGGTAGGCTTTAAAGGGGTACTCCGCCCCTAGACATCTTATCCTCTATCCAAAAGGATAGGAGATAAGATGTCTGATCACGGGGGTCCCACTGCTGGGGACCCCCGCGATCTCAGCCGCCACACCCGACATCCAATGCACGGAGCGGATGACTGGCGATGCAGAGTGGAGGTTCGTGACGTCATGTCCAGCTTGTGATGTCACGGTCACGGCCACGCCCCCTCAATGCAAGTCTATGGGAGGGGGCGAGACTGCCATCACGACCCCTCCCATAGACTTGCACTGAGAGGGCGTGGCCGTGATGTCACAAGAGGGGCGCGGCCATGACATCACGAGCCTCCGGAGCTGAACAGACGCTCTAAACGAATGCTGGGTGCAGCAAAGAGATCGCAGGGTCAACAGCGGCGGGACCCCCGCAACCAGACATCTTGTCCCCTATCCTTTGGATAGGGGATACGATGTCTAGGGGCAGAAAACACCTTTAAGCCTCTTAATAATGTACTTAATAATGGAATTACGCAAGGAAATGCTTCAGTGTGAACATACCACACCTGACTGGCAGAGTGGGTCAGGGCATGCATGTGGTCTATCCTTCCAGCTGACAAGAGGGGATATGGCTGACAGGTCTATGGCGGCCACATCTACTACCTGATGTCTGAAGTGGTACCACAACGGAAGCCCATATGCGGTAGAAGCTTGGGGCGCTTTGCTGTTGCCTTGGCAACAGGATTTCCTATTCTCCTATCATTGGAAGTACCATTTAAAGGGAATGGGTCACCAAATGTGATTTTTTTATTTTTATTTATTTATTTATTTTTTTTAGAGGTTACATTTTCACATTTTTTTAATTTTATTGGAAGTATAAAAAAATTAAATATTATCACAAAATATGAAAAATTGAATAACGTGTCATATGTCCTACTGTTGACCAGCAGAGGGAGCTAACATGAGGAATCTAGTGAAAGCAAGAAACTTGTCTGGCTGCTGCCAATTAGACCTCGCCCATCTACCTTCCTCCTCTGTCTATGTGCAAAAGGAGAGTGGGTTTTGTAGTTTTTTCAATTCCACTGTCACCATTTTGTTGGTGACAATTCCAGTCACCTAATCTGTGCTTTGCACATGTGCAGTAAGCAGTCAATGCTTTTCTATGAAACACTGTCTTAAAGGGGTACTCCCCTGGAAAACATTTTTTTTAAATCAACTGGTGCCAGACAGTTAAACAGATTTGTAAAGTACTTTATTTAAAAATCTTAATCCTTCCAGTACTTATAAGCTGCTGTATACTCCACAGGAAGTTATTTTCTTTTTGAATTTCTTTTCTGTCTGAGCACAGTGCTCTCCGCTGACACCTCTGTCCATGTCAGGAACTGTCCAGAGCAGGATATGTTTTCTATGGGGATTTTCTCCTACTCTGGACACTTCCTAAAATGGACAGAGGTGTCAGCAGAGAGCACTGTGGTCAGACAAAGGAAATTCAAAAAGAAAAGAACTTCCTGTTGAGAATACAACAGCTGTCCTGGAAGGACTAAGATTCTTAAATAGAAGTAATTTGCAAATCTGTTTAATTTTCTGGCACCCGTTGATTTAAAAAAAAATAATAATTAAAAAAATAATAATAATAATAATAATAATAATAAAAAAAAAAAAGTTTTCCAGTGGAGTACCCCTTTAACTTTCTTATGCCCTATGCCTGCCATAAAGCAATTGTGTAGGTGTTGTGAAGTGACACACCACAAAGAGGCTACAGTAATGGCAGCCCCCAGTAGACACTTTTTTATTCGTTTTATTGAAGTGTAAAAAACAAAAATCAGCATTACAGAGGAAAAGGCAGGCAATGAAAAAGTACATAGCAAAAGAATATACATCATAAAGTGCAAAGTACATTGCCAATTAACATCCGCTCACATTAACTGAGGCAAATCTGCCGATTAACAAAGGACATAAAAACATGCGCTTGTACGTGCTAACATACAAAAGTAAGGTCCATTAGTGTATCAGGTTCCAGAACCTAACCGTAGCCATATAATTGTAATAAAATAAGACTAAGGAAACACAGTGCCGCTGCCCTTATGGAAATCTAGCGTATAATATCTTAGAACATCTGCGGGGCTGTCAAGAAACCAATAGGTGGGAGGATCCCATGTCCTCCCAGTTCTCAGTAGTCATAGAAGGGATATGGGACCTCCAGTACCGTTCAGCAGGGAGAGGGGGACAGCTAAATTTTAGTCTGGATGAGGCGGGTGTATAAAATGGAAACCATGCCTCTGGGACCATGTAAGCATAGCACTCCAACCAGTGGATAGGCTGAGACTGGAGGACTACCAGCGGGGAATTAACAGCATTGCACAATTGGAGGAATTTATAAAAAGTTTCCATGGGGACCCCAAACTTAGTCTGGAGTTGTAGAAAGGAGCACAGAACATTGTCAGTGAAGAGATGTTCCAGTAAAATAACCCCATAGCCTGTTCAAAAGTCGGAATCCGGGGAACCCATGAGGTGAGAGAGACGTGGGTTGTGCCAAAGAAGAAGGTCAGCAGGGACATCAGCAAAGGCATAGATCTGCTTGGTGGCCTTCCACGACTGGACAGCTAGTCTTCTGCTGGGGGACCCTCTAACAGTGGGGGAGGGGAGCTGCACATATCTAACCAGCGTACACTCCGCCATTGGCATGGGATCAGGGAGCACCCAGTGTCGCATGTACCCAGCTAAATATTAGAGATGAAGGTCAGGGACAGCTTAACCTTATTCCTATTCAGACCCCAGATAAAGGGAGCAAATAGTAAGTGTAGATTGATAAAAAAAGATTTAGGCACAGGTACCGCTGAATGCTCCAAGATATATAATCAGCTTAATAAGATTAACGCGACCCGCCACTGCCAGAGGGAGAGAACTCCACAATCTGAACTTCTTGTATGTAGGGCAATAGGGGTACAACATAAGTGGCGGGATCATGCGAGGAGTCCCTATAAATGTAAATTCCCAGGTAAATACCACCGGCAGACCACACACTACCGAAGCCCAAGGAGAGTCCAAGAGGGGCATAAAAGCAGATTTAGACCAGTTTATACATAGGCCAGAGAAGCTATCAAATTTATCAAGTAGTTGTATAATGTAGGGAAGCATCACCTCAGGGCGGGACATGAAGAGGACCATATCATCAGCATAGAGACCTATACGCTCCTCCCCATGGGACATACCCGTATAGAATGTATCCTGCCTAATGAGCTTCACTGCCAGTGGAGACAGCCGGCAAAGGACTGTGAACATATACCATTAACCAGAACCTGAGCCCGAGGCTTCTTATACAAGATAGATACCCAGTGCCTAAAATTATCCCCAAACCGATCAAGAACTGCAGAAAGGTAACCACATTCAACTGTCGAAAGCCTTGGCCCCATCAAGTGCCGCCAAGGTCCAGTCTCCATGATAAGCTACACCCACCTGGACAGCCACTTGCACTCGCCTAATATTGTCTGAGGTGGATTTCCCCAGGCATAAAGCCCGTTTGATCCAGGTGTATAATGGAGAGGATCACACAATTTAGGCAGTTGGCCAAAACTTTAGCTATGAGTTTATAATCCAGATTCAATAATGAGATTGGGAGATAAGAGCCACAATCAGTAGATAATAAGACTACAATAGTAGCATCGTACAAGGAAGGAGGAAAAGCCACCTCCCTAAATGCCAATGTGTACATGTCGAGAAGGAGTATTTCAGAGTACCGAAGATAAAACCTCCAGGGGAAGACCATCGGGTCCAGGAGATTTTCCTTTGGCCATATCACAAATAGCATCCTGCAACTAACAATTCATGTTGATTTGCTGTGAGAGTAGGAAAATCAATGGCGTCCAGGTAGGCGTGCAATTGGGCCAAACTGTAGTGCGCCCTAGGACATATATAGATCTGCATAAAAGGAGGAGAACAGTCTGGCAATGTCAGAGCTGTCAATCAAGATAGAGCCATCTAAGGCCCGAATTTTAAGAATGGTCAGAGAAGCAGAGTACTGCTGCACCAAATGGGCTAGTGATTTACTGGACTGATTCCCATGTTCAAAGTAAAATTGTTCCATGAAAAATAGTTTTCTATTCATCTTCTCATTAAAATGCCTCATGTAAAGGCGGCCCATAGACAGCTAACGCCTGTTTGTTCGTTTTGGAAGGATCTAAAACATACAGCTCCTCCAACTCCGAACACTTGCCGGCCAACTCCACCTCCCACCTAGAAGTGTCCCCTTTAAGAAAAGAAGTTGTGGAACGAAGGCATCCATGTAGGTATGCCTTCATAGTTTCCCACACCATATCAGGGGAACCCTCAAGCAGATTATGTTGTAAGAATACGGACAGTTGGTCCGGGATCCTATCTGACTCACCAATAAGGTCTAACCAGAAGGGGGGAAAGATCCGATATGACTCTAGGCTCATAGGCGACCTGTCCTACCTGGGCATAACATAGGGAAATACAAAGGGCCAAGTCTATACGTGAGAGGGCATTCTTACCAATAGTGAAGCATGAGTATACACGAGAGCCAGGGTGACTAAGTGTCAAGCCAACCCAACTCCTCCAAAAGTGAGGAGAGCGGAGATAACAGAGGCCGAAACCGAGGACTGACCCCCAGAGTTATGCCTATCTAGCAGTGGGTCTGGTACAAAATTTTAATTGTCCATACAAATAGTACAAGCATTAGTGTAATCAGCAGCAAAGGCAATAGCCTGATGATCAATATCTAGATCAGCTGGAGGTGGAATATACACAAAAAGGAGCACATAAGGAACATTGTTAACACAAGCATGTATAAATACAAACCGGCGACGAGGGTCTTTGCGAACTGCAGTGGGCTCCCATCTAACAGATCTGTGGACCAGGACAGACAGGACCCCAGGGAGAAGGAGGTATGAAAGGTAAAATTGTGAGCATTGCACCCAGGGCCTAGACAGTAAGTGGACCCTGTATGGAGTCAGGTGGGTCTCCTGCAGAGCGATTATATGGGGGTTAAGTCTACGCATCTGTGTAAAGACCAACAGCCTCTTTTTAGGTGACCCAAGACACCCTCACATTCCACACAAGTACCTTGAAAGAAGCCATACTTCAAAATCAGCAGGTACAGACAATACGGAGGCAGCGGCAGTATAGATACCAGTAAACACTCCGCTAAGAGCCTCCATTTTGTTGACCAAGTGTGCTGCTGCCATTTTCTTTTTTTTTACATGTTTTGTACTTGCCACAGCAGCGTGCACCCGTGTATTGGGTTTAGGTGCTGGCTACATTTTTTTTTTTTTTGCTGTGCAATGTGGGGAGAGGGGCTCCCTCTGTAGCTGTGCATCCCCTCCCCTATTTCACAGGAGGTGGTTTTGAGTTGTTAGTGGATCCAGCATGTCGCCCAGCCTGAGGTGAGTGAATGTTAGGGTCCCAGCCTATATGAGGCCACCTCCACGTGGTGGATGGGGGGGGGAACACGTTTTGATCAAAAAGTGCGCCAAGAGCCTCCATTTTGTTGGCCAAGTGTGCTGCTGCCATTTTCTTTTTTTTTACATGTTTTGTACTTGCCACAGCAGCGTGCACCCGTGTATTGGGTTTAGGTGCTGGCTACATTTTTTTTTTTGCTGAGTAAACACTAGTGACAAAATATAGAGCATTACACATGAGTTAAATAGCAAAATGAGCAGATACCAATGAGGATCTACGAACCAGTCAGTCCAGATAACAAAGAGGACAAACTAACAAAGTCCACAGTGAGGAAGATACAGACTCTGGTTATGGCTCCATCTAGTGGGGAAAGCCTGTAATTACATGTAAGAACGTGATTCACAAATTAAGTAAAAAGAATAAGGCTGGGTTCACATCACGTTTTGTCGCATACGGCAGGGGGAGCTGAAAAACTTGCGCTCCCGTATGCCTTCATATGCGGTCCCGTATGTAATTCATTTCAATGAGCCGACAGGAGTGAAACGCTGACTCCGATCGGCTCATTTTTGCCCCGTATACGGTTTTCCCACCGCACCTAAAATCGTGGTCGACTACCATTTTAGGCCCGTGGAAAACCGCATACGGGGCAAAAATGAGCCAACCGGAGTCAGAGTTTCACTCCTGTCAGCTCATTGAAATGAATTACATACGGGACCGCATACGAAGGCATACGGGAGCGCAAGTTTTCAGCTTCCCCTGCCCTATGCGGTCCCGTATGGGACAAAACGTAGTGTGAACCCAGCCTAAAAGACGCCAAGGAGGAAAGTAGATGATAAAAAAAAGAGGAGGAGAAGGGATGTAAAAGGGATAGAAGAAGAGGAGGAAAGCAGAAAGCCAAAAGGGAGGAGAATTTGAGCTAAGAGACAGAAACCGGGAAATGGCAGAAGGGGAAAGGGAGAAGGAATAGGGAGGAGGGGGACAAGAGCAGAGAGAGGAATCAGCTAAGGAGAAGGAAGAAGGGGAGTATATAGGGTGTAAAGAAAAAAAGAAAGCCAGAGACGACCACTGGAGGAGAGAAGAAATAAAGCAAGAAAAGTAAGGGATGAACCAGAGGAGAAATAGGAAAAGGGATTTCCAGAGAATACAAGCAGCCGAAAACAACATGTAAGGAGAGTCCAAGCAGCAAGATAACTGCAGCAAGAACAGAGTCCCGGCCTGGAGGACCAGAAAAGCACGAGTGCCCTCATCCATTCTTCCAGAGGTAGGTCTTCAACCTGCAGACCTCCAGATGTTGCAAAACTACAACTCCCAACATGCCCGGACAGCCAACGGCTGTCCGGGCATGCTTGGAATTGTAGTTTTGCAACATCTGGAGGTCCGCAGGTTGAAGACCACTGGCATATGGCATCTGTAACACCGCAGCTGTAGCAGAGTCCGTATACACAGACGAGGGTCAGCAGATGAGACATGCAGTGAACATAGAAAGTATTAGAGTCCCCGGTGAGCTAGCCAGTCCAAGTTGACACGGCGCTGGCGCCAGTCATCAGCCTCCTGGGGGGTAGAGAAGAACATGGCTCGATCTCCGTCCACTACCCGCAGCCTGGCAGGGTAAACCATAGAGTAAACAATCCCTTTGTTGCGCAGTCGGCCCTTGACCGCAGCCAACGTAGCCCTACATCTTTGTAAAGTCCGGAAATACGGACACCCGGGTATTGTCATGGTGCAACTCAGGGAGTCTTCGCGCCGAGCGTAGGATCAAGTCCCGGTCATTACAGTTTATCCCGGTCATTATAGTTTGGCCAGCAGTGGCCTTGGTAGGGCGCCAGGTATGGGAGGTTTTGCTGGGATGCGATGCGCCCTCTCCACCGCAAACGCAGGAGAAAAGTCCACATCCAGGAACATGTCTTTCAGACAGCTTTCCACAAAGGCGCCAGTGTTTTGCCCCTCTGCCTATAATTCTGATATTTCGTTGCAGTCTATTCTCTAAATAATCACTTTTCTGTTTGCCTGCTCCACTTGAGTACGAAGGGCAGCGATAGAATCAGGGACAGGACCCACAATGTCCTCCAGCACCGAGACACGCTGCTCGACCTCCATCACCCTGTCCCTGAGATTGTGCAGGTCCTGCCGCAGGAGTCCCACGTCCGTCCTCACTTCCTCCATCTTGCCCATAAGGGTCTTGCTGTTAGCCTGAATAGCAGAGAGTAGCATTTCACTAACCTCCCGGAGGGTCAGCTCAGGGGCGTCTGCATCAGATTCCGAAGAGCCTCCACCAGGTCAAACTGAGGCTCGAGCGCAGAGCGGGCCACAGTTGCACGGTCGGGTCCATCTTGTTTGCCAGCGCGGGCAAATTCTTTTAGCTTCTCCGCCGCTGATTTCTCCTGCCCGTGGTTCGGATCTTTCTTAGGGGGCATCTCCTTAGCTTTATCGGGTCACAGGAGAAGCCAGGATGATTAGTCTGGATGGTGGATTTAGCAGGCTCTAAACGGGAGCACTCACTCCATGTGACCGCTCATACCAAGCACCAGGACACCCCCCCCCCCCCCCCCAGTACATACTTTATTAATAAATAACATTAAATACATTGTCCTAAAACTAAATACATAAATTAAATGCTTTATCTTGATAGAATAAATTTATTAAAAAGAAAAATAATAATAATAATAATAAATAATAAAATGGTGACGCAAACACTTGAAAACTCTTTAACGACCAAGGATGTAAATGTACATCCTGGTGATAATTTCCCTCCCCCAATAAAACCAAAAATTGTCCCCATTTAACCCCCAAAAAGCGAATAAAAAAAAAACAAAAAAAAAAACATTTGGTATCACCGCGTGCATAAATGTCCAAACTATCAAAATATAAATGATAATGATCCCATACGGTGAACGGCATAAACGTAAAAAAATAAAAAGTCCAAAAATGATGCTTTGTCACATTTTATTCCCCAAATTTTTTTATAAAAAGTGATCTAAAAAAAAAAGTTTTATATATGCAAATGTGGTATGAATAAAAAAAAAATAAAATAAAAAAATAAAAAGCCCTCAAACCACCCCATATACGGAAGAATGAAGAAGTTATAGGTGGTCAAAATAGGGCGATTTTAGATTACTGATTTTGTACAAAAAGTTTGAGATTAATTTTTTTAAGCGGTACAAAAATATATAAGTATCTAGCCATGGGTATCATTTTAATCATATTGACCCACAGAATAAAGAACACATGTCATTTCTACCGTAAATTGTACAGTGTGAAAACAAAACCCTCCAAAATGTGCAAAATTGTGGTTTTCATTTCAATTTCCCCCTAAAAAAAAATTTGTGTGTTCACCGCACATTTTTGTTAAAATGAGAGGTTTCATTACAAAGTACAATTGGTCACGCAAAAAAACAAGCCCTTATATGGGTCTGTAGATGGAAATATAAAAAAAAAAGAGGAGTTATGGATTTCAAAAGGCGAGGAGTAAAAAACAAAAACGCAGAAATTAAATTGGCCTGGTCCTTAAAGGGGTATTCCGCCCCCCCCCCCCCGAGTCATCAGCTCTCCAGAGCTACGTTTGCCCCATGGCTGATGACTCACGATACAGGGATCGGAGGTTCGTGATGTCATGGCTCTGCCCCCTTAATGAAAGTCTATGAGAGGGGGCGTGAATGTTGCCACACCCCCTCTCAGACTTGCATTAAGGGGGGCGGAGTGCGTTGTCACGAGGGGCGGGGCCATGACTTCACAAACCGCCCCTGTCATCAGCCACGGAGCAAACTTCGCTCCGGAGAGCTCATGACTCGGGGGGCTGCAGGAGAGATCGCGGGGATCCCCAGCAGCGGGACCCCTGCGATCAGGCATCTTATCCCCTATCCAAGGATAGAGTACCCCTTCAAGGGGTAAAAAAAAAAAAAAAAGGGGGCAGGTCAGAGGGCACTCGCCTTACCTCTTCACTGACATCTGGATATTATAATCTCTATACTCCAATGTGGCAAAACAGAACTGCGACAATGCAGTGTGTAATTCGCAGAGGAGTTTCCTGTATGAACATCAGAACGTGCTGCCATATCACTCCGGCTACACCTGTGCCCTAATCTACTACTCTGACCAACTCTGCTCTGCTACATCCCCATGCCAGCTCTGCTGCACGGCAATAACTGTGGATACAGATCGGTATGCCGCAATACATGGTGGTAGAGACAGATACATTCGCAACTCACCTTGAGCCACTTGTCCCAGGTGAAAAGGCAGAACGGCACCAGCGGGTATCCCATAAAGAGCCAGTGGAAAAACTGCTGCACCGCATAGAGGGGCGGGTGCAGCAGAGGCATGGAGCATATGTGATTGAGCACAGGACTGTCCCGCACCAACTCCATCGCCTGGAGAGAGATGGAAACATAATAGTGTCATATATACGGCAGAATAGTCACATATCAGGTCATATACAGAGCACAGATAGGCGAATAGTAGCCTGGAGCAGCGCAAAAGGTGACTCCTTGAGCCTCATTCCTTGGTGACACAATAAGCAGTTTCCCCATACAGCGTGCCTCCTGCTGCTGCAAAACTACAACTCCCAGCATGCTCTATAATGTCCTCCATGCTGCTGCTACTTCTGAGGGTGTGCTATAAAGCAATGTTTTACAACACAGCTATTGCAAAACTACAACTCCCAGCATGCCGGGCACACTGCTTGAAGAAACCACCCCCGCTCTGTAGATGAACAGCCCCCCCCCCCCCACTGACCTGTCTCTCCACTAAGACTATAAGGAACTCCAGTGAGAAGCAGACGAGGTATCCGGAATGCAGACCATGCCATATGGCCAGGAAGAAGAGGGCGGCTCCCTGAGACACGGCCTTGTTGCCAAGGAAACGGAGACGCTTAAAAACGTATCTGGGAGAAAAAAAAAGAAGAGAACAGAGGGTTACTGGCACGAACATCACAGTAACAAAATCATATTCAGAAATTATCTACAATCGCTAAACCCCCTTACCCAGTCCTATGCTCTTCTCCAGACACTGGGGCCTAGCCCGTTCTCAAACGCTTATCATAAATGGGTGGCTCATATTCCTGACCTGTCCGTGTGCCAGTGAAAGGAAGTGGGGGGGGGGGGGGGGGCGGGGGCTCATATTACCGCACGGTGGCGAGTAGTAGTGATATGCTGATTCATTCATGGTATGTTTTGAGGTTATATTATACGCCTGCTAAGCTGAAGCGTATAAGGGAGTCCTCGTCGGATTTATGTTTTCACTGTTCTGCGGGGGTAGGTACTTTTCGGCAGTGTCCAGTTATAGCCTCTTTTTGGAGGGAGGTGATGGGGCTTTTGGCGGGCAATCTAGATTTCCCCTTCCAGCTTACCCCGGTGGTGTGCTTGTTGCGAGTCATAAATGAGGTGGCATCAGGTCTGCATAGACGTATCCTGATCCGTTTCTTGTTATTCTGTGCCCATAAGGTGGTTGTGATGATGTGGAAGGATGCGTCCCCTCCCCCTTTGTCTCGCTGGATGAATATGGTAAATAAATACGTCCCGTTGTACCAAGCTTTGTATAAGAGTCGTAGATACCCAAGAAATTTGACAAGTTGCGGACTCCTTGGCTTTTACTGGATGTGTCGGCCGACCTTCCATCCATACTTTTCTCTACTAGGATATTGGTTTTGCGGCGGGGGTGGGGGGAGTCATTGGGATGTGTGGTAGTGTGAGTGTATACTTGTCTATTGGTGTGGGGCTTCTCTGGACGGTACTGGGGACATTCTTTTATCTTTATCCCTGTCATAGTGACGGAGTAGACCTGTGGACCTACAGAGGCACTGGATATGTGCTGCACGTTATCGTGCTGTTTATTTTATGCAAACAAAACTTAATAATAATAAATAACAAATACTTTAAAAAAAAAAAAAAAGAAATGATCTGCAAAAGTCACCTAATAAAGTATAATACAGGATATAACTCAGGATCAGTACAGGATCAGTAAAGTAATGCATGTACACAGTGACTTCACCAGCAGAATAGCGAGTACAGCTCTGGAGTATAATACAGGATATAACTCAGGATCAGTACAGGATAAGTAATGTAATGTATGTACACAGTGACCCCACCAGCAGAATAGTGAGTACAGCTCTGGAGTATAATATAGGATATAACTCAGGATCAGTACAGGATAAGTAATGAAATGTATGTACACAGTGACCCCACCAGCAGAATAGTGAGTACAGCTCTGGAGTATAATATAGGATATAACTCAGGATCAGTACAGGATAAGTAATGAAATGTATGTACACAGTGACCCCACCAGCAGAATAGTGAGTACAGCTCTGGAGTATAATATAGGATATAACTCAGGATCAGTACAGGATAAGTAATGAAATGTATGTACACAGTGACCCCACCAGCAGAATAGTGAGTACAGCTCTGGAGTAGAATACTGGATATAACTCAGGATCAGTACAGGATAAGTAATGTAATGTATGTACACAGTGACCTCACCAGCAGAATAGTGAGCACAGCTCTGGAGTATAATACTGGATATAACTCAGGATCAGTACAGGATAAGTAATGTAATGTATGTACACAGTGATCCCACCAGCAGAATAGTGAGTACAGCTCTGGAGTATAATACAGGATATAACTCGGGATCAGTACAGGATAAGTAATGTAATGTATGTACACAGTGATCCCACCAGCAGAATAGTGAGTACAGCTCTGGAGTATAATACAGGATATAACTCGGGATCAGTACAGGATAAGTAATGTAATGTATGTACACAGTGACCTCATCAGCAGAATAGTGAGTACAGCTCTGGAGTATAATACAGGATATAACTCAGGATCAGTACAGGATAAGTAATGTAATGTATGTACACAGTGATTCAATGGTTTCTGTAGATTACACAAGTCTGTATACACATCAGTCTCACCTTGCCACCCAATCATTGGTATTGATATTGAAGCTGGCAATGGTTCCTGTGAATAGCGGCGTAGTCTCAAAGAGCCACACTTTCATATTGGCACAGGCATCCCACCGCGCTTGACCATTTTCATCCTTGTCATTATAACCAAGGCCAGAAAGAATGCAGACTCCTTCCTGCAGGGAAAAGGGGAGTAAAACAAGGGTGATACATGACAAATACACATTCCGGCTCTCCATACCGGCCATATGTGCGGGCTCTTGTGATGTCACAGCTGTGCTTTGTGCTATGAGCCAATCAAATGTTGCCCCCAGATATTTTTGCTGAAACCCTTCGGCAGAGAAACTGCAGCTGCATACCCCTCCTACCCCCACCTATTACATTCCTGCAGGCAGGATGCTGCTGCAAGTAGAGGAAGATATTACAACATCTCATATATTTACATATATTTCCGATTTGGCCGGGATTCTGATATTTCTCCTGTACTGATCTTCTGGGTATTAAAGGGGTACTTAGCGTTTTTTCAACAAACTTATCCGAACGCTGGAGCCGGGAGCGTGTGATGTCATAGCTCCGCCCCCTCGTGACGTCACACGCCGCCCCCTCAATTCAAGTCTATGGGAGGGGGCATGGCACCCCCTCCCATTGACTTGCATTGAGGGGGCGGGGCGGGACGGCATGAGGGGGTGGGGCTATGACGTCACACGCTCCCGGCTCACGCTTCCAAACGCTGAGCAGCGGAGTACCCCTTTAAAGGGACATATGCTGTAAAATATCTACAACTACTGGATAAATGTCTCCCTGGTTCCCGTGCTGCATATATATTTGTGTGTACGGTTAGTCAGGCAGGTATGACAAGTGTGTATGAGGAAGGATAAGAAAGACCCAAAGAAAATATCCAGCACTTACCGTAACCAGCCAGCAGGTGACGTACTTATATAGCATAATTTTGCCCCAAATAGTCATGTACACACAGCGGTACCAGAATGGTTGGTTCTAAAATAACAATTAAAAAAATAAAAATAAATAAAATAAGCGAGAATGATTTAATTAATGATTTCATTAATAATCCAATCTACAGAACACGATCGGTCCTACCAGCCCTAGTGTAATGTATTATTGCTACGTACATACAACATAATAAGCCCCAGGCCCTCTGCTTATCCTTAAAGACATGTGTTCCCCAACCAGGGTGACCCAGCTGTGCAGAGGAAAAGTTGACCAGTTGCCCATAGCAACCAATCAGATGGCTGCTTTCATTTTTCAAAGGCCTAGTTTCTGAGTTGCCCATAGCAACCAATCAGATGGCTGCTTTCATTTTTCAAAGGCCCAAAGTTGCTGAGTTGCCCATAGCAACCAGATCGCTGCTTTCATTTTTCAGAGGCCTAAAGTTGCTGAGTTGCCCATAGCAACCAGATTGCTTCTTTCATTTTTCAGAGTCCTAAAGTTGCCCATAGCAACCAATCAGATCGCTTCTTTCCTAAAGGCCTCTGAAAAGTGAAAGAAGCAATCTGATTGGTTGCTATGGGCAACTGGGCAACTTTTCCTCTGGACAGGTTTTGATAAATCTCCCCCACAATTCCCCTCTTTTCCTATTTAACAGAACAAAATGTAAAAGTCGAAAATTTATGCTTTCAGTCACATGACATTCCAGAAGAATTTATTTTTATTTTTTTATAAAAAGGGATCACAAAGTCACATAGACGCAAACGTGGAACTGATAAAAAGTACAGATCAGGGCGCAAAATAAATGAGCCCCCAAACAGCCTTGTATCCGAAAAAGTGAGAAAGTAATAGGGCAGTGGTCTTCAACCTGCGGACCTCCAGATGTTGCAAAACTACAACTCCCAGCATGCCCGGAGAGCCGTTGGCTGTCCGGGCATGCTGGGAGTTGTAGTTTTGCAACATCTGGAGGTGCGCAGGTTGGAAAACACTGTTATAGGGGTTGTAATAGGGCGATTTTGTTAAAAAATGTAATAATAAATAAAATAAGTTTTTGTTTTCATATAAGCAGTACAATAATACAGTACAAAGAATTAAGAGAACATCAGTTTTACAGTAAAGTAAACACAAAACCCTCTAAACTTACAGTTGCGATTTTCTTATGAATTCCCCTTAAAGGGGTACTCCGTCCCTAGACATCTTATCCCTTATCCAAAGGATGGGGATAAGATGTCTATGATAGCGGGGGGTCCCGCGATCTTGGCTGCGGCACCCCCGACATCCGATGCACAGAGTGAACTTCGCTCCGTGCAGGATGACTGGCAATGCGGGGCAGAGGCTCGTGACATCAGGGCCACCCCCCCCCCCCCCAAGGCCATTACGTCCCCTCCCATAGACTTGCATTGAGGGGGCGTGGCTGTGATGGCACGAGCGTGGCGTGGGCGTGACATCACGAGCCTCCGCCGCTGCACCCAATGTTCTAAACTCCAGACATAAGGGGATAAGATGTCTAGGGGAGGAGTACCCCTTTAAGTTTCTGGCACCAGTTCATTTAGAAAAAAAAAAAAAAGTTTTCCACTGGAGTACCCCTTTAAGGGCATAATGGGCTGTGTCCTTAAGGGGTTAAGGTTTCAGTACATACTACATATTAGGGCTGCACGATATATCACAAAAGCAATCGAATCGCGATTTTTGCTTTTCGCGATACGGCCCCTTGGGAAAACATGCGATTATCTGCTTGGGCTCCCATGGGGCGGGGGGGGGTTGGGGGGGGGGGGGGTCGGCCAGAGCAGGTAAAAACTCATTTAAATACTAAAAGTCAGTGTTTCCCAACCAGGGCGCCCCCAGTTGTTGAAAAACTACAACTCTTAGCATGCCCGGACCGTTAAAGGCTGTCCGGGCATTCTGGGAGTAGTAGTATTACAACAGCTGGAGACACCCTGCTAGAAAAACACTGAGCTAAGGGCGCAGGGAAAAAAAAAAAAAAAAAAAAAAAAAAAAAAAAAACCTTCTGCTCACCTAGTCCCGGTCCCTGCAGATTAGTCTCCCTGCGCTCCGAGGTGTCCTTTCTTAGTACAGTAGGACCTTTCCCTTTTCAGCCAATCATTGGCCGCAGTGGTGTCATGTGTCAAGCCAGTGATTGGCTGATGAGGAAAGGGGAGGGAAAATGTGACAAGGGTGAGGAGAATGTGACAAGGGGGAGGAGAATGTGACAAGGGTGAGGAGAATGTGACAAGGGTGAGGAGAATGTGACAAGGGTGAGGAGAATGTGACAAGGGTGAGGAGAATGTGACAAGGGTGAGGAGAATGTGACAAGGGTGAGGAGAATGTGACAAGGGTGAGGAGAATGTGACAAGGGTGAGGAGAATGTGACAAGGGTGAGGAGAATGTGACAAGGGTGAGGAGAATGTGACAAGGGGGAAGAGAATGTGACAAGGGGGAGGAGAATGTGACAAGGGGGAGGAGAATGTGACAAGGGGGAGGAGAATGTGACAAGGGGCAGGAGAATGTGACAAGGGGGAGGAGAATGTGACAAGGGGGAGGAGAATGTGACAAGGGGGAGGAGAATGTGACAAGGGGGAGGAGAATGTGACAAGGGGGAGGAGAATGAAATAGGCGGTGGGCATAAAATGGGTAGGCAGATGTGAAATGGAGGAGATTTCACCATTTTTTTTTTATTATAGCGCATCGCATATCGCAATATTTAGGCCCAAAATCGCAATCGCACATTTTCCCCCATTTCATGCAGCCCTACTACATATAATATATATAAAGAATAAAAATAAAAAATAAAAACACACACACACACACACTTTATAGTGTAATTTAGCAGTAACGCACGCTGTAGATTTTTTTTGGCTCGGTGCAGCGTGCACAGATTGCAGATTTTATCATTGTATAAACATGTGCTGCCACCCGGAGGCGAGGAGAGGGAAGACGCGTCTCTTACCGCATATTCTTCCGTCAGGAAGTAGCTGTCAGGCAGATAGGGGCCGAACACCATGTATGTGGTCAGGAAGAAGAGTCCGAGGCTGAGCCGCTTCATCGCTGGCTGGATGCTGTATAGCGGCGGAAATAAAAGGAGATCACACACTGGGCGCCATTCTGGAGACCCCCCCCCCTCCCAGTCCCTAAAAGGTCACCTCCTTACCTGTTGGGTCTTTCTCCCTCCACATCGGTCAGTTCCCCCGTCACAAACTGCAGGTACTTGCGCATGGAAAACTGGGGTCCAACTAAAAACCCACCATAGTAGTAGGAAAAGCCACAGACCTCCAGCAAGGTGGGCACTCCCGCCACTGCGTAGCGCTGCTGGTCCGGGGTCAGTGACGTCTGCAATAGAGAGATTTAATGTAACACCCCAGGCAAAAATGTATACACTATATTATGCCTCCTGAGGGGGCAGAGCAAGACACAGGGGTCGAAAAAGCCACTGTAGGAATATTTCCATTCACTGACAGCAAGCAGAGAACTTGAAATCAGTTAAGAGTACATGTCGCTTTAAATAATGTCTGACATGTCTATCTACATGTATAAAAGCAGTAGTCTTCAAATTGTAGACCTCCAGCCGTTGCAAAACTACAATTCCCAGCATGCCCGGACAGCCGTTGGCTGTCCGGACATGCTGGGAGTTGTAGTTTTGCAACGGCTGGAGGTTCACCGGTATGAAAGGGCAAGAGGATGCCTAGAAAACACGTGTATGAGATCCGCTGCTTTCTAGCAGTTGTCTGGGCCAGAGGATGTTTGTGTAATGGGTGACACCCTGGCACAGTGACAGGAGGAGATCCGGAGGAATGACTAAGCGTGGCAATCTTCCTTGGACACGTTACAGAGGAATTACAGGTGCTGCACAACCTGCGAGAGACAAATGATCCGCACCGAGAGACACGATACTAACCTTGGCTTTCCCTCCATCATAGTAATCAAAGGAGAGTCCTGTAAGAGGGGAACAGAGGTCAGTCAGCGCAAGCTGAGAGTGTGTAAATGTTAAAAAAAAAAAAAAAAAAAAATGTATATATATTATATATATATACACACACACACACACACACACACACACACACACATATATATATATATATACACACACACACTTTTTTGCACACCCCAAATTGTATACAGCAATAAATTGTTATATCCTTTATTATACTTCAGAGCTGTACTCACTATTCTGCTGGTGAGGTCACTGTGTACATACATTACATTACTTATCCTGTACTGATCCTGAGTTATATCCTGTATTATACTCCAGAGCTGTACTCACTATTCTGCTGGTGAGGTCACTGTGTACATACATTACATTACTTATCCTGTACTGATGCTGAGTTATATCCTGTATTATACTCCAGAGCTGTACTCACTATTCTGCTGGTGAGGTCACTGTGTACATACATTACATTACTTATCCTGTACTGATCCTGAGTTATATCCTGTATTATACTCCAGAGCTGTACTCACTATTCTGCTGGTGGGGTCACTGTGTACATACATTACATTACTTATCCTGTACTGATCCTGAGTTATATCCTGTATTATACTCCAGAGCTGTACTCACTATTCTGCTGGTAGGGTCACTGTACATACATTATCCTGTACTGATCCGGAGTTATATCCTGTATTATACCCCAGAGCTGTACTCACTACTCTGCTGGTGAGGTCACTGTGTATGTACATTACATTACTTATCCTGTACTGATCCTGAGTTATATCCTGTATCATACTTCAGAGCTGTACTCACTATTCTGCTGGTGAGGTCACTGTGTACATACATTACATTACTTATCCTGTACTGATCCTGAGTTATATCCTGTATTATACCCCAGAGCTGTACTCAGTATAATCATTGGTTGAGAAATATTGTCTTTCGCACTTCACATGACTATAGGGTAAAGGCTGTCCGGGCATGCTGGAAGTTGTAGTTTTGCAACAGCTGGAGGCACCCTGGTTGGGATACACTGCTCTAGTGTTATCTTACACTGACCTCTAGGCAACAGGAACAAATAAGATTATACAGTCCCATAGGTTCCTATGGCAGCCACTATTAACATGGGGTGATATGAATGGAGGTAGATTTCCAAAAAAATTATAAAAAAAAAAAAAAAAGTAGGGTCATTGTAAAACAAGAGATATATTTTGCCCCTATGACAACACTTACCAATCAGCTTGAGTGTAAGGACGCAGTGCGGCATGGTCCACTTGATGTCATAGTCATCGGTGGCTGTGTAGTAGTAGCCAGACAACAGATAGCCCTGTCATCAGAGAGAAGGGTCAGTAATTCCAAATCTATTGTTACCTTAGACAAGCCTGTTGGGGGAGCTACAGGCAACACAGGAAAAAAAAAAGGTATCAGAACTCACCATCTGGAAGCAAAAACTGGTCAACACCGCAGTAACTGTCCTCCCCATGAGGCGAAGGATGAGGAAATGCAGCACAACACATAGTAAAGAATGGTACAACTGAGAACCTAGAGGAGGAGAGATGTAATACATGTATATAGGGGGCAGTATTATAGTAGTCATATTCTTGTACATAGGAGGCAGTATTATAGCAGTTATATTCTTGTATATAGGAGGCAGTATTATAGTAGTTATATTCTTGTATATAGGAGGCAGTATTATAGCAGTTATATTCTTGTATATAGGAGCAGTATTATAGTAGTTATATTCTTGTACATAGGAGGCAGTATTATAGTAGTTATATTCTTGTATATAGGAGCAGTATTATAGTAGTTATATTCTTGTATATAGGAGCAGTATTATAGCAGTTATATTCTTGTATATAGGAGGCAGTATTATAGCAGTTATATTCTTGTATATAGGAGGCAGTATTATAGTAGTTATAGTCTTGTATATAGGAGCAGTATTATAGTAGTTACATTCTTGTATATAGGAGGCAGTATTATAGCAGTTATATTCTTGTATATAGGAGCAGTATTATAGTAGTTATATTCTTGTATATAGGAGCAGTATTATAGTAGTTATATTCTTGTATATAGGAGCAGTATTATAGCAGTTATATTCTTGTATATAGGAGGCAGTATTATAGCAGTTATATTCTTGTATATAGGAGGCAGTATTATAGCAGTTATATTCTTGTATATAGGAGCAGTATTATAGCAGCTATATTCTTGTATATAGGAGCAGTATTATAGCAGCTATATTCTTGTATATAGGAGCAGTATTATAGCAGCTATATTCTTGTATATAGGAGCAGTATTATAGCAGCTATATTCTTGTATATAGGAGCAGTATTATAGTAGTTATATTCTTGTATATAGGAGCAGTATTATAGTATAGTAGGTATATTCTTGTATATAGGAGAAGTATTATAGTAGATATATTCTTGTATATAGGAGCAGTATTATAGTGCTTATATTCTTGTACATAGGAGCAGTATTATAGTAGTTATATTCTTGTATATAGGAGGCAGTATTATAGTAGTTATATTCTTGTATATAGGAGCAGTATTATAGTAGTTATATTCTTATATATAGGAGCAGTATTATAGTAGTTATATTCTTGTATATAGGAGTAGTATAGTAGTTATATTCTTGTATATAGGAGGCAGTATTATAGTAGTTATATTCTTGTATATAGGGGCAGTATTATAGTAGTTATATTCGTGTATATAGGGGCAGTATTATAGTAGTTATATTCTTGTATATAGGAGCAGTATTATAGTAGTTATATTCTTGTATATAGCAGTATTATAGTAGTTATATTCTTGTATATAGGAGCATTATTATAGTAGTTATATATTTGTATATAGGAGCAGTATTATAGTAATTATAGTCTTATGTTATAGTAGTTACATTCTTGTACATATTCCAGCAATTAAAATCTTGTCTATACTATTATGGTAGTTCTATTCTTGTTGAACAATTAACAGGCTTGTGCTATTACCCATAATTAGTATGTATAAAGCTGACACAAGAAAACCTGTGAGGACTATAACAAGTGACCTTCGCTATTATTATGGGATTACACAGTAACCAGAGAGACCGGTTCAGAGTAAACATTGATCTCCAGACCCTAAAACGATCAGTCCCTGCCCACAGCTAAGCTCCTCCTACTACTACATAAATAATGGGAAGGCAGCAACGAGTCCCCTGACCTTGGCTTTTTTTTTTAAAGGGGAATGCACTATTTAAGCCAAAGTCCACTAAGCTTGGTCTGTAATGTTTACGTACTGTGTCTATCTATCTATATATATATATATACACATATATACATATACACACACACACACTGCTCAAAAAAATAAAGGGAACACTAAGATAACACAACCTAGATCTGAATGAATGAACTAATTGTATGAAATACTTTTTCTTTACATAGTTGAATGTTCTGACAACAAAAACACAAAAATTATCAATGGAAATCAAATTTATCAACCCACCGAGGTCTGGATATGGAGTCACACTCAAAATCACAGTGGAAAACCCCACTACAGGCTGATCCAACTTTATGTAATGTCCTTAAAATAAGTCACAATGAGGCTCAGTAGTGTGTGTGGCCTCCACGTGCCCGTATGACCTCCCTACAACGCCTGGGCATGCTCCTGATGAGGTGGAGGATGTTCTCCTGAGGGATGTCCTCCCAGACCTGGACTAAAGCATCCGCCAACTCCTGGACAGTCTGTGGTGGATGGAGCGAGACATGATGTCCCAGATTTGCTCAATCGGATTCAGGTCTGGGGAACAGGCGGGCCAGTCCATAGCATCAATGTCTTCCTCTTGCAGGAACTGCTGACACACTCCAGCCACATGAGGTCTAGCATTGTCTTGCATTAGGAGGAACCCAGGGCCAACCGCACCAGCATATGGTCTCACAAGGGGTCTGAGGATCTCATCTCGGTACCTAATGGCAGTGAGTCTACCTCTGGCAAGCACATGGAGGGCTGTGCGCCCCCAAAGAAATGCTACTCCACACCATTACTGACCCACCGCCAAACCAGTCATGCTGGAGGATGTTGCAGGCAGCAGAACGTTCTCCATGGCGTCTCCAGACTCTGTCACATGTACTCAGTGTGAACCTGCTTTCATCTGTGAAGAGCACAGGGCACCAGTGGTGAATTTGCCAATCTTGGTGTTCTCTGGCAAATGCCAAACATCCTGCACGGTGTTGGGCTGTCGGGCCCTCATACCACCCTCATGGAGTCTATTTCTGACCGTCTGAGTGGACACATGCACATTTGTGGCCTGCTGGAGGTCATTTTGCAGGGCTCTGGCAGTGCTCCTCCTTGCACAAAGGTAGCGGTCCTGCTGCTGGGTTGTTGCCCTCCAACAGCCTCCTTCACGTCTCCTGATGTACTGGCCTGTCTCCTGGTAGCACCTCCAGGCTCTGGACACTACGCTGACAGACACAGCAAACCTTCTTGCCACAGCTCGCATTGATGTGCCATCCTGGATGAGTTGCACTACCTGAGCCACTTGTGTGGGTTGTAGACTCCGCCTCATGCTACCACTAGAGTGAAAGCACCGCCAGCATTCAAAAGTGACCAAAACATCAACCAGGAAGCATAGGAACTGAGAAGTGGTCTGTGGTCACCAACTGCAGAACCACTGCTTTATTGTGGGTGTCTTCCTAATTGCCTATAATTTCCACCTGCTGTCTGTTCCATTTGCACAGCAGCATGTGAAATTGATTGTCAATCTGTGTTCTTCCTGAGTGGACAGTGTGATTTCACAGAAGATTGACTTGGAGTTACATTGTGTTGTTTAAGTGTTCCCTTTATTTTTTTTTTTTGAGCAGTGTATTTTGTGTTGTATGTGTGTGAAGAAAAAAAATAAATAAATTTATATATATATATATATATATATATATATATATATATATATATATATATATATATATATATATATAAATAAATAAATAGTAAAATATATTTATTCACATCTGTTGGGAAACACTAACAGGTTAATGTTTCCCAACCAGGGTGCCTAACCAAAGTACAACTCCCAGCATGCCCGGACAGCCGATGGCTGTCCGGGCATGCTGGGAGTTGTAGTTTTGCCACAGTTGGAGTAAGCCGGTGAGTGGAGGGCGTCTCCGTAGACGACGTCTCGCCGTGTTACGAGGCATCTGGATAAACTCTTAAGCCAGACAGACATTACAGCTCAGCAAGCCTTCAGGGTGGGAAGGAGGCCAGATTTGGCGCGTGCCAGGAGCTCAGGGTGCGCCCGCACAGGGCTCTTCACAGAAACTTTCCGTGCCCCCAAGGCATCCTTCAATTACACTATCCAGGCAAACACCATGTGCCCAATAACCTTCTCGCGCCCGCCGCCAAAACCGCGAGGATTCAGCCTACATGCTCCGTTACCTCCGACGGATGCAAAGCCATCAGCAGGAGCCGACGAGTCTTAAAGGAGCAGCGCTCTGCCTGCTTCACCTGGGCAGCCCGGGTTTTTAAAGGGGTACTCCGCCCCTAGACATCCTATCCCCTATCCAAAGGATACTCCGGCCCCTGTATCACCCATCATCGGAGTGCTGCAGGGGAGATTGCGGGGGTCCCCCGCGATCAGACATCTTATCCCTTATCCTCTAGGGGTGGAATACCCCTTTAAAAAGGGGTTCTCCACTGGAAAACATTTTTCTTTAAATCAACTGGTGCTAGAAAGTTAGATTTGTAAATTACTTCTATTTAAATAGCTTAATCCTCCCAGTACTTCTTAGCAGCTGTATGCTACAGAGGAAATTATTTTCTTTTTGAATTTCCTTTTTGTCTTGTCCACAGTGCTCTCTGCTGACACCTCTGTCCGTGTCAGGAACTGTCCAGAGCAGCATAGGTTTGCAATGGGGATTTTCTCCTGCTCTGGACAGTTCCTGATACAGGCATCAGGTGTCAGCAGAGAGCACTGTGGACAAGATAAAAAAGAAATTCAAAAAGAAAAGCATTTCCACTGCAGCATACAGCTGCTAATAAGTACTGGAAGGATTAAGATTTCTTTAATAGAAGTAATTTACAAATCTGTTTAACAGTGGATTTAAAATAAATGAATAAAAAAAGTTTTCCACTGGAGTATTCAGGATTAGCAAAAACAGCGCCACTCAGGTTGTGTGTGGTATTACAACTTGGATCATAGTCACTTCTATGGAATTGAGATGCACACAACCTGGAGAACAGGGGGCGACATTGTTTAGAGAAAAAAAATATTTCTGCATTGTTTTCCTAATCCTGCATAACCCCTTTAAATGCTGATAGACTTTAGGAACAAGTTACCGTATTTTTCGTCCTATAGGACGCACCGGTGTATAAGACGCACCCAATTTTTAGGGGCAAAATCTAAAAAAAAAATAAAGATTTTTGAACCCAATAGTGGTCTTCAACCTGCAGACCTCCAGATGTTGCAAAACTACAACTCCCAGCATGCCCGGACAGCCAACAGCTGTCGGGGCATGCTGGGAGTTGTAGTTTTGCAACATCTGGAGGACTGCAGATTGAAGACCACTGCAGGAGGAGGTAATACTCACGTGTCCCCGCCGCTCCGGACCCATCACCGCTGCCCTGGATGTCGCTCCATCGCTGTCGCCGCGTCCCCGTCGCTCCGGAACGTCTCTGCTGCCGGCCGGGTATCCTCGCTCTCCGTCGCCGTCATCACGTCGTTACGCACGCCGACGCACGTACGCGACGACGTGATGACGAGGAAGGAAAGCGCCGGCCATACAGGGGATCCCTGAACGGAGAAGACACCGAGGAGGCAGGTAAGGTCCCTCCCGGTGTCCTGTAAGCACTAACCCGACTATTCAGTCGAGCTGTTCAGGACCGCCGCGGTGAAATCGCTGAACAGCCGGGTTAGTGTCACTTTCCCTTCAGACGCGGTGGTCAGCTTTGATCGCCGCGTCTGAAGGGTTAATACAGGGCATCACCGCGATAGCTGATGTCCTGTATTAGCCGCGGGTCCCGGCCGTTGATGGCCGCAGGAGCCGCCGCGATAGGGGTGTATTCGCCGTATAAGACGCACCGACTTTTCCCCCCCCAGTTTTGGGGAAGAAAAAGTTTATCTTATACGGCGAAAAATACGGTAGCTGAAAGCACCAATTTTATGTGGGACCGACCTAATGGGGGCAGGGGTCCTGATCCTTTTGTTTGTGCTAGAGATAAGCAGCAACCATAGGCGCTTGGCTGCAGCATTCTCCCATTCTCACTATTGAAAACATATGCACACTCAGCATAGTTGGGTGTGTATGCACGGGAAAAATTGCTGTCAGCCCACACAGGTGTCCAGCTAAATGCTACTGAAAAGTATGTGCGCCTCCAGTCACAGGATAGGTGTTAACTAGTTGATTGTAGGGGGGCCGCCCTCTGTTTTATGAGAATGGAGATTCCTCCTCCCCCGGGGAATGTTGCAGCAATGCACACAAGTGCTTGGCAACGTCCAGAAGCCCAACAAGAGGCTGGGACACCCCCCCCTATGATCAGCTCGTGAACAGGTTAGACCTGTGTTTCCAAACCAGGGTGCCTCAAGCTGTGGCAAAACTACAACTCCCAGCCGTTGGCTGTCCGGGCATGCTTAGAGTTGTAGTTCTGCAACAGCTGGAGGCACACTGGTTGGGATATACTACACTAGAGGTCCATTTAAGGGTGTGGAGGAGACACCTTTACCCTATAGTCAGGCATGCTATGTGCTGCAGTTTTGCAACAGCTGGAGGCACACTGGGTTAAAGGGGTACTTCGGTTGAAATTTTTTATGTTTTATTTTTATATTTTTTTTAACCCCTTCACGACCACGGACGTAAATGTACGTCCTGGCGGGACTTCGCGCACCAGGACGTACATTTACGTCCTGTTTATGACCGCGAGCATCGGAGAGGTAAGAGGGACCCGCCGTAATGGCCGACATCTGCGATCGCGCGGATGTCCGCCATTAACCTCTTAGATGCCGTGATCAATACAGATCACGGCATCTGTGGCATTGCGGTACTTGGATTGTATGATACGATCGCCCGCAGTGCTGCCGCGGGGATCCGATCATCCAGCAAGGCGGCCGGAGGTCCCCTCACCTGGCTCCTGCCGTCTCCCGGGGTCTTCTGCTCTGGTCTGCGATCGAGCAGAGCAGAAGATCACCGATAATACTGATCAGTGCTGTGTCCTGTACATAGCACTGCACAGTATTAGCAATCAACTGATTGCTATAGATAGTCCCCTATGGGGACATAAAAAGTGTAAAAAAAAAAAAAAAAAAAAAAAAAAAAAATGTTGAAAAAAAAAAAAAAAAAAAATTTTAAAATCCCCTCCCCCAATAAAAATGAAAATTGTCAGTTTTTCCCATTTTACCTCCAAAAGCGTAAAATATTTTTTTAATAAACATATTTGGCATCGCCGCGTGTGTAAATGTCCGAACTATCAAAATATAATGTTAATGATCACGTACGGTGAATGGCGTAAACGTAAAAAAATAAAAGTCCAAAAATGCTGCTTTTTTGTCACATTTTATTTAAAAAAAATTTATAAAAAAATGATCTAAAAGTTTTATATATGCAAATGTGGTATCTCAAAAAAGTACAGATGACGGCGCAAAAAATGAGCCCTCATACCGTCCTATATAGGGAAAAATGAAAAAAAGTTATAGGTGGTCAAAATAGGGCAATTTTTGATTACTGATTTTGTACAAGAAGTTTTAGATTTTCTTTAAGCGGTACAAAAATATAAAAGTCTCTCGCCATGGGTATCATTTTAATCATATTGACCCACAGAATAAAGAACACATGTAATTTTTACTGTAAATTGTACAGTGTGAAAACCAACCCCTCCAAAATGTGCAAAATTTTGGTTTTCATAAAAATTTCCTCCCTAGAAATTTTTTGGGGAGTTCGCCGTACATTTTATGCTAAAATGAGAGGTTTCATTACAAAATACAAATGGTCACGCAAAAAAAAAAACAAAAAAAAAAAAAAAAAAAAAAAAAAAAACAAGCCCTTATATGGGTCTGTAGATGGAAATATAAAAGTTATGGATTTTAGAAGGAGAGGAGGAAAAAACGAAAACGCAAAAATAAAATTGGCCTGGTCCTTAAGGTGAAAATGGGCTTGGTCATTAAGAGGTTAAATCAACTGATGCCAGAAAGATAAACAGATTTGTCTATTAAAAAAATCTTAATCCTTCCACTACTTAGCTGCTGTATGCTCCACAGGAAGTTATTTTCTTTTTGAATTTATTTCCTGTCTGACCACAGTGCTCTCTGCTGACACCTCTGTCCATGTCAGGAACTGTCCAGAGCAGGATAGGTTTGCTATGGGGATTTGAGACAGTTCCTGACAAGGACAGAGGTGTCAGCAGAGAGCACTGTGGTCAGACAGAAGAGAAATTCCAAAAGAAAAGAACTTCCTCTGTAGTATACAGAAGCTGATAAGTACTGGAAGGATTAAGATTTTTTTTATAAATAGAAGTAATTTACAAGTCTATAGAACAGAAATAGGTAGCCAGTGGTACGATGAAAAAGTCTGTTTATTCGGATCCCATAAAACCGCATGCAAGCGGGACTCAGCCAGGCAACCAACAACCAATAATCAGCGTGGACGCGTTTTGGGTATGAACCCTTTGTCTCAGCACATTGTAATTAACTACAAGAACAGGTTATATACGGGCATCTATCAGGGAAAAGGAGGAGTCAGGACAAAGTCCATACTAATTAACCCACTTCGTTGCCTCGACAGATTAACCCTAACAAAACACTTAAAGGTAAAACCTGTAAGTAGTAATAAAATTAAAAAATAATTTAAATTTTTTTTTATAAAATTACACACAATAAATGCAATTATGGAACAATATAAATCCTATGTTAATAAAAAAAGAGAAAAAACATAAGAAAAAAAAAAAAACTAAAATAGAAAAACCGCAGAGAAAAAACGCACAATGTAAATAATGCCCTAAAAGTGAAACCAATTAATAATGAAGTATCAAATCATTTCTAAGGTTCAGGCCACTAGGATGAGTGGTCTGAAGATTATGTATCCAAAAGGCCTCTGTGTTTCGTAGGGTTCTAACCCGATCCCCTCCTCTCGAATGTTTACGGATACATTCGATGCCACAGAAAATCATGTCCGAGACATCGCCACCGTGAACGTCCCGAAAATGTCTAGAGACCGTGGAGGCGTTCACGTGGTGCGGATTGACTGCGGCTCGAATGTGCTCCTGTATACGTTTTTTTTTTTTAAACGCTTTGTGCTGCCCACATAGTTTAGTTTGCATTAAGTACAGGATATAACTAACTGTAAACGTAGTCTGGAAGTTTATGAACGAGCGTATAGGAAAACATTGGTTAGTATTATAAGCAACAACCTCCTTAGTTACTTGTGCTTATCTGCAAACCACGCAGCGAGAGAGGCCACACTTATAAAATCCTTTAACCTGGAGCCAGGTGGGGCTGATCTCGCCGGTGGTGGGTGCCAAGAGTGGGAGCGCGTCTAGAGGAAAACCTACAACCTCTACGTATGAACTTGGCCAAGATTGGATCCTGCGATAAAACTGGTAGATACTTCTTTACAATTTTAGTTACTTCATGATACTCTGTACTAAAAAGTACACCCCCCCGGCTTATACTCGAGTGAACTCCCCCACCCGCAGTGGTCTTCAACCTGCGGACCTCCAGAGGTTTCAAAACTACAACTCCCAGCAAGCCCGGGCAGCCATCGGCTGTCCGGGCTTGCTGGGAGTTGTAGTTTTGAAACCTCCGGAGGTCCGCAGGTTGAAGACCACTGCGGCCTTCGACATCATCCAGCCTCCTCTCACCCCCCTTTAGTTCTGTACAGTACTCACCTCCGCTCGGCGCTGGTCCGGTGCTGCAGGACTGTCCGGTGAGGAGGTGGTCCGGTGGGATAGTGGTTCCGGGCTGCTATCTTCACCGGGGAGGCCTCTTCTAAGCGCTTCGGGCCCGGCCCCAGAATAGTCACGTTGCCTTGACAACGACGCAGAGGTACGTTCATTGCCAACGTACTTCTGCGTCATTGTCAAGGCAACGCCTCTATTCCGGGCCCGCAGCGCGGAGAAGAGGCGCCCCCGGTGAAGATGGCAGCCCGGAACCACTATCCCACCGGACCACCTCCTCTCCGGACAGCCCTGCAGCACCGGACCAGCGCCGAGCGGAGGTGAGTACTGTACAGAACTAAAGGGGGGTGAGAGGGGGCTGGATGATGTCGAAGGCCGCAGTGGTCTTCAACCTGCGGACCTCCGGAGGTTTCAAAACTACAACTCCCAGCAAGCCCGGACAGCCGATGGCTGCCCGGGCTTGCTGGGAGTTGTAGTTTTGAAACCTCTGGAGGTCCACAGGTTGAAGACCACTGAGGGCGGATGATGAGAAGAGGATGATGAAGGGGGGTGGGGATGATGACAAGGGGATGATGAAGGGGGGTGGGGATGATGAAGGAGGGATGTGTGGGATGATGACAGGTGATGATGATGAGGGTCTGGATGAGGATGTTAATGACGGGGGTCTGGATGATGACAGGGGGGGGGGGATGATGTATTTCCCACCCTAGGCTTATACTCGAGTCAATAACTTTTCCTGGGATTTTGGGTTGAAATTAGGGGTCTCGGCTTATACTCGGGTCGGCTTATACTCAAGTATATACGGTAGTAACAAATGTAACTTCATCATTATCAGGACACTTCGTTCCTATGTTTCTGTTACCACTTTTAGATTTAGACGAGATCAATAAATCCTTCCTATCCTTGCCACAAATCTTATTTAAAGCTCTGTGTATTAGTCTTGGGGGATAAACCCTATTGGTCAAGCGTTCTTTCACCACAATAGATTCGTTATTGAACAATTCTTGGGAGGAACAATTGCGCTTGGCACGGGTAAATTCACCCACAGGCACAGCAGCAATTGTGCGCCTCGGGTGACAAGACTCAGCTCTTAAAAGTGAATTGCCCGCACAGACTTTACGGTAAGTAGATGTACAAACATGAGGGATTTCAGCTGTTAGCAGTATATCCAAAAAAAGGGACTTGAGTTTTGTTCCAGGCAAATGTAAACCATAAATTAAAAGGGTTATTATTGATGAAGTCAATGAAGTTTTGTATGTTACATGGATCTGTTTTCCAAATTATGACCACGTCGTCCACAAATCTACCCAAAAAAGCAATATCTTGCTGAAATGGATTGTCATCACAAAAAATGGATTGTAACTCCCACCAGAAAACAAAAATGTTAGCGATGGATGGTGAGGCTTTAGCCCCCATAGAGGCACCTGTTTTTTGAATAAAAAAACTCCATCAAAAGAAAAAAAATTATGTGACAATAAGTAACGTAAAGCCTCGATGACAAATTCCTGCAACTCAATACTGTAGGTGGAAAAAGAGGACATAATAGAGGTGACGGCCAAGGTAGACATGATGAGGTAGGGATGAATATAAGGATTCCATATCCATGGTGAGCCAGGAGGGTTGCCATTCTATCTGGTCCACCATGGATAACAAATGTTGCGAGTCCTTAATATAACTGGGGCAGAGAGGAACCAAAGGTTTTAAAAACTGAGTCCACCCACTGACTGAGGCGCTCGTTCAAGGAACCGATTCCCGCTACCATAGGTCGCATCGGGGGAGGGAATCGGTCCTTGTGTACCTTAGGCAGTGAGTGGAAAATGGGGGTGGTGGGATTGTGAACCAGGATAAAATCGTACTGTTTTTGAGAAATAACCCCTAAATCCAGACCAAGGTTCAACACTGACCTCAGATCCTCCCTAAAAAGGGATGTGGGGTCAGAGGGCAGTGTACCATATGTACCCCGGTCTTCAAGGATTTTTTTGTTTAACAAGCCATATAACCCTGTATCCAAACAGACCACCATACCCCCCCCCCCCCTTATCAGCTGACCTCACAATCAGTTGTTTGTTATCTTTGTAATTTACAAGTCTGTTTAACTTTCTGGCACCAGTTTATTAAAGGAGAACTCCGAAATAGGAAAATTATTGTCCATACTGCTGGCAGTAAAAAAATAAAGATGTACATACCTTCCTCCGCTCCCCCCGGGCCTCCGGTAACCGGCTCCGGTCTCCGCCGCGATCCTCTTCCTGGTAGTTGGCGAGTCATACTGCACTCAGCCAATCACCAGCCGCAGTGAAGTCCGACTCGGCCGGCGATTGGCTGAGCGGCAGTGTGAGGACGCTTCAGGACACAAAATTCTTCACTACACCGGCACCTGCTCCCGGGGCCGAAAACGTCCCCCTGCCGCTCAACCATATCTCCGGCCGAGTCGGACTTCGCTGCGGCTGGTGATTGGCTGAGCGCAGTATGACTCGCCAACTACCAGGAAGAGGATCGCGGCGGAGAACAGAGCCGGTTATCGGAGGCCCGGGGGGGAGCGGAGGAAGGTATGTACCTGTTTTTTTTTTTTTTTTTACTGCCAGCAGTATGGACAATTTTCCTATTCCGGAGTTCTCCTTTAAAATAAATAAATAAATAAAATAAAAATAAAAACTTGTTTTCCCCCGGAGTACCCCTTTAAGGGGATAACTTTACAGGAATAACGTTTAAAAAATAAAACAGCACCACTCCTGTCCTCAGGTTGTGTGTGGTATTACAACTTGGCTCTATTCTCTTCAATTGAACTGAGCTGCAATACCGCACACAACCTGAGGACAGAGGTGGTGCTGCTGCTGGGGGGGGGGGGGGGGGGGGAATAAATAAAATAAATAAATAAAGAGTAGCTCAGGTTTCCTAACCCCATCAGACTCCAGACTGATACATTATAACAAACTATCAGGGCAGGAATTTTATTTAACACACAGAGAATTAATCTAGACTGGATTCAACTGTAACAAACCCTCAGCTCCATATTGGTTATTAGCCTCTGAATGGGGGGGGGGGGGGGGGGGGGTGCTTCCATTCATTGTCAGCAAGAAAATACAAAGGTGCAAAACTTTGCATTACAGGATGTGATGAAGATTTTTTTATTTATATTTTTTTTTTTGTAATGCAAAGTTTAGCACCTTCGTATTTTTTCTTGCTGTCAATGAATGGAAGTTTTATTTTTATTTTTTAAAATAAGACATTCTAGCGAGCAGCGGCAGTCGGCGAGGATCTCCTGCTCCAGCTCCACCCCCTTCCCCCCCCGCACACATGACGTACCGAAGTTAAAGTAGGCAATGCAGAGGCCGGTCACCGTGTTGAACAGATGAATCTGAGACGGCTGCTTCTTAAATAGGAAGTATCTCTGAAAGAAGGCCAAGGGGTAACCTGAGGAAAGAGGAGGAACTGTCACATCTGGAGACAGGACACACAGATACCTCACAAGGGTATGAAGAGCGGGGAGGGAACTACAACCCCCAGCATGCCCCCACAGCATTTGGCCATTGTTTCCCAATCTGTAGGCCTCCAGCTGTTGCTAAACTACAACTCCCAATGTGCCCAGACAGCTTTTACCTACCAGTCCCCAACCAGAGTGCCTCCAGCTGTTGCTAAACTAAAACTCCCAATGTGCCCTGACAGCTTTTACCTACCAGTCCCCAACCAGAGTGCCTCCAGCTGTTGCTAATCTACAACTCCTAATGTGCCCTGACAGCTTTTACCTACCAGTCCCCAACCAGGGTGCCTCCAGCTGTTGCTAAACTAAAACTCTCAATGTGCCCCGACAGCTTTTACCTACCAGTCGCCAACCAGGATGCCTCCAGCTGTTGCAAAACACAACTCCCAGCATGCCCGGACATCCGAAGGCTGTCCGGGCATGCTGGGAGTTATGTTTTGCAACAGCTGGAGGCACCCTGGTAAGGGGAACATTGCCCCAACCTGTAGCACTTGACTGTTGCAAAACTACAACCCCCAGCATACCCTGAAAGCCCTTGACCCTCTGTGTCTCCTGCTGTTGCTAAACTACAACCCCCAGCATACCCTAACAGCCAGATATTAGGCAACACTGACCGAAGAATGTCAAGACATGCTGGGAGTTGTAGTTTTGCAAACAAAAAGGAAGAGACACAGGTTGGGGGGGGGGGGGGGGGCGGCAGTGGGTGAAAACTGTGAGAGCATGCTGGGCGTTGTAGTTTTTCAACAGCTGGAGTCACCCCGGTTGGGGAACACTTCCCCAACCTGTAGCTCTTCACTGTTGCTAAACTACAACCCCCCGACATGACCTGACAGCCTTCACCGTGACCAAAGACTGGGAATGCTGGGAGTTGTAGTTGTGCAACAGCTGCAGAGCCACAGGCTGGGGAACACTGGCCAAGGACTGTCCAGGAATGGTGGGAGTTGTAGTTTTTGCAACAGCTGGAGTCACCCTGGTTGAGGAACACTTCCCCAACCTGTGGCTCTCCGACTGTTGCTGAACTACAACTCCCAGCATTCCCTGACAGCCTTTGGCCAGTGTTCCCCAACCTGTGACTCTCCAGCTGTTGCTGAACTACAACTCCCAGCATGCCCCCCTCCCCATACAGAACCTACGACTGTGGCATTTTGTCCCTCGTGGGCCACCACATTTTACCATAACAACCCCTCTAACCCACAGAACACCTGTTTGCCCCCCTCCCCCAATATCCCCAGGACAGGTGACCCCCCTGGACTCACCCGACACCCTCCATAATTAACCCCCTAAACTCCTACAGGCCCCGTAAGATTCTCACCGCTTAAGATAGAAAGGATAAGTCTCAGCGCCGCCTCTGAAGCTCCCAGCGCCCCCGCCGCCCCGTGCAGCAAAGACCCCGAGGCCGCCGCCATCTTTCAGCTCCCCCGCCGGCCCTCACTGGACCGAGCAGCCCCACTATCAAGGCCACGCCCAGGGCGGGGACACTCAGAATCTCTCCACGCCCCTTCTGTGCGGTGATTGGCCGAGGGACATGAGGAGCCCTTTTGTGGGCGTGGCTACGGAGGCCGTTACACAGTCAATGTCACTGGTGGGCGTGGTTTTGCGATGTAGTGGAGTGACAGCGGGCGTGGTTTGAATGCTGATTGGACGTGTCAGGGGAGGGGGGTTACTAGCGGTCACACCGTGGAGCCTGGGGAACGGGGGTCACGTGACGCCACATGTAGGGGAAAGGTCAGCTGACTGGAGAGCGGCTGCACCTGTGTATTATAAAGGTTATTATAGGCGGTTATGGACGGGGAAACCGCACAGTGTGTATGGAGCCTGATGATAACGGCACACCCTTCACATCACCCAAACTGTTCACACCAATCCCCCTTAACTCTTTGAGGACAGAGACAATGAGGGAGATTTATCAAAACCTGTCCAGTGGGAAAAAAAAAAAAGTTGTTGAGTTGCCCATAGCAACCAATCAGATCGCTTCATTCAGCCCCTTCCCCGATCACAGACTGTAATATGTTATTGATTTTCGACTGTTTCTTCGATATCAAGTGATGGAGCGGAGTGTTAGCGTAGCATGTGGTACGGTGTATAGCTTAGGGAACCTGTGCTGTATGTTGTACCGTCATGCTTTGTGCGATTGTAATTTATTGTAATGACGACTGAATGGCGAATAAAGCTCTTTCAATACCTTCATTCATTTTTGACAAGGTCTCGGAAACATGAAAGAAGCGATCTGATTGGTTGCTATGGGCAACGCAGCAACTTTTCCTCTGGATAAGTTTTAATAAATCTCGCGTTTTTCATTTTTCCTTTTCGCCTTTTCAATTTTCCGTAAATCTTTAAATTTTGCACCTACAGACCCGTAGGAGGGCTTGTTTTTTGTGCCAACTATTGTATTTTGTGATGATATCACTCATTCTACCACGAAATCTACGGCAAAGCGCAAATCATTTTTTGTGGGGCAAAATTGGCAACAAGAAAAAACGAATTTTGCAACTTTTCGGCGTTTCATGTCCACACAGTGCACTTTTCGTGAAACATGACAAGTTCTCCTTATTCTGTAGATCCATACGATTACAACGATGCCCAACTTATATAGGTTTTGTTTTATTTTTCCACTTTAAAAAAAATTATAACTTTTTCGAGATGAGCGAACTTACAGTAAATTCGATTCGTCACGAACTTCTCAGCTCGGCAGTTGAAAACTTTTCCTGCGTAAATTAGTTCAGCTTTCCGGTGCTCCGGTGGGCTGGAAAAGGTGGATACAGTCCTAGGAAAGAGTCTCCTAGGACTGTATCCACCTTTTCCAGCCCACAGGAGCACCGGAAAGCTGAACTAATTTATGCAGGAAAAGTCATCAACTGAAAAGTTCGTGACGAATCGAATTTACTGTAAGTTCGCTCATCTCTATAACTTTTCGTACAAAAATAAGTATTTTAAAATCGTCCTATTCTGCCCCCTATAACTCTTATATTTTTCCGTATACCGGGCTGTATGAGGATAATTTTTTGCGCCGTCATCTGTAATTTTAATCGGTACCATTTTTGTTTTTATGGGACTTTTTGATCGCTTTTTATACATTCTTTTCTGCTATATATTTGCATTTCTGGACTTTAGTATTTTTTTACCTTTATGCAATTGACTGCGCGGTTTCCTTAAAGGGGTACTCCGGCGCTTAGACATCTTATCCCCTATCCGAAGGATAGGGGATAAGATGCCTGATCGCGGGGGTCCCGCCACTGGGGACCCCTGTGATCTTCCGTGCCGCACCCCATTAAAATCAGTCCCCGGAACGTGTTCGCTCCGGGTCTGATTACTGGCGATCACGGGGATGGAGCACGGCTCTGCCCCAGTGTCACGTCACACTCCGCCCCCTCAATGCAAGCCTATGGGAGGGGGCGTGACAGCTGTCACGCCCCCTCCCATAGACTTGCATTGAGGGGGCGGAGCAAAACATCACACGGGGGCGGAGTTGTGATGTCACGATCTTCTGTTCCCGTGGTCGAGAGCCAGAACCTCCAGCGCTGCCGGAAGCAGATACAGGTGGGTGCTGAACGCTATATTGCGGGGGTCCCCAACGGTGGGACCCCCGCGATCAGACAGGGGATAAGATGTCTAGGGGTGGAGTATCCCCTTTAATGTTACATTTTAATATCTTGGACATTACAACATATGTTTATGTTTATTTTTGTTAAAAATGATTTTATTTGAAAAATGGGAACTTTTATTAGGGGAGGGGCTTATTCATATTTGGTACATCATTTTTTTAATTATATATTTTTTTACTTTATTTTTTTTTATCCCTATAAGAAACTATTACATGTCATCTTTTGCACACACTGAACAAAGCTGTGTTCTGCATTTTTAACCTGAAGAAGAGAGAACATTGGATGACACGGGGGCAGGTAGGGACCCTCAGGTCGTCATGTCAGCTGATCAGGACCCCGTGATCACCCTGTGGTGGTCCAGATCAGCTTCACTAAAGTACTGGCACCAGTTTTTTTACTGGATTTAGGTCAGTGTTTCCCAAGCATTGTGCACCCAGCTGTTGCAAAACTACAACTCCCAGCATGCCCGGACAGCCTCCGGCTGTCCGGGCATGCTGGGAGTTGTAGTTTTGCAACAGCAGAATGCACAATGCTTGGGAAACACTGAAGAAAAAGAAAAAAAGCAATAAAAACCATCACAGTCCCGGGAGGTATTTACGGGGTACAGGTCAGCGCGTTTCAAGCCACGCCCGCCAGCTCTTATTTATGACCTTGTTTGGAAGCAGGTCAGAGCGCCTCCGCCCCCTCACACCTGTAGCATAATGATAGTGTAATACTATATGTAATACAACATCTAAATGGCAATTACCTACAGAAACAAGAGGAAGAGGACGAAAACATTTCTGCTGCACCGAAAGTTCTCATGAGCACAATGGCCTCCATAATTCAAAAAGGTCGGAACAACCGGGACCCTTCCTAAAGCTGCCGCCCCCACCAAACTAAGTAATCGGGGAAGGAAGGTCTTGGGAAGAGAGGAGACCATGAACCCAATAATCACTCTGGCTGAACTCCAAAGATCCTGGGGGACATTTACTATTGCGTTTATGGGGTTTTTGTGGTGCCAAATAGGCGCCTCATTGGGCGCAGTGTGTTAATACGCCTTTTTGTTGCGCTTTTTTCATATATTCCCTTTTTTAAAACTGAAACGGGAATCCAGCTGTGGGCACTTTCCGAAGCGGTGGATGATATTTAGTATTTGCGCCCTTTTGGCAAAAAAGGGGCATAAAAAGGCGCATCGACCTTACACAAGCCATAAATTCATTCCATGTCGAGGCGACCTTTTCATTGTGGCTGGAGCCAGTGAAATCAGAAGGTTAAAGGGTTATTCCAGGAAAAGAGATTTTATTCTCCATTCCAAAGGATAGGGGATAAGATATCCAATCGCAGGGGGCGCGCTGCTGGGACCCCCACGTTCTCCGTGCAGCACCTGCATTCTATGTCGGGCTGCTGGTCCAGTCTGGGAAACCTCTGTGTTTCCGGGACTGGAGACCTGAAGTCACGCCCCCCCTCCATTCATGTCTATGGAGGGGGCATGGATAGGGGATAAGATAGGGGATCTTTGGTCGGAATACCCTTTTAAAACCAAAAGCTGCAATATTTATTAAGGCCGTGCACCTTTATAGTAAATTTGACGCACAGCAGCCAAAATAGGTTCAACAAATACTGTCAGGAAAAATGGCATCATAAAGGCAACGTTAATAAATGTCCCCCCCCCCCCCCCCCCCCCCCCACTACAATGATCATGGTGGGGGCAGCATCATGTCTGGAGGAAACCAGGTACTGCCCATCACCTGCCCAATACCATCCCTACAGTGATCATGGTGGGGGCCACATCATGTCTGGAGGAAACCAGGTACTGCCCATCACCTGTCCAATACCATCCCTACAGTGATCATGGTGGGAGCAGCATCATGTCTGGAGGAAACCAGGTACTGCCCATCACCTGTCCAATACCATCCCTACAGTGATCATGGTGGGGGCAGCATCATGTCTGGAGGAAACCAGGCACTGCCCATCACCTGCCCAATACCATCCCTACAGTGATCATGGTGGGGACAACATCATGTCTGGAGGAAACCAGGCACTGCCCATCACCTGCCCAATACCATCCCTACAGTGATCATGGTGGGGACAGCATCATGTCTGGAGGAAACCAGGCACTGCCCATCACCTGCCCAATACCATCCCTACAGTGATCATGGTGGGGACAGCATTATGTCTGGGGGAAACCAGGCACTGCCCATCACCTGCCCAATACCATCCCTACAGTGATCATGGTGGGGGCAGCATCATGTTTGGAGGAAACCAGGCACTGCCCATCACCTGTCCAATACCATCCCTACAGTGATCATGGTGGGGACAGCATCATGTCTGGAGGAAACCAGGCACTGCCCATCACCTGCCCAATACCATCCCTACAGTGATCATGGTGGGGGCAGCATCATGTCTGGAGGAAACCAGGTACTGCCCATCACCTGCCCAATACCATCCCTACAGTGATCATGGTGGGAGCAGCATCATGTTTGGAGGAAACCAGGCACTGCCCATCACCTGCCCAATACCATCCCTACAGTGATCATGGTGGGGACAGCATTATGTCTGGGGGAAACCAGGCACTGCCCATCACCTGCCCAATACCATCCCTACAGTGATCATGGTGGGAGCAGCATCATGTTTGGAGGAAACCAGGCACTGCCCATCACCTGCCCAATACCATCCCTACAGTGATCATGGTGGGGACAGCATCATGTCTGGAGGAAACCAGGCACTGCCCATCACCTGCCCAATACCATCCCTACAGTGATCATGGTGGGGACAGCATTATGTCTGGGGGAAACCAGGCACTGCCCATCACCTGCCCAATACCATCCCTACAGTGAACATGGTGGGGGCAGCATCATGTCTGCAGGAAACCAGGCACTGCCCATCACCTGCCCAATACTATCCCTACAGTGATCATGGTGGGGGCAGCATCATGTCTGGAGGAAACCAGACACTGCCCATCACCTGCCCAATACCATCCCTATAGTGATCATGGTGGGGGCAGCATCATGTCTGGAGGAAACCAGGCACTGCCCATCACTCACCCAATACCATCCCTACAGTGATCATGGTGGGGGCAACATCATGTCTGGGGGAAACCAGGTACTGCCCATCACCTGTCCAATACCATCCCTACAGTGATCATGGTGGGGGCAGCATCATGTCTGGAGGAAACCAGACACTGCCCATCACCTGCCCAATACCATCCCTATAGTGATCATGGTGGGGGCAGCATCATGTCTGGAGGAAACCAGGCACTGCCCATCACTCACCCAATACCATCCCTACAGTGATCATGGTGGGGGCCACATCATGTCTGGGGGAAACCAGGTACAGCCCATCACCTGCCCAATGCCATCCTTATAGTGATCATGGTGGGGGCAGCAACATGTCTGGAGGAAACCAGGCACTGCCCATCACCTGCCCAATACCATCCCTACAGTGATCATGGTGGGGGCAGCATCATGTCTGGAGGAAACCAGGCACTGCCCATCACCTGCCCAATACCATCCCTACAGTGAAGCATGGCTTCCACTGATGGTCCCCGTCTTGCAACACGTTTCGCAAATGTGTCACTTCCTAAGGCCTGAGGATGCAACACCGGTGGAGAAACGTGTTGCATGCTGGGTATTGTAAGTTGTTTTTACCTTCTATCGTGGTTGAAACCTCTCTTGGTGCCCGGATAATCCTGTCTTTCTTGGAGGAATATTTGGAGTGTGACATCATTGCTGACGGGAAGGCTGCAGAGAGACCTAAGAGCAATACATATGTGGTTTCCAAAGTTGTGCTTGTGTTCGCACAACCATCAAGGGTAATCGCTGTATCACACGGAGCGTTTACTGTTCCTGATGTGCTGTACTATGGAGCACTTTCCTTTATGTTTTAGCTGGCTATGAAATGTCTTTTCTGAATTAAGGGGTTCTGGTCTGGGGACTGTGTAAATGGATGTCTGGGATATGTATTAGGGTTTCTGGTCTGGGGTCTTTATTTATTAACCCCTTCCCGACCCATGACATACATGTACGTCATGGGTTGGGTGGGCGGACATGAAGGGGGCCCCGCGGGTCAGGCCCGCGTCATGACTGGGAGATGTCCGCTGCTATCAGCAGCAGACATCTGCCGGTAATGATGGACTTTGGTGATCGCGCCGAGGGCCGTCATTTAACTGGTTAAATACCGCGATCTATACAGATCATGGCATTTAAACACTAAATGCCGCTATTCCCTGGTGTCTAGTCGTCCCATAGCCCCCCCATGTAATCGCGGGGGGAGGGGGCTGTGGGTTGCTAGGGAAGCCCGAGTTCTTACCTGCTCCTCGGTGTCTTCCCTTGCTCTGAGATTGTTTAGGGCTCACTTAGGCAGCCCTTAGCACAGATTTAATAGATCAATGCAATGCAATAGCATTTGATGATGGCTTATGATAGGCCCCTAGGGGGGCCAAAAAATGTGTATAAAAAAAGTAAAAAAAATCTTTTTAAAAATATAAAAAAATCCATTCCCTAATAAAAATTCAAATCACCCCCCTTTTCCCATTTTTTAAATGAAACACTGTACAAACAAAAAACAATACTCATATTTGATATTGCCGCGTGCATAATTGTTATGTTTGTGATCCTGCACGCAACGAAATTCCAAACGCCATAATTGCAGATTTTTGGTTACATTCCATCTAAAAAAAATGTAATAAAAAGTGATCAAAAAAACAGAACTACACAAACGTGATACTGTTAAAAACTACAGCTCATGGGGCAAAAAGCAAACCCTAAAACAGCTCTGTGGGTGGAAAAATTATAATAATAATAATTCTTTTTTATATTTCAAGGTTTACATTTTTTTTTTTTTTTATAATTAAATGAAACCAAAATTATTCAAGTTTGGTATCATTGGAATCATACTGACCCATAGAATAAATATGGAAAAACTCCAAATCTAATGCACCTTAATCACTATTATAGGCAGCATTCAGGTTCACCTGTGAGGCCGGCAACATATCAGCCTCCTTGGGTGGGGCTTGTAGTCTGCCTCCCTCCTCCCATTGTATATGTGCTCAGTCCACACTGGAGGTAACTGGGTGCAGGCTGTAAGTCAGAACTAATGCTGCTGTAATTGCCCACTGGCCCCTGTTGTTGCCCATATGGCACAGGTAGATTAAGGGTTAGGTCCCGTGCCACTTGAGAAACTTGGCGTTGGTGTGCGGGCTCAGGTATTTCCTTCATATAAGGATATACTGGCTAATGTCTCAATTTTAACATCAGTTTGAGGGTTAGTCATATGTTACTGTCCACATCTGTTACGCCGAGCGCTCCGGGTTCCCGCTCCTCCCCGGAGCGCTCGTAGCGTTCTCCTGTTCGCAGCGCCCCGGTCAGACCCACTGACCAGGAGCGCTGCGATAATGTTCCTAGCCGTGATGCGATCCGCGATGCGGGACGCGCCCGCTCGCGATTCGCATCCCGGCTCGCTTACCAGACTCGTTCCCCGTCTGTGCTTTCCCGGCGCGCGCGGCCCCGCTCCCTAGGGCGCGCGCGCGCCTGCTCTTTAAGATTTAAAGGGCCAGTGCACCAATGATTGGTGCCTGGCCCAATCAGTCTGATTAGCTTCCACCTGTGCACCTGTCTATTTAACCTCACTTCCCCTGCACTTCCTTGCCGGATCTTGTTGCCATTGTGCCTTGAGAAAGCGTTTCCTTGTGTATCCCAAGCCAGTGTTCCAGACCCTCTGCCGTTGCCCCTGACTACGATCCTTGCTGCCTGCCCTGACCTTCTGCTACGTCCGACCTTGCTCTTGTCTACTCCCTTGTACCGCGCCTATCTCAGCAGTCAGAGAGGTTGAGCCGTTGCCGGTGGATACGACCTGGTTGCTACCGCCGCTGCAAGACCATCCCGCTTTGCGGCGGGCCTTGGTGAATACCAGTAGCAACTTAGAACCGGTCCGCCGGCACGGTCCACGCCAATCCCTCTCTGACACAGAGGATCCACCTCCAGCCAGCCGAATCATAACAACATCTACCACAGTAGTGCGCCTACATTTATGTATTAATAAATATGGAATGTCAGATTTACCGTATTTTGAACTCCGAAAAAATGATTGCCCTACAAAATTGTGCAATTCCATATTTTTTTTCAATTTTGCTCTGCACATAATTTTTTTCTGGATTTGTAATACATTGTATGATAAGGAAAAAACTGAATCATTGAAAATTCCAACTTGTTACACAGAAAATAGGCCCTAACACAACTTTGTCAGTCGAAAAGCGAAAAAGTTATGGGTCTTAGAATGTAAGGAGGAAAAATCATGAGCCAGATATCAAAATTTGCTGGCTCATGAAGGGGTTAAAGGGATCTGATCTGGGATCTGTGTGGTGGCCCAGTATCCTTGCTGCCGTGTCAGGCAGCCTCCATACAATGACCCCTGCGCCCCCCCCCCCCCCCCTCACCTATGTGCCCTAACTAGTTAAGCAGTGCCTATGTTCTGTATTGCACTGTACATATATTGTTATATACCTGTACATATACCAGTGACCATGTGACCTACGGGGTGACCTATGGGACCCCTCCAGAGTCTCCCCCATATAAACCCTGGGTGGAGCTAGGTCAGTCTCTTCCTCTTGAGTGCTGAGTACAGTGAGGTCAAGTCCTGAGAGAGTGTCTAGTGTCCTGAGGAGGCCTAAAGCCTACCCCGCAGCCACAAGTCCACTACCCCACAGGTGAACGTCAAAACCTGGTAAGCTACAAACGGGGTGAAGTCTGTCTAGTCAGTCTCAGTTACGTCAGTCAAGATTAATCTGTGTCAAGTCAGCGTGGACCTGCATCAAATTGTAAAAGTCTACTACAAGTCCCAGCGAGCCCTGAGGTCTCTTCCTTGAGCCTAGCTAAACTGTTAAGACTGTTCCACCTGTCTACCCTCAGTAAAGCTGCCGTTGTTCTGTAATGATGCGTCAGAGTTATTATTTCCCTTGTGCCTAGCCCAGGATCCAGCGGTATACCTTTGGGTGGTGAAGAGGTTAAACCACACCCTGGCGTCACGAATACAAGGGGTTAATGCCATCTGCCCCTAGGGTAATAACGTCTGCCCTCATCACACCCTCACCACAAGAGGGTTAGATCTGGTGTCTTTATTTATTAAGGAGATCTCATCTGGGGTCTGTTCTGTCTTTATTAAAGGGGTGCTCCGGTGGAAAAAATTTTTTTTTTTCAAATCAACTGGTTCCAGAAAGTTACAGAAACGGGTTTGTAATTTACCCCTATGACAAATACAGACCCCAGACCAGATATATCCCAGACTAGACATTCTTCAATGAAGACAGTATATACCATAGACCAGATCCCTTTGATAAATACAGACCCCAGACCTGACACCCTAAATATAAATCAAATAACAGACATTACTTAAAGGGGTACTCCGGTGGGGGGAAAAAATTTAATCAACTGGTGCCAGAAAGTTAAACCGATTTGTAAATTACTTCTATTAAAATCTTAATCCTTCCAGTACTTATCAGCTGCTGTTTGCTCCGCAGGAAGTTGTGGACTTCCTTTCTGTCTGACCACAGTGCTCTCTGCTGACACCTCTGTCCATGTCAGGAACTGTCCAGAGTAGGAGCAAATCCCCATAACAAATCTCTCCTGCTCTGGAAAGTTCCTGACATGGACAGAGGTGTCAGCAGAGAGCACTGTGGTCAGACAGGAAAGAACAATAGCAAAGAACTCAACTTGCTCTGGAGCATAAAGCAGTTGATAAGTACTGGAAGGATTAAGGTTTTTAATAGAAGTAATTTACAAATCTGTTTAACTTTCTGGCACCAGTTGATTTAATTTTTGTTCCCCACCGGAGTACCCCTTTAAGAAATGTCTGTTATTTGATATGTATTTAGGGTGTCAGGTCTGGGGTCTGTATTTATCAAAGGGATCTGGTCTGGGGTCTATTCTGTATATATTAGGGAATGTGGCCTGGGATATTTAGGGTTTGGCTGGTCTGGGGTCTGTATTTATTAAGGGGATCTGGTTTAGTGTATGTACTTTATTTATTGAAGAATGTCTAGTCTGGGATATATCTGGTCTGGGGTCTGTATTTGTCATAGGGTCTGGTCTGGGGTCTGTATTTATTAAGGGGATCTGGTTTAGTGTATGTACTTTATTTATTGAAGAATGTCTAGTCTGGGATATATCTGGTCTGGGGTCTGTATTCATTAAGGGTATCTGGTCTAGGACATGTATTGTATTTATTGAAGAATGTATAGTCTGGGATATGTCTGGTCTGGGGTCTGTATTTGTCATAGGGGTCAGGTCTGGAGTCTGTATTTGTCATAGGGGTCTGGTCTGGGGTCTGTATTTATTAAGGGGATCTGGTTTAGGGTATGTACTGTATTTATTGAAGAATGTATAGTCTGGGATATGTCTGGTCTGGGGTCTTTATTTGTCATAGGGGTCAGGTCTGGGGTCTGTATTTGTCATAGGGGTCTGGTCTGGGGTCTGTATTTATTAAGGGGATCTGGTCTAGGGTATGTACTGTATTTATTGAAGTATGTATAGTCTGGGATATGTCTGGTCTGGGGTCTGTATTTGTCATAGGGGTCTGGTCTGGGGTCTGTATTTATTAAGGGGATCTGGTTTAGTGTATGTACTTTATTTATTGAAGAATGTCTAGTCTGGGATATATCTGGTCTGGGGTCTGTATTCATTAAGGGTATCTGGTCTAGGACATGTATTGTATTTATTGAAGAATGTATAGTCTGGGATATGTCTGGTCTGGGGTCTTTATTTGTCATAGGGGTCAGGTCTGGGGTCTGTATTTGTCATAGGGGTCTGGTCTGGGGTCTGTATTTATTAAGGGGATCTGGTGTAGGATATGTACTGTATTTATTGAAGAATGTAAAGTCTGGGATATGTCTGATCTGGGGTCTGTATTTGTCATAGGGGTCAGGTCTGGGGTCTGTATTTGTCATAGGGGTCTGGGGTCTGTATTTATTAAGGGGATCTGGTCTAGGGTATGTATTGTATTTATTGAAGAATGTATAGTCTGTATTTGTCATGGCTGTCTAGTCTGGGGTCTGTATTCATTATAGTCTGATGTGGGGCTCTTAATAAATGGGATGTCTGGTCTGGATACTGTACTTTGGGTTTCTAGTTTGGGATCTGTGTTTATCAGGTTTCGTTCTGGGGTCTATATTTATTTGTCTTAACTATGGGGAAACATCAAATAATTAGTTTATTTTGTCTTGAGAAGAGAAGTTTAAGAGGGGATTGGATTTAAAGGGGTACCCTGCTGCCCCAGTGTTCGGAATATTTTGTTCCGAACGATTGGAGCCGGCAGCGTGGGTCGTGACATTACGGCCATGCCCCCCCCCCCCCCGTGATGTCACACCACACCCCTTCAATGCAAGTCTATGGGAGGGGGCGTGGCAGCCGCCACGCCCCCTCCCATAGACTTGCATTGAGGTGGCGTTGTGTGACATCACGAGGGGCGTGGCCGTGACGTGATGTTTGGTTTTCAGCTTCTCCGTATTCTCCTCTACCCGCGCTGGTGCTCGAGCACCTGTAGGTCATCTGGCAACCATTTGCACGAAGCAGGGTACAAGCAGCTTACTTTACTGACACAGCCAACAGGAATGAGGAGCAGCTGACGCGTTTTGGCTAAGTGTTTTATTCACAAGATCTGACACATGTGTCTTACGCCCTTATTTATATAAACATAAAGAAGCACAAATAACAATTACGTTAAAACCACGGAGGAGTCTGTGATGTACAGTGATCCCTCAACTTACAATGGCCTCAACATACAATAGTTTCAACTTACAATGGTCTTTTCGAATGGGCATTTTACTGGTAAATCACCTGTATTACTGAAGTGTATGCACTGACTGGCTGTCTGGTAGCGCCCCTTACAGTACAGGGAGGAACTACAAGTCCTGTACTACTCCTTACCTGTGCCAGGCTTAGCTGCTCCTTTGGACTCCAAGTAAGGGCGGCTCCATTTAGGACACTGTGTACTGTATAGGACCCTAAAGAAGCTCCCGTCCTCTACATAAACCATTGTTTCCCAACCAGGGTGCCTCCAGCTGTTGCAAAACTACAACTCCCAGCATGCCCGGACAGCCGTTGGCTGTCCGGGCATGCTGGGAGTTGTAGTTTTGCAACAGCTGGAGGCACCCTGGTTGGGAAACACTGACATAGACAGTGATTACAGCTCCCAGCAGATCTTTATTACTTTTATATATAAGGATTTGCTTTATCTATATTAGTTATTTACTTATTTTTCTTTAGTCCTCACTTTTTCCTATTTTTGGATGACATTTTGGGGCTTCAGAACCAATTACCAGGTTTCCATAGAGTTATGGGGGGGGGGGGGGGAGATTTATCAAAACCTGTCCAGAGGAAAAGTTGCCCAGTTGCCCATAGCAACCAATCAGATCGCTTCTTTCATTTTTAACAAGGCCTCTGCAAAATGAAAGAAGCGATCTGATTGGTTGCTATGGGCAACTGGGCAACTTCTCCTTTGCACAGGTTTTGATAAATCTCCCCCATGGTCTCAACATACAATGTTCGTCCTGGAACCAATTAATATTGTAACTTGAGGGACCATTGTAGATCTAATTTGCTTACTAAGAATAAATTGGATGTACCCAATGCAACAAACTACTCTTTATTTCTGTCGGTTGTGTCTGGATGTCGGCCCAATAATGTCGCTTTTACACTGCTTTACAGTGCTGTAATCTGTTACTTTGTGTACCAGCTGATGACCAGTACAGGTAGAGGGAGAATACAGATAAGCTGACCACCATTTTCTATTTCCATGTTATTAACCCCTTAAGGACTCAGGGTTTTTCAGTTTTTGCACTTTCGTTTTTTCCTCCTTACCTTTAAAAAAATCATAACCCTTTAAATTTTCCACCTAAAAATCCATATTATGGCTTATTTTTTGCGTCGCCAATTCTACTTTGCAGTGACATTAGTCATTTTACCCAAAAATGCACAGCGAAACGGGAAAAAAAATCATTGTGCGACAAAATCGAAGAAAAAACGCCATTTTGTAACTTTTGGGGGCTTCCGTTTCTACGCAGTGCATATTTAGGTAAAAATTACACCTTATCATTATTCTGTAGGTTCATACGGTTAAAATGATCCCCTACTTATATAGGTTTGATTTTGTCGCACTTCTGGAAAAAATCATAACTACATGCAGGAAAATTTATACGTTTAAAAATGTCATCTTCTGACCCCTATAACTTTTTTATTTTTCCACGTACAGGGCGGTATGAGGGCTCATTTTTTGCGCCGTGATCTGAAGTTTTTATCGGTATGATTGTTGTTTTTATCGGACTTTTTGATCACTTTTTATTCATTTTTTAATGGTATAAAAAGTGACCAAAAATGCGCTTTTTTTGACTTTGAAATTTGTTTGCACGTACGCCATTGAACGTGCGGTTTAATTAATGATATATTTTTATAGTTTGGACATTTACGCACGTGGCGATACCACATATGTTTATATTTTTTTTTTTTACACTTTTATTTTTTTTATGGGAAAAGGGGGGTGATTCAAACTTTTATTTGGGAAGGGGTTAAATGACCTTTATTAACACTTTTTTTTTTACTTTTTTTTTGCAGTGTTATAGGTCCCATAGGGACCTATAACACTGCACACACTGATCTCTCCCATAGGGACCTATAACACTGCACACACTGATCTCCTATGCTGATCACTGGCGTGTATTAACACGCCTGTGATCAGTGTTATCGGCGCTTGACTGCTCCTGCCTGGATCTCAGGCACGGAGCAGTCATTCGCCGATCGGACACCGAGGAGGCAGGTAAGGGCCCTCCCGGTGTCCTGCAAGCTGTTCGGAACGCCGCGGCGCGATCCCGCTTCATATCGCGGAACCCAGCGCAGGACGTAAATATACGTCCTGCGTCGTTAAGGGGTTAAAGGGGTACTCCGGTGGAAAACTATTTTTATTTTTTAAATCAACTGGTGCCAGATTTGTAAATTACTTCTATTTAAAAATCCTAATCCTTCCAGTACTTATCAGCTGCTGTACAATACAGAGGAAGTTGTTTTCTTTTTGAATTTCTTTTCTGTCTGAGCACAGTGCTCTCTGCTGACACCTCTGTCCATGTCAGGAACTGTCCAGAGCAGGAGAGGTTTGCTATGGGGAATTGTTCCTGCTCTGGACAGTTCCTGACATGGACAGAGGTGTCAGCAGAGAGCACTGTGCTCAGACAGAAAAGAAATTCAAAAAGAAAATAATTATTGTAATATACAGCAGCTGATAAGTACCCCTTTAACCCCTTAAGGACCTGGGGTTTTTCCGTTTTTGCATTTTCGTTTTTTGCTCCTTGCCTTTAAAAAATCATAACTCTTTCAAATTTACACCTAAAAATCCATATGATGGCTTATTTTTTGCGCCACCAATTCTACTTTGTAATGACGTCAGTCATTTTGCCCAAAAATCTATGGTGAAGCGGGAAAAAAAATCATTGTGCGACAAAATTGGAAAAAAAACGCTGTTTTGTAACTTTTGGGGGCTTCCGTTTCTACGTAGTACATTTTTTACAAAAATGACACCTGATATGTATTCTGTAGGTCCATACGATTAAAATGATACCCTAATTATATAGGTTTGATTTTGTCGGACTTCTGGAAAAAATCATAACTACATGCAGGAAAATTAATACGTTTAAAATTGTCATCTTCTGACCCCTATAACTTTTTTATTTTTCCGTGTATGGGGCGGTATGAGGGCTCATTTTTTGCGCCGTGATCTGAAGTTTTTAACGGTACGATTTTTGCATTGACAGGACTTATTGATCACTTTTTATTCATTTTTAAATGATATAAAAAGTGACCAAAATGCACTATTTTGGACTTTGGAATTTTTTTGCGCGCACGCCATTGACCGAGCGGTTTAATTAATGATATATTTTTATAATTCGGACATTTCCACACGCGGTGATACCATATATGTTTATTTTTATTTTTATTTACACTGTGTTTTTTTTTTATTGGAAAAGGGGGGTGATTCAAACTTTTAATAGGGAAGGAGTTAAATGATCTTTATTCACTTTTTTTTTTCACTTTTTTTTTTGCAGTGTTATAGGTCCCATAGGGACCTATAACACTGCACACACTGATCATTGTTATCCCATAGGGACCTATAACACTGCACACACTGATGATTGTTATCCCATAGGGACCTATAACACTGCACACATTGATGATTGTTATCCCATAGGGACCTATAACACTGCACACACTGATGATTGTTATCCCATAGGGACCTATAACACTGCACACACTGATCATTGTTATCCCATAGGGACCTATAACACTGCACACACTGATCATTGTTATCCCATAGGGACCTATAACACTGCACACACTGATGATTGTTATCCCATAGGGACCTATAACACTGCACACACTGATCATTGTTATCCCATAGGGACCTATAACACTGCACACACTGATCTTCATCATTGATCACTGGTTTCTCATAGGAAACCAGTGATCGATGATTCTGCCGCATGACTGCTCATGCCTTGATCTCAGGCACTGAGCAGTCATTCGGCGATCGGACAGCGAGGAGGCAGGAAGGGGCCCTCCCGCTGTCCTGTCAGCTGTTCGGGATGGCGCGATTAGCCGCGGCTATTCCGAACAGCCCGACTGAGCTAGTCGGGAACTTTCACTTTCACTTTTAGCCGCGCGGCTCAGCTCTGAGCGCGCGGCTAAAGGGTTAATAGCGCGCAGCGCCGAGATCGGCGCCGCGCGCTATTAGAGGCGGGTCCCGGCTTCACTATGACGCCGGGCCTGCCGTGATATGACGCGGGGTTACTGTGTAACTCCGCGTTATATCAGAAGAGCAGGACCAAGGACATACCGGTACATCCTTGGTCCTTAAGGGGTTAAGGT